>NC_029777.3:43988561-43989051 GCF_000817695.3 Arachis duranensis | reverse complement strand
TTCTCTCTTTTTTTTTCGAAATTTTTTTTTTCATTGCTTTTTTTTTTCTTGCTTCAAGAATCATATTTATGATTTTTTAGATCCTCAGTAACATGTCTCCTTTTTCATCATTCTTTCAAGAGCCAACATTCATGAACCACAAATTCAAGATACATATGCACTGTTTAAGCATACATTTAGAAAACAAAAATATCGCCACCACATCAAAATAATTAAACTGTTATAAAATTCAAAATTCATGCAATTCTTTCTGTTTTTAATTAAGCACGTTTGTATTCAAGAAAGGTGATGGATTCATAGGACATTCATAACTTTAAGGCATAGACACTAAGACACTAATGATCACAAGACACAAACATAGATAAACATAAGCAATAGAATTCGAAAAATAGAAGAATAAAGAACAAGGAAATCAAGGAACGGGTCCACCTTAGTGATGGCGGCTCTTTCTTCCTCTTGAAGACCCTATGGAGTGCTTGAGCTCCTCAAT
>NC_029777.3:43986377-43988320 GCF_000817695.3 Arachis duranensis | reverse complement strand
AGTCTCTTGGTTGCTCCATCCTCTTCTTAGTGATGGGCTTGTCCTCATCAATGGGGGTGTCTCCCTCTATGTCAACTCCAACTGAATAACAGAGGTGACAAATGAGATGAGGAAAGGCTAACCTTGCCAAGGTAGAGGACTTGTCCGCCACCTTATAGAGTTCTTGGGCTATAACCTCATGGACTTCTATTTCTTCTCCAATCATGATGCTATGGATCATGATAGCCCGATCTATGGTAACTTCGGACCGGTTGCTAGTGGGAATGATTGAGCGTTGGATGAACTCCAACCATCCTCTAGCCACGGGCTTGAGGTCATGCCTTCTTAATTGAACTGGCTTCCCTCTTGAATCTCTCTTCCATTGGGCGCCCTCTTCACATATGACTGTGAGGACTTGGTCCAACCTTTGATCAAAGTTGACCCTTCTAGTGTAAGGATGTTCATCTCCTTGCATCATAGGCAAATTGAATGCCAACCTTACACTTTCCGGACTAACATCCAAGTATTTCCCCCGAACCATAGTAAGATAATTCTTTGGATTCGGGTTCACACTTTGGTCATGATTCTTGGTGATCCATGCATTGGCATAGAACTCTTGAACCATCAAGATTCCGACTTGTTGAATGGGGTTGGTAAGAACTTCCCAACCTCTTCTTCGGATCTCATGTCGGATCTCCGGAGATTCACCCTTTTTGAGTGAAAAAGGGACCTCGGGGATCACCTTCTTCAAGGCCACAACTTCATAGAAGTGGTCTTGATGCACCCTTGAGATGAATCTATCCATCTCCCATGACTCGGAGGTGAAAGCTTTTGCCTTCCCTTTCCTCTTTCTAGAGGTTTCTCCGGCCTTGGATGCCATAAATGGTTATGGAAAAACAAAAAAGCAATCGGATCTCATGTCGGATCTCCGGATATTCACCCTTTTTGAGTGAAAAAGGGACCTCGGGGATCACCTTCTTCAAGGCCACAACTTCATAGAAGTGGTCTTGATGCACCCTTGAGATGAATCTCTCCATCTTCCATGACTCGGAGGTGGAAGCTTTTGCCTTCCCTTTCCTCTTTCTAGAGGTTTCTCTGGCCTTGGATGCCATAAATGGTTATGGAAAAACAAAAAGCAATGCTTTTATCACACCAAACTTAAAAGGTTTGCTCGTCCTCGAGCAAAAGAAGAAAGAAGAGAGTAGAAGAAGAAGAAAATAGGAAGAAGGGAATGGCTTTGTGTTCGGCCAAGAGGGGAGAGAAATGGTGTTTAGGAAGTGTGAAAATGAAGGAGTGAAGGAGGGTTTATATAGGAGAAGGGGAAGAGTAGGGTTCGGCCATTTGAGGGTGGGTTTGGGTGGGAAAGTGGTTTGAATTTGAATTGTGAGGTAGGTGGGGTTTTATGAAGGATGGATGTGAGTGGTGAAGAGAAAGATGGGATTTGATAGGTGAAGGGTTTTTGGGGAAGAGGTGTTTAGGTGATTGGTGGATGGGTGAAGAAGAGAGAGAGAGTAGTAGGGTAGGTGGGGATCCTGTGGGGTTTACAGATCCTGAGGTGTCAAGGAAAAGTCATCCCTGCACCAAATGGCAAACAAAATCACGTTTTTAGCCATTTCTGGCGTTAAACGCCGGGCTGGTGCCCATTTCTGGCGTTTAACGCCAGCTTCTTGCCCATTTCTGGCGTTAAACGCCAGTCTGGTGCCCCTTTCTGGCGTTAAACGCCCAGAATGGTGCCAGACTGGGCGTTAAACGCCCAACAGCTAACCTCACTGGCGTTTGAACGCCAGTGGGTGCATCCTCCAGGGTGTGTTGTTTTTCTTCCTATTTTTCATTCTGTTTTTGCTTTTTTCATTGATTTTGTGACTTCTCATGATCATCGACCTACAAAAAAAAGATAAAATAACAAAAGAAAATAGATAAAATATAACATTGGGTTGCCTCCCAACAAGCGCTTCTTTAATGTC
>NC_029777.3:43985517-43986273 GCF_000817695.3 Arachis duranensis | reverse complement strand
AGTAGGGATGTAATGGTCTTCAACTTTTACCAAAACATCCTCTACAAGTCCATGGGCTTGTTTTCTTGAGTTGTCTGCCATCTCTAGTGAGATTTTTGCAGCTTGCACCTCAGAGATCCCTAACTTCTCCATTACAGAGAGAGGCATGAGGTTTACACTTGATCCTAGGTCACACAAGGCCTTTTTGAAGGTCATGGTGCCAATGGTACAAGGTATTGAAAACTTCCCAGGATCTTGTCTCTTTTGAGGCAGTTTCTGCCTAGACAAGTCATCCAGTTCTTTGGTGAGCAAAGGGGGTTCATCTTCCCAAGTCTCATTTCCAAATAACTTGTCATTTAGCTTCATGATTGCTCCAAGGTGTTTAGCAACTTTCTCTTCAGTGACACACTCATCCTCTTCAAAGGAAGAATACTCATCAGAGCTTATGAATGGCAGAAGTAAGTCCAATGGAATCTCTATGGTCTCATTTTGAGCCTCAGATTCCCATGGTTCCTCATTGGAGAACTCATTGGAGGCCAGTGGACGCCCAGTGAGGCCTTCCTCTGTGGCGTTCACTGCCTCTTCCTGCTCCCAAAATTCGGCCATGTTGATGGCCTTGCACTCTCCTTTTGGATTTTCTTCTGTATTGCTTGGAAGAGTACTAGGAGGGAGTTCAGTAACTTTCTTATTTAGCTGACCCACTTGTGCCTCCAAGTTTCTAATGGAGGACCTTGTTTCAGTTATGAAACTTTGAGTGGTTTTGATTAGATCAGAGAC
>NC_029777.3:43981675-43982005 GCF_000817695.3 Arachis duranensis | reverse complement strand
ATATCTTGGAACAAGAACAAGCGGAATTGAATAGAAGAACAATAGTAATTGCATTAACACTCGAGGTACATCAGAGCTCCACACCTTAATCTATGGTGTGTAGAAGCGCCACCGTTGAAAATACATAAGTGTAAGGTCTAGGCATGGCCGAATGGCCAGCCTCCCTATGATCTAAGATAGCATAAAATGAAGATAGCTACCCCGATCTCTCTATCATGATCTAAGAACTAGATGTCCAAAGATGATCAGAGGATCAAAAATAATCCAAAGATGAAAATACAATAGTAAAAGGTCCTACTTATAGAAAACTAGTAGCCTAGGGTGTACAGA
>NC_029777.3:43981309-43981538 GCF_000817695.3 Arachis duranensis | reverse complement strand
GTTAAACACCAGCTTTTATGCCAGTTTGGGCGTTTAACTCCCATTTTGGTGCCAGTTCCAGCGGTTAACGCTGGGATTTCTGAGGGTGACTTTGAACGTCGGTTTGGGCCATCAAATCTTGGGCAAAGTATGGACTATCATATAAAATCCATAAAATCCACTTCGAGTGCAGGGAGGTCAGAATCCAACAGCATCTGCAGTCCTTTTTAGTCTCTGAATCAGATTTTTG
>NC_029777.3:43979332-43981265 GCF_000817695.3 Arachis duranensis | reverse complement strand
ATGAATTCAAGGAAAAAGCTCACCAATGTTTGCCACAAGGATCGAACTCGGCACCATGAGGAAGCAAGGAACTAGGCCTTACTTTGGTGCCAAGAAAACCAAGGAAAAGAAGTAGCGTGTGCTTCCAACGAGCTTCGAACGCGGGGCTTCACTTTTGGAAACATTGCCCGGCCCTGGCAGCATTTTGTGGTGCACGCACGCACGGGCAGAATCTGGCGCACCAAGGGGGTCTCGGCAGCAGCAGCAAGCACGGGCAGCAAAATTTGGCGCACCAAAAAACTCTGCCCTGCCCTCCACAAGGACAGGGCAGCATCCTGCAGCACCACACGCACCAACACACACGCACAAGGACCGCACGCACACTTTCCTGCCCTGCCCTCCACAAGGGCAGGGCAGCCTCCTGGAAGCCAATTTTTCATGGGCTGAAAATTGGATCAAAAATCCAATTTAATTCATTTCTTCACCAAATCAAAAGCCCATCCAAATCCCAAGATCCAAGAATAGAAAGTGTATAAATAGGAGATAGTTTGATGTAATTAAAAAACCTTTCTTTTGAGCTTTTGAACTTTTACTTTACTTTGAGCTTTTGAACCTTCTCTTGGAGACTTCATTGAGAGCTAGAAACTGAGATTTCAGAGAATTGGGGAGGAGAATTGATCTCTCTTCTTCCTCGTTCTTGCTTGAGCATTTTTTACTTTTCTTGTTTGAGTCTTGGGTGTGAAGAATTGAGGAATTTCGGTCTCAATCTCCATTCAAGATCTCTTTAATTCCTCTTCTGCATAATTGAGTTTAATTACATTTCCTTTTCTGCTTCTTCTTTAATTTCTTGTTAATTGCTTTGTAAACTTGGATCTGGGAAGGCAATTGAGATCTAGACCCTGCTATCTAGTCTCTAGAGCCCTGAGATCTCATCTTCCTTTTGGGTTCTTCTGTGAATCCCTGCTGCAATTTAATTTCCATTTCTGTTTGAGATCTAGTCTATTTCAATTCATCTCTTGTTTAGTTAATTGTTGCAATTTAATTTTCCTCATTTGAATTCTGAAATCCCAGTCCTCAAATCCCTTTTTCATTCAAGAAATTCATATTTCTTGCACTTTAAGTTACTGCAATTTACATTTCTTGCACTTTAAGTTTCAGTCATTTAATTTCTTGTCCTTTAAGATTCAGCATCTTTTACTTTTCTACTCTTTAATTTACTGCAATTCTCCCCTCTCCCTTTACATTCCAAGCAATTTAGTTTCTGTTAATGATAAACCACTTAACCAATACTTGATTCGCTTGACTAAATCAACCACTAAACTAAAATTGCTCAATCCTTTAATCCTTGTGGGATCGACCTCACTCCCGTGAGTTTTATTACTTGATGCGACCCGGTATACTTGCCGGTGAGTTTTGTGTTGGATCGTTTTCCACACATCAAGTTTTTGGCGCCGTTGTCGGGGATTGAAATAGATTGACAATGATTAAGTGAAGTGGAGATCTAGATTAAGCACTTTTTCTTTTCTGTTTCTTTAAGTTTTACTAACACACTAACTGTTTGAATTTTTGCTTAAACTAACTAAAACTTCATTCTAGCAATAGATTGAAGTTTCACTGGTTTTCTGGATCTGTGTGTTTATTGTTGTGTGTTTGTATGTCAGGTACAGGAAGATCTTCCCCCATCCTCTCTGAAATTGACTAAAGAACTCTTCGAAGAATAAGAAGAGCTGAAAGAGGGAAGAACATCGTTGGAGAGGAAGAATCTGAGGAGGAATTTCAAGAGATGGAAGGAGATCCATCAAATCCCAATCAACCAGAAGGAGGAGTTATCAATAACCCACAACAAAAAAGAGTACTGGCTTCCTATACATTTGCAAATGCTAGACACTGTGGGAGTAGCATTCTTACTCCTAATGTCAATGCAAACAACTTTGAACTAAAGCCACAACTCATC
>NC_029777.3:43977931-43979049 GCF_000817695.3 Arachis duranensis | reverse complement strand
CCAAATTTTATCCCCCTCAAAGGATCATAAGATTGAAGACTGAGGTGCAGACATTAAGCTTGGGAAAGATATAAGGCACTGCTGAGGAAATGTCCACCAAAGATGTTCACTGAGTGGGACAAGCTGTAGAACTTCTATGAGGGACTTACTCTGAAGGCTCATGAAGCACTTGATCATTCAGCCGGAGGCTCATTACAACTCATGAAAATTATAGAGGAAGCTCAAAATCTCGTTGATATGGTGGCTAACAACCAATATTTCTTTGCTCACCAAAGGCAACGTCAACCATCACAAAGGAGAGGAGTAATGGAGTTGGAAGGAGTGGATTCAATCTTAGCTCAAAACAAAATGATGCAGCAGCAGATTCAGCAACAATTTGAGGAAATGGCCAAAAGAATTGATGGCCTGCGAGTTGCATCAGTTAGTGCCACAAGCCAACCATCAACTACTTGGGGGCAAAATGAAGAAATTCAAGAGGAGCAACAGCAAGAGCAAGTCCAATACATGCACAACCAAAATCCTGGAACAAATGAAGTCTATGGTGATACTTACAACCCCTCTTGGAAAAACCATCCCAACCTCAGATGGGGAGACAACCACAATCAAATTCAGACCAATGGTGTGACCACAATCAAGCTCAGCAGCCATGGCAAAGGAACTCAACTCAAAACAATTGGAAAAACACAAACCATAACAACCAGCCAAACACTAACCAAAACACATACAGAAAACCACAAAACACTTATCCCAACTCTAACCATTATCCACCCAATAACCACCCATCTAACCAAAACACCTATCATCATCCACCAACACCCCAAAACCAACCAATCTCACAAGACTCTCAGAGGATTACTAATCTAGAGATGCTTATGGAGAAGATGATGAAGAACCAAGAATTGACAACAAAGAACCAAGAAGCTGCCATGAAGAGCCTAGAAAGGTAGATTGGACAAATCTCCAAGCAGATTTCTGTTGAAAAACCATCAAGCTCACTACCAAGTGACACCATTCCTAATCCAAAAGAGGAGTGCAAGGCAATATAGTTAAGGAGTGGAAAAATCCTACTGAAAGATGAAGAAGCCACCAAGAAACCCAAGGAAAGTGACAAGAAACAA
>NC_029777.3:43974271-43977302 GCF_000817695.3 Arachis duranensis | reverse complement strand
AAGGAATTCAAAAAGAAGCCGGGATGATAAACAAAAAGGGAGGTATCATAACTCAAGTCACTGTCAAGGGAGAAAGATCAACAAGAAAGAAAAAGATGAAGAACAAGAAGAAGGCTTACAAAGGGTGGAAAAATAAGAAAATCCCAACTGAAGGATTTTCCAAAGGTGACAAGGTGCAACTAGTATATCAACAGCTGGGAACAGAAGATCATTACACTGTCAACCAAGTACTCTCTCTGGAGCATATTGAAATTGAGCATCAAGGCACACAGAGAAAGCTTACCGTGAGAGGGGACAAATTGAGACACCACCAGCATCACCCGCCCTAAAGGGAGTTCAATGTCAAGCTAGTGACAATAAAAGAGCGCTTCATGGGAGGCAACCCATGATTTAAGATTTCTGTCTTTTCTTTTATCCAATAAGCTATGATCACCTGCGCATGATTTTGAACTTTCATATTTGATAAATGCATACATTGTTTTAGAGCATAAGTCAGACTTCTAAGTTTGGTGTACCATACAGCACACCCAATATTTGCTTTTCAAAAGAAGGGGGGCTATTCTTAGAACATATGTAAAATCATTTTGATGAAGCATATGACCAAACACTAAGTTTGGTGTCTGCATATGTAACACTGTTCAGCAGATCATTTCCTATTCATGGAATCAAAACCATACAGAAAGGGATCATGCATCATTATTTTTTTTTTGAAATATAAAATACATCAATTGTGAAGAATGATTTGCATTGCTAAGCCATCCCCTCAATAAGAGATAAGTTTGGTGTTCACCAACTTTTAGCATCTCTAATTAAGGGACACAATTGATCACTAAAAAAGAAAAAAAATATATAAACAAAACAAAACAACTTTCTTCTTTATTGCAAATCACTTGCCAACGTCTATATTAATGTTCTAAGGCTAGCTGTTTTGGTTTATTTAGGAGGAAGAGATTGCGACAAATGCAAGGAGGGGCCACGGCTAGGACAAGCTAAGTGAAGAATGGTCACATGTGCCTAGAGAAATGCGCTCCTTGGGAAGCAAAATTTGCATGCATGCATCATCGAACACCTAAATGCATGCAACCAATGAGAAGAGAATCCTCGTCAAAGCCTCAACAAGGCATGCAGACCGTTCAATCCATGAACCTTCTGTATGATCAACTCAATCTCAACCCTTCATGAGCACCAACGAACTCCTTCCTCATTCATTATGGTTTTGTTAGAAAGTTTGAAGAATTTGCCTATAAATAGCCGTTAGCGTTAGAAAGTTTGAAGAATTTTGCCTATAAATAGCCGTTAGCACTAAATGGCTTACACATTCATACAAACCACTTTCACTTGTAAACCATAATCTCCTCTACTCCCGAAACTAAAACCAACAATTCTTTTCTCTTGCACAACAAAACCGAGCATCATCCCAAACACAACACATTCTTCTCTTACTTCCATTTTTCCCTCCTTTTCACTTCAAATCTAATGGCCTCCTCAAGTTCAAAAAGAAGGCCAGGAAAGGAACCAATGGTGACCGAGCCTCCATCATATGATACAAGAAAATTTAGATCCCAGTTCCATGAAGGGAGATATCATAGATTCATGAAGACAAAGAATGTTATCTATGAGAAGGGCCTTGAGTTGAAGGACGGGGAATACCCCATCATGAGGCAAATCACTAAAGAAAGAAGGTGGGAACTTTTATGTGCTCCTCTCGTTGACATCAGTGCAATCATGATCAGGGAGTTCTATGCAAATGCTGTAAAAGAGAACAAAGATAGTGTCCCCTACACAAGTTATGTCAGAGGAGTTGAAGTGAATTTCAGTCCAGCAGCCATCACTAGAGCCCTAAAGTTGAGAACCATAACTTATGCAGAGCCTAGTTATGAGACCAAATTGCAGATGGAAAACAATCCTGATGAGATCTTGCAAGGGTTATGTGTGGAAAATACAGACTGGGAAAGAGATTCAAAAGGAGTTCCAAGCCACTTGAGGAGAATAAATCTTACTCCTGTGGCCAAAGGATGGTATGAGATAGTAAGGAGGTCTATCCTCCCTATTGGAAACGCCTCTTGGGTCACAATCAAACGAGCACTCTTGACATACTGCATCTTACATGGAGGTGATGTCAACCTCGCACAACTCATAGCCGACAGTATTCAAGAGATGGCTAACAGCACAAGTAAATCAAGTGGTCTTGGACATCCAAGTACCATCCAAGTAACAAAGCTGGAGTGATCTTTGAAGATGAGGACACAGAAAAAGTGAAAAAGGGGAAAGGAATCACCAAGAAGAGTATGGAAGGAATGAATGAAGAAGATGATCAAGAGGGGGTGGCAGCTCCCAGACAAAGGAGATCACATAGAGAGGAAGGACGAAATCAAGCTCATAGTGCCAAAGACATGAGCCAGCTACAAAGAACAATTGAAGAGCTATCTCAGCAACTCATGCAAGCTCAACAAGACCAAAATCAGGGGCGCCAAGAGCAATATCTAAAGCCCCATCCAGAGTTTAGGGAGCAATATTTGAGGGATAAAGAGGAACGAGAAGCTTGGCAGCGTCAAATGGAGGAGAAGCAAGAGAGATGGTGTTCCGGGGGTTACCTGAAACGTGTAGCTCGGTCGTCTGGCAAGACCCGAGGTGAGGGTGCTGTGACCCGAGCTTGATGTGCCGAGCGGCTGGTGGTTGTACCTGCAATGACACTCCGATGCTTAAGTTAGCATGGGTCCAAGCAGATATTGAGTAGAATTAGAGTATGAGTTATACCTGGGTGCTCCAGTGTATTTATAGTAGTTGGTCGTGATCCTCCCTGGATAAGATATTCTTATCTTATCTTATCTTTTGGGAGCTTTATCCCTATCTTTGTGGAACCGCCTTTCTTTAGGCCTTTTCGGCCTTTAGGTTTTGGGCTTCGTTCCTTCTGATGGGCCTTCTTAGCTTATTTGTCCGAGGTCCGACCTCAGGCGTGGGCCTTGGGACGAGGTCGGACCTTTCTATGAACTTCCGAGTTTGGGGGAGCTCGGTCAGGGTATGAACAACA
>NC_029777.3:43964068-43966542 GCF_000817695.3 Arachis duranensis | reverse complement strand
AGGGAGGTCAGAATCCAACAGCATCAGCAGTCCTTTTTCAGCCTAAATCAGATTTTTGCTCAGCTCCCTCAATTTCAGCCGGAAAATACCTGAAATTATAGAAAAACACACAAAATCATAGTAAAGTCTAGAAAAGTGAATTTTAACTAAAAACTACTAAAAATATACTAAAAACTAACTAGATTATACTAAAAACACACTAAAAACAATGCCAAAAAGCGTATAAATTATCCGCTCATCAGTTATGCATGGAAAACACAGACTGGGAAAGAGACTCAAAAGGGATCCCAAGCCACTTGAAAAGAATAAATCTCACTCATGTGGCCAAGGGATGGTATGAGATAGTAAGGAGATCTATCCTTCCTACTGGAAACGCCTCTTGGGTCACAATCAAACGAGCACTCTTGACATACTGCGTCCTACATGGAGGTGAAATCAACCTTGCACAACTCATATCCGACAGTATTCAAGAGATGGCCAACAGCACAAGCAAATCAAGTGGTCTTGGCTATCCAAGTATAATTCTCAGACTGTGCAATAAAGCTAGAGTAATCTTTGAAGATGAGGACACAACAAAAGTGAATAAAGGGAAATGGATTACCAAGAAGAGCATGGAGGGAACGAATGAAGAAGAAAATCAAGAAGGGGTGGTAGTTCCTAGACAAAGGAGATCACAAAGAGAGGAAGGACGAAATCAAGCTCATGGTGCCATAGACATGAGCCAGATACAAAGAGCAATTGAAGAGCTATCCCAGCAACTCATGCAAGCTCAATAAGAGCAAAATCAAGGGCGCCAAGAGCAATATCTAAAGCCCCATCCAGAGTTTTGGGAGCAATATTTGAGGGATAAAGAGGAACGAGAAGCTTGGCAGCGTCAAATGGAGGAGAAGCAAGAGAGATGGCAACAACAAATGATGACTCAGCAGCAAGAATTTCAAGCACAGATTCTTGAAGGACAAAAAGAGCAATATAAAGAATTCAAAGAATCATATGATAAGCTGTATTTTAGTCAAGCTAAAGCAGGGGAATATA
Organism: Arachis duranensis; assembly: GCF_000817695.3. Lineage (NCBI taxonomy): Eukaryota > Viridiplantae > Streptophyta > Magnoliopsida > Fabales > Fabaceae > Arachis > Arachis duranensis. The sequence continues at coordinate 43,965,510 of NC_029777.3, read as the reverse complement.
GTCGCAACCTGTATCAATGGAAGAATATTCATCACACTATGGAAGAAATTAGATATGTGCAAAGAATGGAGATTGATGAAAACATACAAGCAAGGTTGGAGTATTTAACCCAAAATTTGCCAACACTCAATCCACAGATCAAGCCATTTGAGCAATTCCCTGAATTTGAAGCCAAGCAAAAAGCAAGGTCTCATCATTATACGGAGTTAACACTTAATAGATTGGAAGAAGTTGGACTCTCAGGGCTCTTAGATTCTGTCTGGGATAGAAGATGCCCTGGTGAAGAAGTCCGAGACTACTCCAAGCTAGGGAAGAGAAAGAAGAAAAACGGAGAATCAAGCAGCAGCCACAATCATTAGAAGGTGGCAAAGTTCTTTCATACTTCTTCCTTCATACCCTTAATAAGGAGATGCATGTCTGAAACATGATATGCCTCCATTGTTTATTTCTTTTACTTCATGCATTTTTTTTATTTTCTTTTGTCACTTAATAAATAGCTACAGAAATGCTAAATCTGAATTCTGCTTGTCATCCATCACCTAGCTGAATTTTGTTATATTTCCCATATGCTTGAATAAAAGAGAATTGTTTGAATTGGAAAGTAAATATCCAATGTTGCATGAGTTAGAATGGAAGTCAATGGTGGTGTATGTGTTTGATTTAATGCATAACTCATGAAATAATTGCTGCATAGTATCATTTTCATTGAAGTGTGAGCTAGCTTGCTGTTATAAAGGTTCTTATCAATAAAGAAAAAGCCCTTGAGAACAAAAATAAAACAGAAAGAAAAGGAAGTAGAAAAGGCTAATGTGGCAAGAAAAACAAAGAATAAAGGCTGGACACCAATAGCTTGGACCATAGGACACATGCCTGTGGTGTTCTTGTACTAGGATATGCTTGGATAAGTAAATTCTGAGGGGTATTTTAAAACCCGGTCACTTAGATCAACTGATTTGGGATGGCCAATTGAAAGTCCACAATAAAGAGCAACTTAGATACAGAACATTTAGTTATCCAAAGAGATGCTGGGCATCAATGATCCTAGGAAGAAATAGTGAGCCATGTGTCTGTGGTGGAAAGATGTTGAGTAAAAGAGAAAAATAAAGCCAAAGGCTACTACTGCAACATTAGACACCAAGCCTCCAAAAGAATAATAAGCTTGTTGAGCAACATAAGAAAAGAAAAGTTAGCAAGGGAGTAATTAAAGAGTAAACCTTATATCAGCAAGTTTAGTAAGCCTTTGAGGAAAGGTGTATATTATGTAACAGTAAACAATAACTTGGGTTTTCATTGTCTGCATAAAAACTCCATAAATCAAGTTCTGCTACATGCCTAATAAGGATATAATTGCTCTCCTTGTTCATTTCATTTTCTCTTAGTTTTGATGCTTGCTTGGGGACAAGCAAGATTTAAGTTTGGTGTTGTGATGACAAGTCATCATA
>NC_029777.3:43963495-43963865 GCF_000817695.3 Arachis duranensis | reverse complement strand
TATTTTTAATTGATTTATAAGCCTTGTGAATTTAGTGATACTTTGAGTGGTTGCTTTGATTATTTGAAGGTGAAGAAAAGAAGAAAAGAGGAAGCGTGGCTTAAGAAAGCGTGGCCCAAGAGATAAGAAGTGTGGCGCATAGAAGGAGGAAGCAAACATTGCCCTCCACAAGGGCACATTGCCCTCCACAAGGGCACACTGCCCTCCACAAGGGCACACTGCCCTCCAGGAGGGCAACATAATGAAACAAGCCTTGAGAAGCAACAATGCCCTGCCCATAACAAGGGCTGAGCACAATTTGAAGCCAAGGACCAAAGGGAACAAAAACTCTGCCCTGCCCTCCTCAAGAGCAATATCGGGCTCATCAAAG
>NC_029777.3:43960036-43963453 GCF_000817695.3 Arachis duranensis | reverse complement strand
AAAAAGAAAACGAAAAAAAAAGAGAGAAAAAGAAAAGAAAAAGAAAGAAATAAAGTTGTGATCCAAGGCAAAAAGAGTGTGCTTAAGAACCCTGGAAAAGAAGTAGCGTGTGCTTCCAACGAGCTTCGAACGCGGGGCTTCACTTTTGGAAACATTGCCCTGCCCTCCGCGAGGGCAGGGCAGCATTTTGTGGTGCACGCACGCACGGGAAGAATCTGGCGCACCAAGGGGGTCTCGGCAGCAGCAGCACGCACGGGTAGCAAAATCTGGCGCACCAAAAAACTCTGCCCTGCCCTCCACAAGGGCAGGGCAGCATCCTGCAGCACCACATGCACCAACAAGCACGCACAAGGGCTGCACGCACACTTTCCTGCCCTGCCCTCTACAAGGGCAAGGCAGCCTCCTGGAAGCCAATTTTTCATGGGCTGAAAATTGGATCAAAAATCCAATTTAATTCATTTCTTCACCAAATCAAAAGCCCATCCAAATCCCAAGATCCAAGAATAGAAAGTGTATAAATAGGAGATAGTTTGATGTAATTAAAAAACCTTTCTTTTGAGCTTTTGAACTTTTACTTTACTTTGAGCTTTTGAACCTTCTCTTGGAGACTTCATTGAGAGCTAGAAACTGAGATTTCAGAGAATTGGGGAGGAGAATTGATCTCTCTTCTTCCTCGTTCTTGCTTGAGCATTTTTTACTTTTCTTGTTTGAGTCTTGGGTGTGAAGAATTGAGAAATTTCTGTCTCAATCTCCATTCAAGATCTCTTTAATTCCTCTTCTGCATAATTGAGTTTAATTACATTTCCTTTTCTGCTTCTTCTTCAATTTCTTGTTAATTGCTTTGTGAACTTGGATCTGGGAAGGCAATTGAGATCTAGACTTTGCTATCTAGTCTCTGGAGTCCTGAGATCTTATTTTCCTTTTGGTTCTTCTGTGAACCCCTGCTACAATTTAATTTCCATTTCTGTTTGAGATCTAGTCTATTTCAATTCATCTCTTGTTTAGTTAATTGTTGCAATTTAATTTTCCTCGTTTGAATTCTGAAATCCCAGTCCTCAAATCCCTTTTTCATTCAAGCAATTCATATTTCTTGCACTTTAAGTTACTGCAATTTATATTTCTTGCACTTTAAGTTTCAGTCATTTAATTTTTTGTCCTTTAAGATTCAGCATCTTTTACTTTTCTGCTCTTTAATTTACTGCAATTCTCCCCTCTCCCTTTACATTCCAAGCTGAAGCTCGTCACAGTCATTTAATCCTTGAATCCTACTCAGAATACCACAGACAAGGTTAGACCTTCCGGATTCTCTTGAATGCCGCCATCAATTCTAGCTTATGCCACGAAGATTCTGATTAAGGAATCCAAGAGATATCCACTCAGTCTAAGGTAGAACAGAGGTGGTTGTCAGGCACACGTTCATAGGTGAGAATGATGATGAGTGTCACGGATCATCACATTCATCAAGTTGAGGAACAAGTGATATCTTAGAACAAGAATAAGCTGAATTGAATAGAAGAACAATAGTAATTGCATTAATACTCGAGGTACAGCAGAGCTCCACACCTTAATCTATGGTGTGTAGAATCTCCACCATTGAAAATACATAAGAACAAGGTCTAGGCATGGCCGTGAGGCCAGCCCAATGATCTAAGATAGCATAAGACTACTCAAAGATAGCTACCAAGATGAAAATACAATAGCAAAAGGTCCTATTTATAGAGAACTAGTAGCTTAGGATTTACAAAAATGAGTAAATGACGTATAAATCCACTTCCGGGCCCACTTGGTGTGTGCTTGGGCTGAGCATTGAAGCATTTTCGTGTAGAGACTTTTCTTGGAGTTAAACGCCAGCTTCTGTGCCAGTTCCGGCGTTAAACGCCGGGCAGTCTTGAGCTGATTTGGAACGCCGGTTTGGGCCATCAAATCTCGGGCAAAGTATAGACTATTATATATTGCTGGAAAGCCCAGGATGTCTACTTTCCAACGCTATTGAAAGCGCGCCAATTGAGTTTCTGTAGCTCCAGAAAATCCACTTCGAGTGCAGGGAGGTCAGAATCCAACAGCATCTGCAGTCCTTTTTCAGCCTCTGAATCAGATTTTTGCTCAGGTCCCTCAATTTCAGCCAGAAAATACCTGAAATCACAGAAAAATACACAGAATCATAGTAAAGTCAAGAAAAGTGAATTTTAAATAAAAACTAATAAAAATATAATAAAAACTAACTAAAACATACTAAAAACATACTAAAAACAATGCCAAAAAGCGTATAAATTATCCGCTCATCACAACACCAAACTTAAATTGTTACTTGTCCCCAAGCAACTAAAAATCAGATAGGATAAAAAGAAGAAAATATACAATGAATTCCAAAAACATCTATGAAGTTCAGTATTAATTAGATGAGCGGGGCTTTTAGCTTTTTCCCTGTGAACAATTTTGGCATCTCACTTTATCCTTTGAAGTTCAGAATGATTGGCTTCTATAGGAACTTAGAATTCGGATAGTGTTATTGATTCTCCTAGTTAAGTATGATGATTCTTGAACACAGCTACTTTATGAGTCTTGGTCGTGGCCCAAAGCACTCTGTTTTCCAGTATTACCACCGGATACATCCATGCCACAGACACATAACTAGGTAAACCTTTTCAGATTGTGACTCAGCTTTGCTAGAGTCTCCAATTAGAGGTGTCCAGGGTTCTTAAGCACACTCTTTTTGATTTGGATCACGACTTTAACCGCTCAGTCTCAAGTTTTCACTTGACACCTTCACGCCACAAGCACATGGTTAGGGACAGCTTGGTTCAGCCGCTTAGGCCAGGATATTATTCCTGTATGGCCTCCTATCCACTGATGCTCAAAGCCTTGGATCCTTTTTATTTTTACCCTTGCCTTTTGGTTTAAAGGGCTATTGGATTTTTATGCTTGCTCTTTCTTTTTTTTTTTTGAATTCACTGCTTTTTCTTGCTTCAAAAATCATTTTTATGATTTTTCAGATCCTCAGTAACATGTCTCCTTTTTCATCAATCTTTCAATAGCCAACAATTTTAACATTCATGAACAACAAATTCAAAAGACATATGCACTGTTCAAGCATACATTCAGAAATCAAAAGTATTGCCACCACATCAAAATAATTAATCTGTTATAAAGTTCGAAATTCATGCAATTCTTCTCTTTTTCAATTAAGAACATTTTTCATTTAAGAAAAGTGATGGATTCATAGGACATTCATAACTTTAAGGCATAGACACTAAGACACTAATGATCATAAGACACAAACATAAATAAAACATAAAGCATAAAAATTCGAAAAATAGAAAAATAAAGAACAAGGAGATTAAAGAACGGGTCCACCTTACTGATGGCGGCTTGTTCTTCCTCTTGAAGATCTTATGGAGTGCTTGAGCTCCTCAATGT
>NC_029777.3:43949371-43959932 GCF_000817695.3 Arachis duranensis | reverse complement strand
TAGGGAGGTGTTGATTTGCTCCCAATAGTTTTGTGGAGGAAAGTGCATCCCTTGATGCATCTCAGGGATTTCATGATGAGGAATTTCCTCATGTCCATGAGTGGGATCTCTTGTTTGCTCCATCCTCTTCTTAGTGATGGGCTTGTCCTCATCAATGAGGATGTCTCCCTCTATGTTAATTCTAACTGAATTAAAGAGGTGACAAATAAGATGAGGGAAGGATAACCTTGCCAAGGTAGAGGACGTGTCTGCCACCTTATAAAGTTCTTGGTATATAACCTCATGAACTTCTACTTCCTCTCCAATCATGATGCTATGAATCATGATAGCCCGGTCTATAGTAGCTTCGGACCGGTTGCTAGTGGGAATGATTGAGCGTTGGATAAACTCCTACCATCCCCTAGCCACGGGCTTGAGGTCATGCCTTCTCAGTTGAACCGGCTTCCCTCTTGAATCTCTCTTCCATTGAGCGCCCTCTTCACAAATGTCTATGAGGACTTGGTCCAACCTTTGATCAAAGTTGACCCTTCTAGTGTACGGGTGTTCATCTCCTTGCATCATGGGCAAGTTGAATGCCAACCTTATATTTTTTGGACTAAAATTTAAGCATTTCCCCCGAACCATTGTAAGCGAACTCTTTGGGTTCGGGTTCACACTTTGATCATGGTTCTTAGTGATCCATGCATTGGCATAGAACTCTTGAACCATTAAGATTCCGATTTGTTGAATGGGGTTGGTAAGAACTTCCCAACCTCTTCTTCGGATCTCATGTTGGATCTCCGGATATTCACTCTTTTTGAGTTTGAAAGGGACCTCGGGGATCACCTTCTTCATGGCCACAACTTCATAGAAGTGGTCTTGATGCACCCTTGAGATGAATCTCTCCATCTCCCATGACTCGGAGGTGGAAGCTTTTGCCTTCCCTTTCCTCTTTCTAGAGGTTTCTCCGGCCTTAGGTGCCATAAATGGTTATGAAAAAACAAAAAGCAACGCTTTTACCACACCAAAATTAGAAGGTTTGCTCGTCCTCGAGCAAAAGAATAAAGAAGGGAGTAGAAGAAGAAGAAAATTGAGGAGATGGAGGGGGCTTTGTGGTTCGGCTAAGGGGGAGAAGTAGTGTTTATATTGTGTGAAAATGAAGGAGTGAAGAAGGGTTTATATAGGGGTGGAGAGGGGGGTAGGGTTCGGCCATTATGGGTGAGTTTGGGAGGGAAAGTGGTTTGAATTTGAATGGTGAGGTAGTTGAGGTTTTATGAAGGATAGATGTGACTGGTGAAGAGAATGGTAGGATTTGATAGGTGAGGGGTTTTTGGGGAAGAGGTATTGAGGTGATTGGTGAGTGGGTGAAGAAGAGATAGAGTGGTGGGGTAGGTGGGGATCCTGAGGTGTCAAGGATAGCTCATCCCTGCACCAAGTTGCGTGTAAAAATGCCCTTTCTGCCAATCCTGGCATTAAACGCCGGGCTACTGCCCCTTTCTGGCGTTTAACGCCAGCTTCTTGCCCATTCCTGGCGTTAAACACCAGGCTAGTGCCCCTTTCTGGCGTTAAACGCCCAGAATGGTACCAGACTGGGCGTTAAATGCCCATTTTGCTGTCTTCACTGGCGTTTAAATGCCAGCAAGTTTTCCTCCAAGGTGTGCTTTTTTTTTCTGTTTTTCATCCTATTTTTGCTTTTTCAATTGATTTTGTGACTTCACATGATCATCAACCTACAGAAAACATAAAATAACAAAAGGAAAATAGATAAATATAACGTTGGGTTGCCTCCCAACAAGCGCTTCTTTAATGTCAGTAGCTTGACAGTGGGCTCTCATGGAGCCTCACAGATGTTCAAAGCAATGTTGGAACCTCCCAACACCAAACTTAGAGTTTGAATGTGGTGGTTCAACACCAAACTTAGAGTTTGACTGTGGGGGCTCTGTTTGACTCTGTTTTGAGAGAAGTTCTTCATGCTTCCTCTCCATGGTTACAGAGGGATATCCTTGAGCCTTAAACACAAGGGATTCTTCATTCACTTGAATGATCAATTCTCCTCTGTCAACATCAATCACATCCTTTGCTGTGGTTAGGAAGGGTCTGCCAAGGATGATGAATTCATCCATGCACTTCCCAGTCTCTAGGACTATGAAATCAGCAGGGATGTAATGGTCTTCAATTTTTACCAGAACATCCTCTACAAGTCCATAAGCTTGTTTTCTTGAATTGTCTGCCATCTCTAGTCAGATTCTTGCAGCTTGTACCTCAGAGATCCCTAGCTTCTCCATTACAGAGAGATGCATGAGGTTTATGCTTGACCCTAGGTCACACAGAGCCTTCTTGAAGGTCATGGTGTCTACTGTACAAGGTATTGAGAACTTCCCAGGGTCCTGTCTCTTTTGAGGTAATCTCTGCCTAGTCAAGTCATCCAGTTCTTTAGTGAGCAAAGGGGGTTCGTCCTCCCAAGTCTCGTTACCAAATAACTTGTCATTTAGCTTCATGATTGCTCCAAGATACTTAGCAACTTGCTCTTCAGTGACATCTTCGTCCTCTTCAGAAGAAGAATACTCATCAGAGCTCATGAATGGCAAAAGTAAATCCAATGGAATCTCTATGGTCTCAGTGTGAGCCTCAGATTCCCATGGTTCCTCATTAGGGAACTCATTGAAGGCCAGTGGATGTCCATTGAGGTCTTCCTCAGTGGCGATCACTGCTTCTTCCTCCTCTCCAAATTTGGCCATGTTCATGGCCTTACACTCTCCTTTTGGATTCTCTTCTGTACTGCTTGGAAGAGTACTAGGAGGGAGTTCAGTAACTTTTTTACTCAGCTGACCTACTTGTGCCTCCAAGTTTCTAATGAAGGACCTTATTTCAGTCATGAAACTTTGAGTAGTTTTGATTCGATAAGAGACCATGGTTGCTAAGTCAGAGTGGCTCTGCTTAGAATTCTCTGTTTGTTGCTGAGAAAATGATGGAAAAGGCTTGCCATTGCTAAACCTGTTTCTTCCACCATTATTGTTGTTGAAACCTTGTTGAGGTCTCTGTTGATCCTTCCATGAGAGATTTGGATGATTTCTCCAAGAAGGATTATAGGTGTTTCCATAGGGTTCTCCCATGTAATTCACCTCTTCCATTGATGGGTTTTCAGGATCATAAGTTTCTTCTTCAGATGAAGTGTCCTTAATACTGCCTGGTGCAGCTTGCATTCCAGATAGACTTTGAGACATCATATTGACTTGCTGAGTCAATATTTTGTTCTGAGCCAATATGGCATTTAGAGTATCAATCTCAAGAAATCCTTTCTTCTGATTCGTCTCATTGTTCACAGGATTCCTTTCAGAAGTGTACATGAATTGGTTATTCGCAACCATTTCAATGAGTTCTTGAGCTTCTGCAGGCATCTTCTTCAAATGAAGAGATCCTCCTGCAGAGCTGTCCAATGACATCTTGGACAGTTCAGACAGACCATCATAAAAGATACCTATGATGCTCCATTCAAAAAGGATGTCAGAAGGACACTTTCTGAATTGTTTGTATCTTTCCCAAGCTTCATAGAGGGATTCACCTTCCTTCTGTCTGAAGGTTTGGACATCCACTCTAAGCTTACTCAATTTTTGAGGTGGAAAGAACTTTGCCAATAAGGCATTGACTAGCTTTTCCCAAGAGTTCAGGCTTTCTTTAAGTTGTGAGTCCAACCATATCCTAGCTCTGTCTCTTACAGCAAAAGGGAATAGCATAAGTCTGTAGACCTCAGGGTCAACCCCATTGGTCTTGACAGTGTCACAGATTTGCAAGAATTCAGCTAAAAACTGATGAGGATCTTCCAATGGAAGTCCATGAAACTTGCAATTCTGTTGCATTAGAGAAACTAATTGAGGCTTAAGCTCAAAGTTGTTTGCTCCAATTGCAGGGATAGAGATGCTTCTCCCATAGAAGTCGGGAGTAGGTGCAGTAAAGTCACCCAGCAGCTTCCTTGCATTGTTGGCATTGTTGTTGTTTTCGACTGCCATGTCTTCTGCTTGTTTGAAGATTTTTGTTAGGTCCTCTACAGAGAGTAGTGCTTTAGCTTCTCTTAGCTTTCGCTTCAAGGTCCTTTCAGGTTCAGCATCAGCCTCAACAAGAATGCTTTTGTCTTTGCTCCTGCTCATATGAAAGAGAAGAGAACAAGAAAGTATGGAATCCTCTATGTCACAGTATAGAGATTCCTTGAGGTGTCAGAGAAAAAGAAGAATAGAAGGAGGAGGTAGAGGAATTCAAACTTATCAAGAGGGATAGAGTTCGAATTGTGTATTGAGGAGGAGTGTTAGTCCATAAATAGAAGCATGTGAGAAGAGGGGAAGAATTTTTTTGAAATTAAAGTAAAAGATTTTAAAATAATTAAAAAAAATTTTGAAAATTTGATTGATGATTTTTGAAAATTAAAGTTGGGAAAGAAATAAAGTGATTTTGAAAAAGATTTTGAAATTAGAAATCAAAAAGATATGATTAAAAATTAATTTTGAAAAAGATGGTATTGAAAATATATGATTGAAAAGTTATGGTTTTAAAAAGATATGATTGAAAAGATATTATTGAAAAACAATTTAAAAAGATTTGAATTTACCTCCTCCCCACCATCCTGGTGTTAAACGCCCAAACGCTGCATGTTTTAGGCATTTAACGCCCATGTGCAGCTTCTCCTGGGCGTTCAACGCCCAGCTGTTGCTTCTTTCTGGCGTTGAACGCCAGGAACTCCTTTGTCACTAGGCATTCAACGCCCAGAAGGTGCTTCTTTTTGGCGTTCAATGCCCAGAAGAGACTTCTTTCTGGCGTTGAACACCCAAAACAGCTCTTACTGGTGTTTTCGCACCAGTGAACTTCTTTTTGCTATTTTTATCCTTTGTATCCTTCTGTAACTCTGTGAACTCAAGCAATTGCTATTTTACCTTGAAGATAATTGAGATATACCTGTAAAAATCAATTAATTAACAAATAAACTTTGTAAATGGCTGGGTTGCCTCCCAGCAAGCCCTTCTTTATTGTCTTTAGCTGGAATATTACTGAGCTTTAATCAAGTCTCAGTTTTGAGCATTCTTGCTCAAAATTGCTTTCAAGATAATGTTTGACTCTCTGTCCATTAACAATAAACTTTTTGTTAGAATCATTATCCTGAAGCTCTACGTATCCATATGGTGACACACTTGTAATCACATATGGTCCTCTCCATCGGGATTTCAATTTCCCGGAGAATAATCTGAGCCTAGAATTAAACAGCAGAACTTTCTGCCCTGACTCAAAAAAAACTTCTTATCATGCCATCTTTTTGCTTTCTCTTTGTAAATTTTTGCATTTTCGAAAGCATTGAGTCTAAATTCCTCTAGCTCATTTAACTGGAGCAATCGCTTTTCTCCAGCTAACTTGGCATCAAGGTTTAGGAATCTGGTTGCCCAATAGGCCTTATGCTCCAGTTCCACTGGCAAGTGACAGGCTTTTCCATACTCAAACTGGTATGGAGAAGTTCCTATAGGAGTCTTGAATGTTGTTCTGTACGCTCACAGAGCATCATCCAAGCTTCTTGCCCAATCCCTTCTGTGGTTAATCAAAGTCCATTCCAAGATTCTTTTAAGTTCTCTATTAGAGACTTCAGCTTGCCTATTTGTCTGTGGATGATATAGAGTGGCCACCCTTTGGCTAACTCCATATCGAACCAAAGCAGAGTAAAGCTATTTATTGCAGAAATGAGTGCCCCCATCACTGATTAGTACTCTAGGGATACCAAATCTACTGAAGATATGTTTCTGGAGGAATTTCAGCACTGTCTTAGTATCATTAGTGGGTGTTGCTATAGCTTCTACCCATTTGGATACATAATCCACTGCCACCAGAATATAAGTGTTTGAGTATGATGGTGGAAATGGTCCCATGAAGTCAATACCCCATACATCAAACAACTCAATCTCCAAGATCCCTTGTTGAGGCATGGCATAACTATGAGGCAGATTGCCAGATCTTTGACAACTGTCACAATTAAGTACAAACAGTCGGGAGTCTTTAAAGAGAGTAAGCCAGTAGAAGCCACATTTAAGGACTCTTGTGGCTGTTTGCTCACTTCCAAAATGTCCTCCATACTGTGATCCATGGCAGTGCCAGAGGATCTTCTGTGCTTCTTCTTTAGGTACACATCTACGAATTACTCCGTCTGCACACCTCTTGAAGAGATATGGTTCATCCCAAAGATAGTATTTTGCATCCGTGATTAATTTCTTTGATTGCTGCCTACTATATTCTTTGGGTATGAACCTCACTGCCTTGTAGTTTGCAATGTCTGCAAATCATGGCACTTCCTGGATGGCAAAGAGTTGCTCATCCGGAAAGTTTTCAGAGATCTCAGTAAGAGGGAGGGACGCTCCTTCTACTGGTTCTATTCAGTACAGGTGATCTGCTACTTGGTTCTCTGTCGCTTTTCTGTCTCTTATTTCTATATCAAACTCTTACAGAAGCAACACCCATCTGATGAGTCTGGGTTTTGAATCCTGCTTTGTGAGTAGATATTTAAGAGCAGCATGGTCAGTGTACATAATCACTTTTAATCCTACTAAATAGGATCTAAACTTGTCAATGGCATAAACCACTGTAAGTAGCTATTTTTCTGTGGTTGTGTAGTTCTTATGTGCGTCATTTAGAACACGATTGGCATAATAAATGACGTGCAAAAGCTTGTCATACCTGTGTCCCTACACTGCACCAATGGCATGGTCACTGGCATCACACATTAATTCAAAAGGTAATGTCTAGTCTGGTGCAGAGATGACTGGTGTTGTGACCAGCTTAGCTTTCAGAGTCTCAAACGCCTGCAGACACTCCTTATCAAAGATAAATGGCATGTCAGCAGCTAGCAGATTACTTAGAGGATAGCAGATTACTTAGAGGTTTGGCAATTTTTAAAAAATCCCTTATAAACCTCCTCTAAAATCCTGCATGCCCCAGAAAGCTTCTGATTGCCTTAACATTGGCTGGTAGTGGTAATTTTTCAATTACCTCTACCTTAGCTTGATCCACTTCTATTCCCTTGTTCAAAATTTTGTGTCCAAGGACAATTCCTTTAGTCACCATAAAGTGACATTTCTCCCAGATTAAAACCAGGTTAGTCTCTTGGAACCTCTTTAGAACAAGTGCTAGATGGTCAAGACAGGAGCTGAATGAGTCTCCAAATACTGAAAAGTCATCCATGAAGACTTCCAAAAATTTTTTCCACCAAATCAGAGAAAATTGAGAGCATGCACCTTTGAAAGATTGCAGGTGCATTGCACAGACCAAATGGCATCCTTCTGTATGCAAATACTCCAGATGGACATGTGAATGCTATTTTCTCTTGATCCTGGGGATCTACTGCAATTTGATTATAACCTGAATATCCATCCAAGAAGCAGTAGTATTCATGAACTACTAGTCTTTCTATCATCTGCTCTATGAATGGTAAAGGAAAATGATCATTTCTGGTAGCTGTATTGAGCCTTCTGTAATCAATACACATACGCCACCCTGTAACTGTTCTTGTAGGAACCAGTTCATTTTTTATTATGAACCACTGTCGTGCCACCCTTCTTAGGGACGACTTGGATAGGGCTTACCCAGGGGCTATCAGAAATAGGATAAATAATCCCAACCTCTAGTAGTTTAGTGACCTCCTTCTGCACCACCTCCTTTATGGCTGGATTCAGCCACCTTTGTGGTTGAACCACTGGCTTAGCGTCACCCTCCAATAAGATCTTGTGCATGCATCTGGCTGGGCTAATGCCCTTAAGATCACTGATGGACCACCCAAGAGTTGTCTTGTGTGTTTTTAGCACTTGAATTAGTGCTTTCTCTTCCTGTGGCTCTAAGGTAGAGCTTATGATTACAGGAAAGGTATCACCTTCTCCCAGAAATGCATATTTCAAGGATGGTGGTAATGGTTTGAGCTCGGGTTTAGGAGGTTTCTCCTCTTCCTGAGGGATTTTCAGAGGTTCTATTATTCTCTCTGATTCCTCCAGATCAGGCTGAACATCTTTAAAGATATCCTCCAGTTCTGATTCGAGACTCTCAGTCATATTGATCTCTTTTACCAGAGAGTCAATAATATCAATGCTCATGCAATCATTTGGAGTGTCTGGATGTTGCATAGCTTTGACAACATTCAACTTGAACTCATCTTCATTGACTCTCAGGGTTACTTCCCCTTTTTGGACGTCAATAAGGGTTCGGCCAATTGCTAGGAAAGGTCTTCCAAAAATGAGAGTTGAACTCTTGTGCTCCTCTATTTCTAGCACCATAAAGTCAGTAGGAAAGGCAAATGGCCCAACCTTGACAATTGATGAGCGGATAATTTATACGCTTTTTGGCATTGTTTTTAGGTAGTTTTTAGTAGGATCTAGCTACTTTTAGGGATGTTTTCATTAGTTTTCATGCTAAATTCACATTTCTAGACTTACTATGAGTTTGTGTGTTTTTCTGTGATTTCAGGTAATTTCTAGCTGAAATTGAGGGACCTGAGCAAAACTCTGATAAAAGGCTGACAAAGGACTGCTGATGCTGTTGGATTCTGACCTCCCTGCACTCAAAATAGATTTTCTAGAGCTACAGAACTCCAAATGGCGATTTCTTAATAATGTTGGAAAGTAGACATCCAGAGCTTTCTAGCAATATATAATAGTCCATACTTTATTCGCGATTAGATGACGTAAACTGGCGTTCAACACCAGTTCCATGTTGCATTCTGGAGTGAAACGCCAGAAACACGTCATGAACCAGAGTTGAACGCCAAAAACAGTTACAACTTGGTGTTCAACTCCAAGATAAGCCTCAGCTCGTGTAAAGCTCAAGCTCAGCCCAAGCACACACCAAGTGGGCCCCGGAAGTGGATTTCTGCATCAATTACTTACTTCTGTAAACCCTAGTAGCTAGTCTAGCATAAATGGGACATTTTACTATTGTATTCAGTATCTTTTGACCACGTTACATCTTTGATTGTCTAGTCTTTGATTGTATTTTTTGATCTTTTGATAACATTTGGGGCTGGTCATTCGGCCATGCCTGAACCTTCATCACTTACGTATTTTCAACGGTGGAGTTTCTACACACCATAGATTAAGGGTGTGGAGCTCTGCTGTACCTCAAGTTTTAATGCAATTACTACTATTTTCTATTCAATTCTGCTTGTTCTTATTCTAAGATATTCGTTGCACTTCAACATGATGAATGTGATGATCTATGACACTCATCATCATTCTCACCTATGAACGCGTGACTGACAACCACTTCCGTTCTACCTTAGACCGGGCGCACATCTCTTGGATTCCATAATCAGAATCTTCGTGGTATGAGCTAGATAGATGGCGGCATTCATGAGAATCCAGAAAGTCTAAACCTTGTCTGTGGTATTCCGAGTAGGATTCAGGGATTGAATGACTGTGACGAGCTTCAAACTCGCGATTGTTGGGCGTGATGACAAACGCAAAAGAATCAAGGGATTCTATTCCAACATGATCGAGAACCGAGAGATGATTAGCCATGCCGTGACAGAGCATTTGGACCTTTTTCACTAAGAGGATGGGATGTAGCCATTGACAACGGTGATGCCCTACATACAGCTTGCCATGGAAAGGAATAAAAAGGATTGAAGGAAGACAGTAGGAAAGCAGAGATCCAATAGGGATAAGCACCTCCACACACTTATCTGAAATTCCCACCATTGAATTACATGAGTAACTCTATCTTTATTTTCTGTTTTATTTATTATTCGAAAACTCCATAACATTTACTATCCGCCTAACTGAGATTTACAAGATGACCATAGCTTGCTTCATACCAACAATCTCCGTGGGATCGACCCTTACTCACGTAAGGTATTACTTGGACGACTGATGAGCGGATAATTTGTACGCTTTTTGTCATTGTTTTTAGTATGTTTTTAGTATGATCTAGTTAGTTTTTAGTATATTTTTATTAGTTTTTAGTTAAAATTCACTTTTCTGGACTTTACTATGAGTTTGTGTGTTTTTCTGTGATTTCAGGTATTTTCTGGCTGAAATTGAGGGACCTGAGCAAAAATCTGATTCAGAGACTAAAAAGGACTGCAGATGCTGTTGGATTCTGACCTCCCTGCACTCGAAGTGAATTTTCTGGAGCTACAGAAGCCCAATTGGCGCGCTCTCAACGGCGTTGGAAAGTAGACATCCTGGGCTTTCCAGCAATATATGATAGTCCATACTTTGCCCAAGATTTGATGGCCCAAACCGGCGTTCAAAGTCACCCTCAGAATTTCCAGCGTTAAACGCCGGAACTGGCACCAAAATGGGAGTTAAACGCCCAAACTGGCACAAAAGCTGGCATTTAACTCCAAGAGGAGTCTCTACACGAAAATGCTTCATTGCTCAGCCCAAGCACACACCAAGTGGACCCGGAAGTGGATTTTTCTGTCATTTACTCATCTCTGTAAACCTTAGGCTACTAGTTCTCTATAAGTAGGACCTATTACTATTGTATTGAGACATCTGGGTAGCTATCTTCGTTTTTTATGCTATCTTAGATCATTGGGAGGCTGGCCATTCGGCCATGCCTAGACCTT
>NC_029777.3:43947973-43948618 GCF_000817695.3 Arachis duranensis | reverse complement strand
TTACCGGGGATTATTTGAGTTGTGAAAAGTATTGATCACAATTTTGTCCACCAAGTTTTTGGCACCGTCACCGGGGATTGTTGAGTTTGGACAACTGACGGTTCATCTTGTTGCTTAGATTAGGTATTTTTTTTTTCGGAATTCTTAAAGACGAATTCTAGAGTTTCATGATGATTTGTTGAAGTCTGGCTGGCTGTAAAGCCATGTCTAATTTCATTGGACCGAGGTTTCAACTTATCATCACAAGAGCATGTTGATTTCTATCAATCTTGCTGTTGGAGCAGTGATCTGCTAAGGCTTGGCTGGCCATTGGCCATGTCTAGTGTATTGGAACGAAGCTTTCTTTGAAAGCTTGGCTGGTTGTGAAGCCATGTCTAATTCCTAGACCGGAGTCTTAGACTAAACATTGCATGATTCCTGGAACTCTCATTAAGAATTTTGATATCTTTATTTTCTTTTTCCACTTAATTTTCGAAAATCCAAAAAAAATTACAAAATCATAAAATCCAAAAATTTCTTGTTTAAGTCTAGTGTCTCATATTAAGTTTGGTGTCAATTGCATGTTTCTGTTCTCCTTGCATTCATGCATGTGTCTTAGTGATCTTTCAAGTTGTTCTTGATGTTTCATTACTCTGATCTTTAATT
>NC_029777.3:43946653-43947547 GCF_000817695.3 Arachis duranensis | reverse complement strand
ATACTTGCTATCAATTAATGATTTGATTCAACATTTCAAGTATGTTGCCTTTTCTGTTGAGAAAGGTTTAATGTCTGAATCATATCTTTTCTTGTTAGCCAAGTTTTTAATTTTCAAAATCAAATCTTTTTTTAAATGTTTTTCAAATCATATCTTCTCAATCATATCTTTTTATAACTAATCATATCTTCTTAACCACATCTTTTTCAAAATAGCTTTCAATCAAATCTTTTTGATTTCTAATCTCAAAATCTTTTTCAAAAATCACTTTATTTCTTTTCCACTCTTAATTTTCGAAAATCAATTAAACTTTTTCAAAATGTTTTTAAAATTTTTTTTATTATTTTCGAAAATTTCTTCCCCTCTTCTCACATCCTTCTATTTATGGACTAACACTATTCCTTAATGCAAAATTCGAACTCCATCTTTCTTGATAAGTTCGAATTTTCTACTTCTGCCTTCCATTTTTCTTTTCCTCTGATTTTCTACTTCTGTCTTCTACTCTTCTTTTCCTCTGACACCTAAAGGAATCTCTATACTGTGACATAGAGGATTCCACATTTTCTTGTTCTCTTCTCTTTCTTATGAGCAGGAGCAAGGACAAAAACATTCTTGTTGAGCCTGATCCTGAACCTGAAAGGACCTTGAAGAGAAAGCTAAAAGAAGCCAAGGCACAACTCTCTGTAGAGGACCTAACAGAAATCTTCAAAGAAGAAGAACCCATGGCAGCCGAAAACAACAACAATGCCAACAATGCAAGGAAGGTGCTGGGTGACTTTACTGCACCTACTCCCGACTTCTATGGGAGAAGCATCTCTATCCCTGCCATTGGAGCAAACAACTTTGAGCTTAAGCCTCAATTAGTCTCTCTAATGCAACAGAATTGCAAGTTCC
>NC_029777.3:43944959-43946551 GCF_000817695.3 Arachis duranensis | reverse complement strand
CAAGATTAATGGGGTTGACCCTGAGGTCTACAGACTTATGCTATTCCTTTTTGCTGTAAGAGACTGAGCTAGGACCTGGTTGGACTCACAACCTAAAGAAAGCCTGAACTCTTGGGAAAAGCTAGTCAATGCCTTCTTGGCAAAGTTCTTTCCACCTCAAAAATTGAGTAAGCTTAGAGTGGAAGTCCAAACCTTCAGACAGAAGGAAGGAGAATCCCTCTATGAAGCTTGGAAAAGATACAAACAATTAATCAGAAATTGTCCCTCTGACATGCTTTCTGAATGGAGCATCATAGGTATTTTCTATGATGGTCTCTCTGAACTGTCCAAGATGTCTTTGGATAGCTCTGCTGGAGGATCTCTTCATCTGAAGAAGACGCCTACAAAAGCTCAAGAGCTGATTGAAATGGCTGCAAATAACCAATTCATGTACACTTCTGAAAGGAATCCTGTGAAGAATGGAACTAATCAGAAGAAAGGAGTTCTTGAGATTGACACTCTGAATGCCATACTGGCTCAGAATAAAATATTGACTCAACAAGTCAATATGATTTCTCAAAGTCTGTCTGGAATGCAAAATGCACCAAGCAGTACTAAGGAGGCTTCATCTGAGGAAGAAGCTTATGATCCTGAGAACCCTTCAATGGAAGAGGTGAACTACATGGGAGAATCCTATGGAAACACCTATAATCCTTCATGGAGAACTCATCCAAATTTTTCATGGAATGATCAACAGAGACCTCAACAAGGTTTCAACAACAATAATGGTGGAAGAAACAGGTTTAGCAATGGCAAGCCTTTTCCATCATTTTCTCAGCAATAGACAGAGAATTCTAAGCAGAGCCACTCTGACATAGCAACCATGGTCTCTAATCTAATCAAAACCACTCAAAGTTTCATGACTGAAACAAGGTCCTCCATTAGAAACTTGGAAGCACAAGTGGGTCAGCTGAGTAAGAAAATCATTGAAAGTCCTCCTAGTGCTCTCCCAAGCAATACAGAAGAGAATCCAAAAAGAGAGTGCAAGGCCATTGATATTATCAAAATGGCCGAATCCAAGGAGGAAAGGGGTGGATGTGAATCCCAATGAGGAAGACCTGATGGGACGTCCCCCAGACAGAAAGGAGTTCCCTATTAAGGACCTAAAGGAATCTGAGGCTCATATATAGACCATAGAGATTCCATTAAACTTCCTTCTGCCATTCATGAGCTCTAAGAACTAGTCTTCCTCTGAAGAGGATGAAGATGTAACTGAAGAGCAAGTTGCTCAATATCTAGGAGCCATCATGAAGCTGAATGCCAAGTTGTTTGGTAATGAGACTTGGGAAGATGAACCTCCCTTGCTAATTAGTGAACTAAATACATGGGTTCAGCAAACTTTACCTCAAAAGAAACAAGATCCTGGTAAATTCTTAATACCCTGTACCATAGGCACCATGACCTTTGAGAAGGCTCTGTGTGACCTGGGGTCAGGTATAAATCTTATGCCATTATTTGTAATGGAGAAACTGGGGATCTTTGAGGTACAAGCTACAAGAATCTCATTAGAGATGGCAGACAAGTCAATAAAACAAGCTTATGGATTGGTAGAG
>NC_029777.3:43942301-43942572 GCF_000817695.3 Arachis duranensis | reverse complement strand
TGATGTGGTGGCAATACTTTTGTTTTCTGAATGTATGCTTAAACAGTGCATATATCTTTTGAATTTGTGGTTCATGAATGTTGGCTCTTGAAAGAATGATGAAAAAGGAGACATGTTACTGAGGATCTGAAAAATCATTAAAATGATTCTTGAAGCAAGAAAAAGTAGTGATTCAAAAAAAAAATATTCGAAAAAAAAGAGAGAAAGAAAAAGAAAGAGAAAAAGAAAGAAATAAAGTTGTGATCCAAGGCAAAAAGAGTGTGCTTAAGAA
>NC_029777.3:43941259-43942147 GCF_000817695.3 Arachis duranensis | reverse complement strand
GTGGTAATACTGGAAGACAGAGTGCTTTGGGCCACGGCCAAGACTCAATAAGTAGCTGTGTTCAAGAATCATCATACTTAACTAGGAGAACCAATGACACTATCTGGATTCTGAGTTCCTAAAGAAGCCAATCATTCTGAATTTCAAAGGATAGAGTGAGATGCCAAAACTGTTCAGAGGCAAAAAGCTAAAAGCCCCGCTCATCTAATTAATACTGATCTTCATAGATGTTTTTGGAATTCATTGCATATTCTCTTCTTTTTATCTTATTTGATTTTCAGTTGCTTGAGGACAAGCAACAATTTAAGTTTGGTGTTGTGATGAGCGGATATTTTATACCCTTTTGGAACTATTTTTTTAGTGTTTTTAGTTATATTTTATCAAGTTGTATTATGTTTTAGTATGTTTTAGTGCAAAAAACATATTTTGGATGCTACTTTGAGTTTTTATGTTATTCTTACGATTTTAGGTGATTTTTGGGTGAAATTGGCAAGTTTTAGCAAAGTCTGATATTGTTAGGTTTAGTCTTAGAGTTTTTATCAAAAGTAAAGGACTTCCTTCCTCTTGAGGATTATGCTTAGAGACTAAAAAGGACTGCAGATGCTGTTGGATTCTGACCTCCCTGCACTCGAAGTAGATTTTCTGGAGCTACAGAAGCCCCATTGGCGCGCTCTCAACGGCGTTGGAAAGTAGACATCCTGGCTTTCTATCAATATATGATAGTCTATACTTTGCCCAAGATTTGATTGCCCAAACCGGCGTTCAAAGTCACCCTCGGAATTCCCAGCGTTAAACGCCGGAATTGGCACTAGTAGCCTAGGGTGTACAGAGATGAGTAAATGACATAAAAATCCACTTCCGGGCCCACTTGGTGTGTGCTTGGGCTGA
>NC_029777.3:43923702-43924741 GCF_000817695.3 Arachis duranensis | reverse complement strand
GCCATCCTGGCGTTAAACGCCCAGAATGGTGCACATTCTGGCGTTTAACGCCCAAAATGCTACCCTTTTGGGCGTTAAACGCCCAACCAGGTACCCTGGCTGGCGTTTAAACGCCAGTCTGTCCTTCTTCACTAGGCGTTTTGAACGTCCAGCTTTTTCTGTGCAATTCCTCTGCTGTATGTTCTGAATCTTCAATTCTCTGTATTATTGACTTGAAAAGACACAAATTAAAAATATTTTTGGATTTTTAATAATAAGGAATAAATAAAAAATGCAACAAGAATCAAATAACAATGCATGCAAGACACCAAACTTAGCAGTTTGTACACTACTGACACTTAACAAAATGAGAATGCATATGAGACACACAAAACACTCCAGTCAATAGAATTCAAAGATCAGAGCACGAAAATCATCAAGAATTACTTGAAGATTATTAAGATACATGAATGAATGCATGCAATTGACACCAAACTTAATATGAGACACTAGACTCAAACAAGAAATATTTTTTTTTTTTGGATTTTATGATTTTTTTTTATTTTTTTTTTTGTGTTTTTCGAAAATTAAATGGAAAAAGATATCAAAATTCTTAATGAGAATTCCAGGAATCATGCAATGTTAGTCTAAAGCTTTAGTCTAAAGAAATTAGACATGGCTAGCCAAGCTTCAGTAGGACATTGCATTCAAGAGCTAAATTGATGAAGATCAATCAGCTTTGGTGATGATAAGAACATCACCTTGAAACACTAGAATTCATTCTTAAGAACTCTGAAGAAAAAAAAATACCTAATCTAAGTAACAAGATGAACCGTCAGTTGTCCAAACTGAACAATCCCCGGCAATAACGCCAAAAAGTTGGTGTTGTTGCCGGATCTTGGCACTGATGTTACCAAAAGCTTGCTCAAAACTTGAACAATCCCCGGCAACGGCGCCAAAAACTTGGTGCGCGAAATTGTGAACAATACTTTTCACAACTCTCATAATACCCGGTCATGAACCCCAAAAACTTGGTGTTCAATACCATGGCATTACACAA
>NC_029777.3:43918148-43922146 GCF_000817695.3 Arachis duranensis | reverse complement strand
CGTGGGATCGACCCTTACTCACGTAAGGTATTACTTGTACGACCCAGTGCACTTGCTGGTTAGTTGTGCGGAGTTGTGACTAAGTGTGATTCACGTTGAGAGCGCTACCAAGTTTTTGGCGCCATTGTTTATGATCACAATTTCGTGCACCAAGTGTTTGGCGTCGTTGCCGGTGATTGTTCGAGTATGGACAACTGACGGTTCGTCTTGTTGCTCAGATTAGGTAATATTCTTTTTATTTTTCTTTTTCAAAAAGTTTTCAAAAATATTTTTCAAATTTTTTTCTTTGTTTTCGAAAAATTATTCAAAATTTTTAAGAATGAATTCTAGTGTTTCATAAAGTATGTTGAAGCTTGGCTGGCTGTAAAGCCATGTCTAACTCAATTGGATTGAGGCTTCAAAACCATCAGCATAGAGGCAAGTTAATTGGAATATCAGTTGACAGTTGTTACATGCCTGATTTATATCTTCTAAAACTGGCTGGCTATTAAGCCATGCCCAACCCTTGGATTGGAGCTTTAGGCTAATATTGAAAGATTCCTGGAATTCTTATTAAAAATTTTGGATTTCTTATTTTCTTTTTTTCTATATGTTTTTCGAAAAAAATTAAAAGAAAATCATAAAAAATCATAAAATCATAAAAAACCAAAATACTTTGTGTTTCTTGTTTGAGTCTAGTGTCATGTTTTAAGTTTGGTGTCAATTGCATATTCATCTTGTTCTTGCATTTTTCGAAAATTCATGCATTCATAGTGTTCTTCATGATCTTCAAGTTGTTCTTGGTAAGTCTTCTTGTTTGATCTTGATGTTTTCTTGTTTTTTGTTGTATGATGTTTTTCATGTGCATTTTTGCATTCATGTTTAAGTTTGGTGTCTTGCATATTTTCTTTGCATCAAAAATTTTCCAAAAATATGTTCTTGATGTTCATCATGATCTTCAAAGTGTTCTTGGTGTTCATCTTGACATTCATAGTGTTCTTGCATGTATCATATGTTTTGATCCAAAATTTTCATGTTTTGGGTCATAATTGTGTTTTTCTCTCTCATCATTAAAAATTCAAAAATAAAAAAATATATATATCTTTTCCTTTTTTCTCTCAATATTTCGAAAATTTGGGTTGACTTAGTCAAAAATTTTTATAATTAGTTGTTTCTTGTAAGTCAAGTTAAATTTTCAAATTTTTAAAATCTTATCTTTTTAAAACTTTTTCAAAAATTAAATCTTTTTTATTTTTCTTATTAATTTTCAAAAATTCTTTAAAATATTTTTCAAAAATCTTTTTCTTAGTTTTATCTTTATTTTCGAAAATTATGCTAACAATTAATATGATTGATTCAAAAATTTGAAGTTTGTTACCTTCTTGTTAAGAAAGGTTCAATCTTTAAATTCTAGAATCATATCTTTTAGTTTCTTGTTAGTTAAGTAATTAATTTTAATTTTAAAAATTAAATCTTTTCTAACCATATCTTTTTAATCATATCTTTTTATCATATCTTTTTCAAGTTTTATCTTTTTTTCAAAAGTTTGATTTTAAAATATCTTTTCTAACTTCTTATCTTCTTATCTTCTTATCTTTTTAAAATTTGATTTTAATATCTTTTTCAACTAACTAATTAACTTTTTTTTTTGTTTCTTATCTTTTTCAAAACCACCTAATACTTTTCCCTCTCTAATTTTTGAAAATATCTCATCCCTTTTTCAAAATTCTTTTTAATTAACTAATTGTTTTAAATTTTAATTTTAATTATATATCACCTTTAATTTTCGAAAATCATTAACTACTTTTTCAAAATTTATTTTCGAAATTCCTTCCCTCTCCTCTTCTTCTATTTATTTATTTATTCACTAACACTTCTCTTCATTTCAAATCACTGCCTATATCCTCACCCTTGTGTTTGGATTCTCCATTCTTCTTCACTCTTATTCCCTTTCTTCTTCTACTAATAATAAGGAATCTCTTTACTGTGACATAGAGGATTCCTCTTCTTTTTCTGTTCTCTTCTCTTTCATATGAGCAGAAACAAGGAAAAAGGTATTCTTGTTGAAGCTGATCCAGAACCCGAAAGGACTCTGAAGAGGAATCTAAGAGAAGCTAAATTACAACAATCCAGAGACAACCTTGCTGAAATTTTCGAACAAGAAAAGGAGATGGCAGCCGAAACCAACAACAATAATACAAGAAGGATGCTTGGTGATCATACTACACCTACTTCCAAGTTTGATGGAAGAAGCATCTCAATTCCTGCCATTGGAGCAAACAATTTTGAGCTAAAACCTCAACTAGTTGCTCTAATGCAACAAAACTACAAGTTTCATGGACTTCCATCAGAAGATCCCTATCAGTTTTTAACTGAGTTCTTGCAGATATGTGGGACTGTAAAGATGAATGGAGTAGATCCTGAAGTCTAAAGGCTCATGCTTTTCCCTTTTGCTGTAAGAGACAGAGCTAGAATATGGTTGGATTCACAACCTAAGGATAGCCTGAACTCTTGGGATAAGCTGGTCACGGCCTTCTTGGCTAAAATCTTTCATCTTCAAAATCTGAGCAAGCTTAGATTGGATCTTTAAACATTCAAACAAAAAGATGGTGAATCCCTCTATGAAGCTTGGGAAAGATACAAGCAGATGACCAAAAGGTGTCCTTTTGACATGCTTTCAGAATGGACCATTCTGGATATATTCTATTATGGTCTGTCTGAGTTCTCTAAGATGTCACTGGACCATTCTGCAGGTGGATCCATTCACCTAAAGAAAATGCCTGCAGAAGCTCAAGAACTTATTGACATGGTTGCAAATAACCAGTTCTTGTACACTTCTTAGAGGAATTCCGTGAATAATGGGAC
The DNA here is from genome assembly GCF_000817695.3 of Arachis duranensis. Taxonomy (NCBI): domain Eukaryota; kingdom Viridiplantae; phylum Streptophyta; class Magnoliopsida; order Fabales; family Fabaceae; genus Arachis; species Arachis duranensis. The sequence continues at coordinate 43,919,302 of NC_029777.3, read as the reverse complement.
GCCTCAAAGGAAGGGAGTTCTTGAAATTGATGCTCTGAATGCCATATTGGCTCAGAACAAAATGTTGACTCATCAAGTCAACATGATTTCCAAAAGTCTGAATGGATGGCAAAATGCATCCAACAGTACTAAAGAGGCATCTTCAGAAGAAGAAGCTTATGATCCTGATAACCCTGCAATAGCAAAGGTAAATTACTTAGGTGAACCTTATGGAAACACCTACAATTCATCATGGAGAAATCATCCAAGTTTCTCATGGAAGGATCAACAAAAACCTCAACAAGGCTTTAATAATGGTGGACGAACTAGGCTCAGCAATAGCAAGTCTTTTCCATCATCTTCTCAGCAACAGATAGAGAATCCTGAGCAAAGCACTTCTAATTTAGCTAATCTAGTCTCTAATCTGTCTAAGGCCACTTTAAGTTTCATGAGTAAAATAAGATCCTCCATTAGAAATTTGAAGGCACAAGTGGGCCAGCTAAGTAAGAAAGTTACTGAAACCCCTCCTAGTACTCTCCCAAGCAATATAGAAGAGAATCCAAAGAGAGAGTGCAAGGCCATTGATATACTCAACATGGCCGAATGCAAGAAGGAGGGAGAGGACGCGAATCCAAATGAGGAAGATCTCATGGGACGTCTCTCAAGTAGGAAGGAGTTCCCTATTGAGGATCCAAAGGAATCTGAGTCTCATATAGAGACCATAGAGATTCCATTAATTCTTCTTCTGCCATTCATGAGCTCTGAAGATTATTCTTCCTATGAAGAGGATGAAGATGTAACTGGAGAGCAAGTTGCTCAATATCTAGGAGCTATCATGAAACTAAATGCCAAGTTATTTGGTAATGAGACTTGGAAAGGTGAACCTCCCTTGCTCATTAGTGAACTAGATACCTGGGTTCAGCAAACTTTACCTCAAAAGAGACAAGATCCTGACAAATTCGTAATACCCTGCACCATAGGCACTATGACCTTTGAGAAAGCTCTGTGTGACCTAGGGTCAGGCATAAATCTTATGCCACTCTCTATAATGGAAAAACTGGGGATCATTGAGGTACATCCTGCCTTATTCTCATTACAATTGGCAGACAAGTAAGTAAGACAAGCTTATGGATTAGTAGAGGACGTGTTAGTAAAGATTAAAGGACTTTACATTC
>NC_029777.3:43916791-43918082 GCF_000817695.3 Arachis duranensis | reverse complement strand
GATGCTGTGATAGATGTTAACAGAGGAGAATTAGTCCTTCAATTGAATGGGGACTACCTTGTGTTTAAGGCACACGGCTATCCTTCTGTAACAAGGGAGAGTAAGCATGCAGAGCTTCTCTCAGTACAGAGTCAAACAGATCCCCCACAGTCAAACTCTAAGTTTGGTGTTGGGAGGCCACAACTAAACTCTAAGTTTGGTGCTGATTCCCCACAACTAAACTCTAAGTTTGGTGTTGGGTCTATACAACATTGACCTGATCTCCTGTGAGGCTCCATGAGAGCCCACTGTCAAGCTATTGACATTAAAGAAGCGCTTATTGGGAGACAGCCCAATTTTTATTTATCTAATTTTATTTTTTATTTTATTTTTCTTTTATGTTTTATTAGGTTCATGATCATGTGGAGTCACGAAAAAAATATTAAAATTAAAAACAGAATCAAAAACAGCAGAAGAAAAATCACACCTTGGAGGAAGGACTTACTGGCGTTTAAACGCCAGTAAGGAGTAAGGAGCATCTGGCTGGCGTTCAATGCCAGAACAGAGCATGGATCTGGCGTTGAACGCCAGAAACAAGCAACATCCTGGTGTTTAAATGCCAGGAATGCACCCTGAGGAGAGCTGGCGCTGAACACCAGAAACAAGCATGGAACTGGCGTTCAACGCTAGAAACATGCTGTACATGGGCGTTGAATGCCCAAAACATGCATCACCTCGGCGTTTAAACACAAGAATTGCATGCAAAGGCATTTTACATGTGTAATTGGCACAGGGATGTAAATCCTTGACACCTCAGGATCTGTGGACCCCACAGGATCATCTCAGGATCTGTGGATCCCACAGGATACCCACCTACCATATTCTCCCCTCCTCTCAACATTCATCCTCTCTTTCCAATAAACACTCTTCCACAAAACCCTTCACCAATCACCTCAATCTCTCTTTCCAATCACCCCCTTCACCATTCAAATCCATCCACTCTTCCCCATAAACCCCACATACCTTCAAAATTCAAATTTCTTTCCCACCCAAATCCACCCTAAATGGCCGAACCTACTCCTTCTCCCCTCACTATATAAACCCCTCCATTCTCCTTAATTTTTACATAACACAACCCCCTCTTCTACACCTTGGCCGAATACACATCCCCTACTCTCCTCCATATTTTCTCTTCTTCTTCTTTTTTTCTTTCTTCTCTTGCTCGAGGACGAGCAATATTTTAAGTTTGGTGTGGTAAAAGCATAAGCTTTTTGTTTTTCCATTACCATTGATGGCACCTAAGGCTGGAGAA
>NC_029777.3:43911923-43915390 GCF_000817695.3 Arachis duranensis | reverse complement strand
AATCTGAAAAGGTTCACCCAATTATGTGTCTGTGGCATTTATGTATCCGGTGGTAATACTGGAAAACAAAGTGCCTAGGGCCACGACCAAGACTCATAAAAGTAGCTGTGTTCAAGAATCGACATACTTAACTAGGAGAATCAATAACACTATCTAAAATTCTAAGTTCCTATAGATGCCAATCATTCTAAACTTCAAAGGAAAAAGTGAGATGCCAAAACTGTTCAGAGGCAAAAAGCTACAAGTCCCGCTCATCTAATTAGAATTAATATTCATTGATATTTTGGGATTTATAGTATATTCTCTTCTTTTTATCCTAATTTATTTTCAGTTGCTTAGGGACAAGCAACAATTTAAGTTTGGTGTTGTGATGAGCGGATAATTTATATGCTTTTTGGCATTGTTTTTAGGTAGTTTTTAGTTGGATCTAGCTACTTTTAGGGATGTTTTCAATAGTTTTCATGCTAAATTCACATTTCTGGACTTTACTATGAGTTTGTGTGTTTTTGTGTGATTTCAGGTAATTTCTGGCTGAAATTGAGGGACCTGAACAAAACTCTGATAAAAGGCTGACAAAGGACTGCTGATGCTGTTGGATTCTGACCTCCCTGCATTCGAAATGGATTTTCTGGAGCTATAGAACTTTAAATGGCGCGCTTTGAATGGGGTTGGAAAGTAAACATCCAGAGCTTTCCAGCAATATATAATAGTTCATACTTTATTCGCGATTAGATGATGTAAACTGGCACTCAACGCCAGTTCTATGCTGCATTCTGGAGTCAAACGCCAGAAACATGTCACGAACCAGAGTTGAACGCCAAAAACACGTTACAACTTGGTGTTCAACTCCAAGATAAGCCTCAGCTCGTGTAAAGCTCAAGCTCAGCCCAAGCATACACCAAGTGGGCCCTAGAAGTGGATTTCTGCATCAATTACTTACTTCTGTAAACCCTAGAAGCTAGTCTAGTGGTACACGAAATCACAATCACACTTTTACAATTCCGCACAACTAACCAGCAAGTGCAATGGGTCGTCAAAGTAATACCTTACGTGAGTAAGGGTCGATCCCACGGAGATTGTCGGCTTGAAGCAAGCTATGGTTATCTTGTAGCTCTTAGTCAGGATATCAATAATTCTCAGATTTAATTGTAAAAAGTAAAAGAACATGAAATAAATACTTGTTTTGTAGTAATTGAAAACAGGTTGAGGTTTTGGAGATGCTCTATCTTCTGAATCTCTGCTTTCCTACTGTTTTCTTCTTCAAGCATGCAAGACTCCTTCCATGGCAAGCTGTATGTTGGGTTTCAACGTTGTCAATGGCTACCACCCATCCTCTCAGTGAAAATGTTCAACGCGCTCTGTCACAGCACGGCTATTCATCTGTCGGTTCTCGATCATGTCGGAATAGAATCCAGTGATTCTTTTGCGTCTGTCACTAACGCCCCACAGTCGCGAGTATGAAGCTCATCACAGTCATTCAATCCCCGAATCCTACTCAGAATACCACAGACAAGGTTTAGACCTTCCGGATTCTCAAGAATGGCCGCCAAATGATTCTAGCTTATACCACGAAGATTCTGATTAAGGAATCCAAGAGATACCCACTCAATCTAAGGTAGAACGGAGGTGGTTGTCAGGCACACATTCATAGGTAAGAATGATGATGAGTGTCACGGCTCATCACATTCATCAAGTTGAGGAACAAGTGATATCTTGGAATAGAAGCAAGCGTGATTAAATGAAAAACAGTAGTAATTGCATTAATCCATCAACACACAGCAGAGCTCCTCACCCCCAACCGTGGGGTTTAGAGACTCATGCCGTAGAAGATACAGTATGAAACATGTAAAGTGTCATGAGGTGAAGATACAATAGCAAAAAGTCCTATTTATAGTGAACTAGTGACCTAGGGTTTACAAGAATGAGTAAATGACGTAAAAATCCACTTCTAGGGTCCACTTGGTGTGTGCTTGGGCTGAGCATTGAAGCTTTCATGTGTAGAGACTTTTCTTGGAGTTAAACGCCAGCTTTTGTGCCAGTTTGGGCGTTTAACTCCAACTTTTGTGCCAGTTCCGGCGTTAAACGCCGGGAATTCTGAAGCTGATTTGGAATGCCAGTTTGGGCCATCAAATCTTGGGCAAAGTATAAACTATTATATATGTTGCTGGAAAGCCCAGGATGTCTACTTTCCAACGCAATTGAGAGCACGCCAATTAGGCTTCTGTAGCTCAAGAAAATTCACATCGAATGCGGTGAGGTCAGAATCCAACAGCATCTGCAGTCCTTTTTCAGCCTCTGAATCAGATTTTTTCTCAGGTCCCTCAATTTCAGCCAGAAAATACCTGAAATCGTAGAAAAACACACAAACTCATAGTAAAGTCCAGAAAAGAGAATTTTAAATAAAAACTAATAAAAATATAATAAAAACTAACTAAAATATACTAAAAACATACTAAAAACAAAGCCAAAAAGCGTATAAATTATCCGCTCATCACAACACCAAACTTAAATTGTTGCTTGTCCCCAAGCAACTAAAAATCAAATAGGATAAAAAGAAGAGAATATACTATAGACTCCGAAATATCAATAAAACTTAGCTCCAATTAGATGAGCGGGACTAGCAGCTTTTTGCCTCCGAACTATTTTGGCATCTCACTTTATCCTTTGAGGTTCAGAATGACTGGCATCTATAGGAACTCAGAATTCAGATAGTGTTATTGATTCTCCTAGTTAAGTATGTTGATTCTTGAACACAGCTATTTTATGAGTCTTGGCCGTGGCCCAAAGCACTCTGTTTTCCAGTATTACCACCGGATACATACATGCCACAGACACATAACTGGGTGAACCTTTTCAAATTGTGACTCAGCTTTGCTAGAGTCCCCAATTAGAGGTGTCCAGGGTTCTTAAGCACACTCTTTTTCTCTGGATCACGACTTTAATCGCTCAGTCTCAAGTTTTCACTTGACACCTTCACGCCACAAGCACATGGTTAGGGACAGCTTGGTTCAGTGGCTTAGGCCAGGATTTTATTCCTGTGGGCCCTCCTATCCACTGATGCTCAAAGCCTTGGATCCTTTTTATTTTACCCTTGCCTTTTGGTTTAAAGGGCTATTGGCTTTTCTGCTTGCTTTTTTTTCTTTTTTTTGTATTCACTACTTTTTCTTGCTTCAAGAATCAATTTGATGATTTTTTTCAGATCCTCAATAACATTTCTCGTTTTCCATCATTCTTTCAAGAGTCAACAATTTTAACATTCTTAAAACAACAAATTCAAAAGACATATACACTGTTCAAGCATTCGTTCAGAAAAAAAAGTATTATCACCACATCAAAATAATTAAACTAGTTTCAAGGATGAATTTGGAATCATGTACTTCTTGTTCTTTTGTAATAAAAACATTTTTCATTTAAGAAAGGTGATGGATTCATAGGACATTCATAGCTTTAAGGCATAGACACTAAGA
>NC_029777.3:43911412-43911797 GCF_000817695.3 Arachis duranensis | reverse complement strand
GAAAATCCTATGGAGTGCTTGAGCTCCTCAATGTCTCTTCCTTACCCTTGTTGCTCCTCTCTGATTTCATGGAGGATAATGGTTGCTTTTGTTGAGGTCCATGAGTGGGCTCTTTTGTTTACTCCATCCTCTTTCTTAGTGATGAGATTTTGAGATGAATCTCTCCATCTCTCATGACTCGGAGTTGGAAGCAACTGCCTTCCCTTTCCTCTTCCTAGAGGTTTCTCCACCCTTAAGTGCCATCTATGGTTATGGAAAAACAAAAAGCAACGGTTTTACCACACCAAACTTAGAAGGTTTGCTCGTACTCGAGCAAAAGAAGAAATAATAGAGGAGAAGAAGAAAATGGAGGAGATGGAGAGGTGTGAGTGGTTCAGAGGTGATG
>NC_029777.3:43901036-43911282 GCF_000817695.3 Arachis duranensis | reverse complement strand
ATCTTGATGTGTCAAGGATTTCTCATCCCTGCACCAATTAGGCTTGCAAAACACCCCTTGCTGCCAATCCTGGCATTAAACGCCAGGTTTCTGCCCATTTTTGGCATTTAACGCTAGCTTCCTGCCCTTTTCTAGCGTTAAACGCCAGCTCTGTGCCCATTTCTGGCGTTAAACGCCCAGAATGGTGCCAGACTGGGCGTTTAACGCCTATTCTGCTGCCCTTACTGGCGTTTAAACGCTAGCAAGTTTCTCCTCTAGGGTGTGATATTTTTCATTCTGTTTTTCATTCTGTTTTTGCTTTTTCAGTTGTTTTTGTGACTTCACATGAACATCAACCTACAGAAGACATAAAATAACAGTAGAAACTAAATAGATAGAATTGGGTTGCCTCCCAACAAGCGCTTCTTTAATGTCAGTAGCTTGACAATGGGCTCTCTTGGAGTCTCACAGATACTCAGAGCATGATGATGACCTCTCAACACCAAACTTAGAGTTTGGTTGTGGCCTCCCAACACCAAACTTAGAGTTTGAATGTGGGGGTTTTATTTGACTCTGTATTGAGAGAAGCCTTTCATGCTTCTTCCCTTTTCTATCTGCAAACCATGGTACTTCCTGAATGGCGAAGAGTTGCTCATCCGGAAAGGTTTCAGAGATCTCAGTAGGAGGGTAGGGCGCTCCTGCTACTAGTTCTATCTGGGACAGGTGATCAGCTACTTGATTCTCTATCCCTTTTCTGTCTCTTATTTCTATATCAAACTCTTGCAGAAGCAACACCCATCTTATGAGCCTGGGTTTTGAATCCTGCTTTGTGAGTAGATATTTAAGAGCAGAATGGTCAGTGTACATAATCACTTTTGATCCTACTAGATAGGATCTAAACTTGTCAATGGCATAAACCACTGCAAGTAACTCTTTTTCTGTGGTTGTGTAATTCTTCTGTGCATCATTTAAAACACGGCTAGCATAATAAATGACGTGCAGAAGCTTGTTATGCCTCTGTCCCAACACTGCACCTATGGTATTGTTACTGGCATCACACATTAGTTCGAATGGTAATGTCCAGTCTAGTACAGAGATGACTGGTGCTGTGACCAGCTTAGCTTTCAGAGTCTCAAACGCCTGCAGACACTCCTTATCAAAGATAAATGGCATGTCAGCAGCTAGCAGATTACTCAGAGGTTTGGTAATTTTTGAAAAATCCTTTATAAACCTTCTGTAGAATCCTGCATGCCCCAGAAAGCTTCTGATTGCCTTAACTTTAGCAGGTGGTGGTAATTTTTCAATTACCTCCAACTTAGCTTGATCCACCTCTATTCCTTTGTTCGAAATTTTGTGCCCAAGGACAATTCCTTCAGTCACCATAAAGTGACATTTTCCCAGTTTAAGACCAGGTTAGTCTCTTGGCACCTTTTCAGGACAAGTGCTAAATGATCAAGACAGGAGCTGAATGAGTCTCCAAATACTGAAAAGTCATCCATGAAGACTTCCAGAAATTTCTCTACCATATCTGAGAAGATAGAGAGCATGCACCTCTGAAAGGTTGCAGGTGCATTGCACAGACCAAAGGGCATCCTTCTGTAGGCAAATATTCTAGAAGGACATGTGAATGTTGTTTTCTCTTGGTCCTGAGGATCTACTGTAATTTGGTTGTAACCTAAATAGCCATCCAAAAAGCAGTAGTATTCATGACCTGCTAGTCTCTCTAGCATCTGGTCTATGAATGGTAAAGGAAAATGATCCTTTCTGGTGGCTGTATTGAGCCTTCTGTAGTCAAAACACATACGCCACCCTGTAACTGTTCTTGTAGGAACCAGTTCATTCTTTTCATTATGAACCACTGTCATGCCTCCTTTTTTGGGGACAACGTGGACAGGGCTCACCCAGGGGCTATCAGAAATAGGATAAATAATGCCTCTAGTAACTTAGTGACCTCTTTTTGCACCACCTCCTTCATGGCTGGATTTAGCCGCCTCTGTGGTTAAACCACTGGCTTAGCATCATCCTCCAATAGGATCTTGTGCATGCATCTTGCTGGGCTAATGCCCTTAAGATCACTTATGGACCACCCAAGAGCTGTCTTGTGTGTCCTTAGCACTTGAATTAGTGCTTCCTCTTCCTGTGGATTTAAAGCAGAGCTTATGATCACTGGAAAAGTGTCACCTTCTCCCAGAAAAGCATATTTCAGGGATGGTGGTAGTTGCTTGAGCTCGGGTTTAGGAGGTTTCTCCTCTTCCTGAGGAATTTTCAGAGGTTCTTTTATTTCCTTTAATTCCTCCAGATCAGGCTAAACATCTTTAAAGATGTCCTCTAGCTCTGATTCGAGACTTTCAGTTATATTGATCTCTTCCACCAGAGAGTCCATAATATCAACACTCATACAGTCATTTGAGATGTCTGGATGCTGCATAACTTTGACAACATTCAACTTAAACTCATCCTCATTGACTCTCAGGGTTAATTCTCCTTTTTAGACGTCAATGAGGGTTCGTCCAGTTGCTAGGAAAGGTCTTCCTAGAATGTGAGTTGCACTCTTGTGCTCTTCCATTTCCAGCACTACAAAGTCAGTGGGAAAGGCAAATGGCCCAACCTTGACAATCATGTCCTCAATTACGCCTGATGGATATTTAATGGAGCCATCAGCAAGTTGGAGGCATATTCGGGTTGGTTTGACTTCTTCAGTCAAGCCGAGCTTCCTGATAGTGGATGCAGGTATTAGGTTGATACTTGCCCCAAGATCACATAGAGCTTTCTTGGTAAGCTCTTTAATATGACTGCACTGTATTCTTCAGTGAGAAAAACTTTTTCAGTTTCTCTCCAATCCTTCTTATGACTTAAGATCTCTTTCATGAACTTAGCATAAGAAGGTATTTGCTCAAGTGCCTCTGCAAACGGAAACTTTATTTCAAGAGTCCTGAGATAGTCTCAAAGCGGGAAAATTGCTTATCCTATTCCGCTTGGCGGAGTTTCTGAGGATAAGGCATTTTGGCTTTGTATTCNNNNAGAGTTTCTGAGGATAAGGCATCTTGGCTTTATACTCTTCAACCTTAGTTGCTGCAGGTTTATTTCCTACAGAAGTGGTCGGAGAAGCCCGTTTAAGGGGGTTGTTATCAGCACTTGCAAGTGTCTGACCCCTTTGTGGCCTTTGAACGCCAGGATTGGGTGCTTTTTGGGCGTTTAACGCCAGGTTGCAACCCTTTTCTGGCGTTTGAACGCCAGAATCATTCCTCTCTGGGCTCTTACTATCCTCAGAGGGATTTTGGGCAGTTGGTTGGTCATCCTCTGTCAGTTGTTCCTTTCTTGGCTTTCTGCTGCTTTGAGTTGATACATTCAATGTCTTTCCACTCCTTAATTTAACAGCTTGTCATTCTTCTGTTATCTGTTTAGATAGTTGCTGTCTTGTCTGATTCAATTGTGCTTCCATATTCTTGTTAGCATTTTTAGTGTCTTGGAGCATCTCTTTAAATTCTTCTAATTGTTTTGTCATAAGGAGTAATTGTTGATTAAGCTCAATAATCTATTCTTGAGGATTAGGATCAGTAATTACTGCCCTGGCCTCTTCCTGTATGTAGGACTCACTGCTAGAGTACAAATGTTGATTTCTAGCAACTGTATCTATGAGTTCTTGAGCCTCTTCAATTGTCTTTCTCATGTGTATAGATCCACCAGCTAAGTGGTCTAGAGACATCTGAGCTTTTTTTGTAAGCCCATAGTAGAAGATGTCTAACTGTACCCACTCTGAAAACATTTCAAAGGGGCATTTCCATAGCATCCCTCTATACCTCTCCCAGGCATTATAAAGGGATTCATGATCCTTTTGTTTAAAGCCTTGGATGTCCATCCTTAGCTGTGTCATCCTTTTTGGAGGGTAAAATTGATTCAGGAATTTGTTTGATAACTGTCTCCATGTTTTTATGCTTGCTGTGGGTTGGTTATTTAACCACCTCTTAGCTTGATCTTTTACAGCAAATAGAAATAGTAATAATCTGTAGACATCCTGATCCACTTCTTTATCACGTACTGTGTCAGCAATTTGTAAGAACTGTGCCAGAAACTCAGTAGGTTCTTCCTGTGGAGGACCGGAATACTTGCAATTTTGCTGCACCATGATAATGAGCTGAGGATTTAGCTCAAAGCTGCTTGCTTTAATGGGAGGTATACATATGCTACTTCCATATGCAGCTGTATTGGGGTTAGCATATGACCCTAGAGTCCTTCTGGACTGTTCATTTTCACTTATGTCCATGATGGAGAAAAGGGAATTAATATGAATTGCAATTAAATTATATTTTTAAATTTTTTTTTTAATTAAAACTAACCAAAAAAATAACACAAAATAAATTGAAGATAAAATAAAACTTTCAAAAATTAGAAGGAAATGCAATAAAAGCAAATTGAAAACTAAATTAATTAATTGAGTAAAAAGATTTTGGAAAGAGCAATAAAAAAGATATGATTAAAAACTATTTTGAAGAAGATATGATTAAGTAGATATGATTGCAATTAAAAAAAAGATATGATTGAAGAAATAAAAAAGATTTGATTTTTTTTTTTTGAAAAAGATTTGAAAAGATCAATTTTTGAAATTAGAATTTTGACTTGACTAAAAAAAAAGATACGATTTTGAAAATCTTTGACTAATTAATGCAAAATTTCAAAAATTATGAGCAAAATAAGGGAAAGATATATTTTTTTATTTTTAAATTTTAATGAGGAAAGAGAAAAACAACAAAATAACACTAAACTTAGAAATTTTAGATCAAAACAAAGTGAACAAACAAGAAAACTTTGAATGTCAAGATGAACACCAAGAACACTTTGAAGATCAAGATGAACACCAAGAACAAATTTTTGAAAATTTTTAAGTAAATAAAAGCACAAAAGACACCAAACTTAAAATTTTTGGAAAATCAAACAGAATTTTTTGAAAATTTAAAGGAAAACACAAAGAAGACACCAAACTTAGAATTTTTAAAGATCAAGAAGGGACCAGAATCATGCAAATTCGAAAAATTAAAAGAAAATAAAAGCATGCAATTGACACCAAACTTAAAATATGACACTAAACTCAAATAAAAGACTCTAAACCAATAAAATTAAAATATTCCTAATATAAGCAACAAAATAAACCGTCAGTTGTCCAAACTCGAACAATCCCCGGCAACAGCGCCAAAAACTTGGTGAACGAAATCACAATCACACTTTTGCATTTCCGCACAACTAACCAGCAAGTGCACTGGGTCGTCCAAGTAATACCTTACGTGAGTAAGGGTCGATCCCACGGAGATTGTCAGCTTGAAGCAAGCTACGGTTATCTTGTAACTCTTAGTCAGGATATCAATAATTCTTAGATTTAATTGTAAAAAGTAAAAGAACATGAAATAAATACTTGTTTTGCAGTAATGGAAAACATGTTGAGGTTTTGGAGATGCTCTATCTTTTGAATCTCTGCTTTCCTACTGTTTTCTTCTTCAAGCACGCAAGACTCCTTCCATGGCAAGCTGTATGTTGGGTTTCACCGTTGTCAATGGCTACCTCCCATCCTCTCAGTGAAAATGTTCAACACGCTCTGTCACAGCACGGCTATTCATCTGTCGGTTCTCGATCATGTCAGAATAGAATCCAGTGATTCTTTTGCGTCTGTCACTATTGCCCCACAATCGTCAGTTTGAAACTCGTTACAGTCATTCAATCCCTGAATCCTACTCAAAATACCACAGACAAGGTTTAGACCTTCCGGATTCTCAAGAATGGTCGCCAAATGATTCTAGCTTATACCACGAATATTCTAATTAAGGAATCCAAGAGATACCCACTCAATCTAAGGTAGAACAGAGGTGGTTGTTAAGCACACGTTCATAGGTAAGAATGATGATGAGTGTCACAGCTCATCACATTCATCAAGTTGAGGAACAAGTGATATCGTGGAATAGAAGCAAGCATGATTGAATGAAAAACAGTAGTAATTGCATTAATCCATCAAGACACAGCAGAGCTTCTCACCCCCAACCATGGGGTTTAGAGACTCATGCCGTAGAAGATACAGTATGAAACATTTAAAGTGTCATGAGGTGAAGATACAATAGCAAAAAGTCCTATTTATAGTGAACTAGTGACCTAGGGTTTACAAGAATGAGTAAATGACATTAAAATCCACTTCTGGGGTCCACTTGGTGTGTGCTTGGGCTGAGCATTGAAGCTTTCATGTGTAGAGACTTTTCTTGGAGTTAAACGCCAGCTTTTGTGCCAGTTTGGGCGTTTAACTCCAACTTTTGTGCCAGTTCCGGCGTTAAACGCCAGGAATTCTGAAGCTGTTTTGGAACGCCAGTTTAGGCCGTCAAATCTTGGACAAAGTATGGACTATTAATATTACTGGAAAGCCCAGAATGTCTACTTTCCAACGCAATTGAGAGCGCGCAAATTGGGCATTTGTAGCTCCGGAAAATTCACTTCGAATTTGGAGAGGTCAGAATCCAACAGCATCTGCAGTCTTTTTCATCCTCTGAATCAGATTTTTGCTCAAGTTCCTCAATTTCAGCCAGAAAATACCTAAAATCACAGAAAAACACACAAACTCATAGTAAAGTCCAGAAAAGTGAATTTTAAATGAAAACTAATAAAAATATAATAAAAACTAACTAAAATATACTAAAAGCATACTAAAAATAATGCCAAAAAGCGTATAAATTATCCGCTCATCATCTAGTATAAATAGGACATTTTACTATTGTATTCAGTATCTTTTGACCACGTTACGTCATTGATTGTCTAGTCTTTGATTGTATTTTTTGATCTTTTGAACACGTTTGGGGGCTGGCCATTCGGCAATGCCTAAACCTTCATCACTTATGTATTTTCAACGGTGGAGTTTCTACATTCCATAGATTAGGGTGTGGAGCTCTGCTGTACCTCAAGTTTCAATGCAATTACTACTATTTTCTATTCAATTCCGCTTGTTCTTATTCTAAGATATTCCTTGCACTTCAACATGATGAATTTGATGATCCGTGACAGTCATCATCATTCTCACCTATGAACGCGTGACTGACAACCACTCCTGTTCTACCTTAGACCGGGCGCATATCTCTTGGATTCCTTAATCAGAATCTTCATGGTATGAGCTAGATTGATGACGGCATTCATGAGAATCCGGAAAGTCTAAAACTTGTCTGTGGTATTCCGAGTAGGATTCAGGGATTGAATGAATGTGACGAGCTTCAAACTCGCGATTGTTGGGCGTGATGACAAACGCAAAAGAATCAAGGGATTCTATTCCAACATGATCGAGAACCGACAGATGATTAGCCGTGCCGTGACAGAGCATTTGGACCTTTTTCACTGAGAGGATGGGATGTAGCCATTGACAACGGTGATGCCCTACATAAAACTTGCCATGGAAAGGAATAAGAAGGATTGAAGGAAGACAGTAGGAAAGCATCGATCCAATAGGGATAATCACCTCCACACACTTATCTGAAATTCCCACCATTGAATTACGTGAATAACTCTATCTTTATTTTCTGTTTTATTTGTTATTCAAATACTCCATAATATTTACTATCCGCCTAACTGAGATTTACAGGATAACCACAGCTTGCTTGATACCAACAATCTCCATGGGATCGACCCTTACTCACGTAAGGTGTTACTTGGACGACCCAGTGCACTTTCTGGTTAGTTGTGCGGTGTTGTGACTAAGTGTGATTCACGTTGAGAGCGCTACCAAGTTTTTGGCGCCATTGTTGATGATCACAATTTCGTGCACCAACAATTATGTCTTCAATCACGCCTGATGGGTATTTAATGGAGCCATCAGCAAGTTGGAGACATATCCGGGTTGGTTTGACTTCTTCAGTTAAACCAAGCTTTTTGATAGTAGATGCAGGTATTAGGTTGATACTTGCCCCAAGATCACATAGAGCTTGCTTGGTACAAGTACCCTCTAATTTGCATGGTATCATAAAGCTTCCCGGATCTTTGAGCTTCTCAGGTAAGCTTTTCAGAATGATTGCACAGCATTCTTCAGTGAGGTAAACTTTTTCAGTTTCCCTCCAATCCTCCTTATGACTTAAGATCTCTTTCATGAACTTAGCATAAGAGGGTATTTGCTCAAGTGCCTCTGCAAACGGAATCTTTATTTCAAGAGTCCTGAGATAGTCTGCAAAGCGGACAAATTGCTTATCCTGTTCCGCTTGGCGGTGTTTCTGAGGATAAGGCATTTTGGCTTTGTATTTCTCAACCTTAGTTGCTGCAGGTTTATTACCTACAGATGTGGGTTGAGAAGCTTTTTTAGATAGGTTATTATCAGTACTTGTATGTGTCTGATCCCCCACTGGCATTTGAATGCCAGGGGTTGAAGCTAGAGTGGCGTTAGATGCCAATTCCTTACTTGTTACTGGCGTCTAAACGCCAGAACTTTGCTCACATTGGGCGTTCAACGCCAAATTCTTTCTTGTTTCTGGCGTTGAACGCCAGGACTAAGCATGGTTTGGGCGTTCAACGCCAGCTTTCCACCCATTCTCTGGCGTTTGAGCGCCGAAATTATTCCTCTCTGGGCTCTTACTGTCCTCAACGGGATTTTGGTTAGCTTGCTCATTTTTTGGCTTCCTGCTATCTTGAAGTGAGGTATTTAATGTTTTCCCACTTCTTAATTGAACTGCTTGCCACTCTTCTGTTATTTGTTTTTATAACTGTTGTTTTGGTTACTTCAACTATACTTCCATATTCATATTAGCCATTCTTGTTTCTTGTAGTATTTCCTTGAATTCGGCTAGCTGTTTTGTTAGAAAATCTAGTTGCTGATTGAATTCAATAACTTGTTCTGTAGGACTCAGTTCAGCAGTTACTGTCTTAACCTCTTCTTTCATGGAAGGTTCACTACTTAGGTACAGATGCTGATTTCTGGCAACTGTATCAATGAGCTCTTGAGCTTCTTCTATTTTCTTTCTCATGTGTATAGATCCACCAGCTGAGTGGTCTAGAGAAATATGAGCTCTTTCTGTAAGCCCATAGTAGAAGATATCTAACTGCACCCACTCTGAAAACATTTCATATGGGCATTTTCTTAGCATCTCTCTGTATCTCTCCCAAGCATCATAAAGATATTCATTATCCCCTTGTTTGAAGCCTTGGATGCTCAGCCTTAGTTGTGTCATCCGTTTTGGAGGAAAATAGTGATTCAGAAATTTTTCTGACAGTTGTTTCCATGTCTTTATGCTGTGCTTAGGTTGGTTATTTAACCACCTTTTAACTTGGTCTTTTACAGCAAATGGAAACAGTAATAGCCTGTAGACATCCTGATCTACCTCCTTATCATGTACTGTGTCAGCAATTTGTAAAAACTTTGCTAGAAACTCTGTAGGTTCTTCCTGTGGAAGACCGGAATACTGGCAACTTTGCTGCACCATGATGATGAGCTGAGGATTCAACTCAAAACTACTGACTCCGATGGAGGGTATACAGATACTACTCCCATATGAAGCAGTAGTGGGGTTAGCATATGACCCCAAAGTCCTTTTGGACTGTTCATTTCCACTTAGGTCCATGTTGGAGTAAAGGAGGTAATGTGGATTTAAATTTTATTTATTTTATTATATAAAAAAATTAATTTCCGAAATAACAAAATAAAATAAAATAAAAACTAAAATAATAAATAAAAAGAAATAAATTTCCGAAATAAAAAAATAAAAATAAAAATAAAAAATTTGAAATTATGATTATTATTTTTTTTTTCAAAATTTTCGAAAAAATGAGGAGAGAGAAAGTGGTTAGGATATTTTTGAAATTGAAATCTGAATTTTTATATAAAAAAATTCAAAATTGTGGTTTAAAAATAGTTAGAGAAGATATTTTTTTGAATTTTGAATTTTATGATGAAAGAGAAAAATGCACAAAAGACACAAGACTTAAAATTTTTAGATATAATCCTCCTTGTTTTCAAAAATTTTGGAGGAAAAAACCAAGGAACACCAAACTTAAAAATTTTAAGATCAAAACACAAAGAAGACTCAATAACACTTTGAAGATTCACAAGAACAATAAGAACAAAAAAAAGAACACCAAACTTAAAATTTTTTAGAAAACTTCAATAAAATTTTTGAAAATTATAAAAAGATTAACAATAAAACACCAAACTTAAAGTTTGGCACAAGATTCAATCAAAGAAAAATTATTTTTGAAAAAGAGTTTAAAAAGAAGATACCCAATTACCAAGAACATAGACCAACGCTCTAGCCAATTGGGCAGTAAA
>NC_029777.3:43875778-43901009 GCF_000817695.3 Arachis duranensis | reverse complement strand
AAAAAGTAATATTTTTTAAAATTTTTTTAAGAGAAATTAAAGGACTCAAATTTAATGACTCTATAGCATCAATACTCTATTCCTAATCTAAGCAACAAAATAAACCTTTAGTTGTTTAAACACAAATAATCCCCGGCAACGGCGCCAAAAACTTGGTGCACGAAATTGCAATCACACTTTTGCAGTCCGCACAACTAACCAGCAAGTGCACTGGGTCGTCCAAGTAATACCTTACGTGAGTAAGGGTTGATCCCACGGAGATTGTTGGCTTGAAGCAAGCTATGGTTATTTTATTATTCTTAGTCAGGAGATATTATAATTATCAGTTTGAATTACTAAAAAAAATAAAAGAGCGTGAAATAATTACTTGTTGTGCAACAATGGATAATATATTGGAGTTTTGGAGATGCTTTGTCTTCTGAATTCCTGTAACATAATGTTTTCTCTCATGCAAAAGTGCAAAGTTCCTTCCATGGCAAGCTCTATGTAGGGTGTCACCGTTGTCAATGGCTACTTCCCATCCTCTCAGTAAAAATGGTCCAGATGTTCTGTCACAGCACGGCTAATCATCTGTCGGTTCTCAATCAGGTTGGAATAGAATTCAATGATTCTTTTGCGTCTGTCACTAACGCCCAGCCCTCAGGAGTTTGATTCATCAATTCTAGCTTATACCACGAAGATTCTGATTAAGGAATCTAAGAGATACTCATTCAATCTGATGTAGAACGGAGGTGGTTGTCAGACACACGTTCAGGGATTGAGGAAGGTGATGAGTGTCACAAATCACCACCTTCTCCATAGTTAAGCGCGAATGAACATCTTAGATAGGAACACGCATGTTTGAATGAAAAAATAGAAATAATTGTATTAATTCATCGAGACACTGCAGAGCTCCTCACCCCCAACAATGGAGTTTAGAAACTCATGCCGTCAAAGAGTATAAAATTCAGATCTAAAAATGTCATGAGCTCCAAGATAAGTCTCTAAAAGTTGTTTAAATACTAAACTAATAACCTAGGTTTACAGAAAATGAGTAAACTAAGATAATTGGTGCAGAAATCCACCTCTGGGGCCCACTTGGTGTGTGCTGGGGCTGAGACTTAAGCTTCTCACGTGCCTGGGCTGTTTCTGGAGTTGAACGCCAGGTTATAACCTGTTTCTAGCGTTGAACTCCAACTTGCAACCTATTTCTGGCGCTGAACACCAGACTGCAACATGGAACTGGCGTTGAACGCCATTTTACGTCATCTATCTTCGCGCAAAGTATGGACTATTATATATTGCTGGAAAGCCCTGAATGTCTACTTTCCAGCCCAATCAAGAGTGCGCCAATTGGACTTCTGTAGCTCCAAAAAATCCATTGTGAGTGCAGGGAGGTCAGAATCCAATAGCATTAGCAGTCCTTTTTCAGCCTAAATCAGATTATTGCTCAGCTCCCTAAATTTCAGCCAGAAATAAATAAAATTATACTAAAAATTACTAAAATATACATGAAATTACCCCCAAAAAGCGTATAAAATATCCGCTCATAAGGGCCCATCTAAGTTATTTCTGTAATACTCTTTCTTGGACCTTGTTCAACTCTCTTTCAGGGATTACTTTTATAACTTTTACGCTTTGGGCCGACTTTGTCATGTCGGGCCCTTCTAAGTTATTTCTGTAATACTCTTTCTGGGACCTTGTTCAGGTCTCTTTCAGGGATTACTTTTATAAGTTTTACGCTTTGGGCCGACTTTGTCATGTTGGGCCCTTCTAAGTTATTTTTGTAACCCTCTTTCTTGGACCTTATTCAGGTCTTTTTCAGGGATTACTTTTATAACTTTTATGCTTTGGGCCGACTTTGTCATGTCGGGCCCTTCTAAGTTATTTCTGTAATACTCTTTCTTGGACCTTGTTCAGCTCTCTTTCAGGGATTACTTTTATAACTTTTACGCTTTGGGCCGACTTTGTCATGTCGGGCCCTTCTAAGTTATTTCTGTAATACTCTTTCTGGGACCTTGTTCAGGTCTCTTTCAGGGATTACTTTTATAACTTTTACACTTTGGGCCGACTTTGTCATGTCAGGCCCTTCTAAGTTATTTCTGTAATCCTCTTTCTTGGACCTTGTTCAGGTCTCTTTCAGGGATTACTTTTATAACTTTTACGCTTTGGACCACTTTGTCATGTCGGGCCCTTCTAAGTTATTTCTGTAATCCTCTTTCTTGGACCTTGTTCAGGTCTCTTTCAGGGATTACTTTTATAACTTTTATGCTTTGGGCCGACTTTGTCATGTCGGGCCCTTCTAAGTTATAGTAATCCTCTTTTATAGGGTTGTCCAGACCTCTTTCCAGGGATTTACTTTTAAATTTTGGTTATTGCGACTGGTTCGACTTCTTTACGTCGGTCAGTCTTTAAGTTATTTTATAGCAATCCATTTTATTAGGACCTCGTCAGGTCCTTTCTATGGATCACTTTCTATAACTTCTTACATTATTCTATTTTCATCTTTGCTGATTTTGTAGAGATTGGGTTTAACCCTCGTTTGGTCGACCTTTTAATGAATTTGATTTTCATCTTTGGTCTTTACCGTGATCGTGTAGTGAATTTGATTTTCACTTTCTGCCGATCTGTAGCTTTATAATCGGATTATAAATGTTTCAGATTAATACGGCTTGAGCATTTGTAGAAGATCTAAAACAGATTTTATTCAAAAGAAAATGCAAATGTATACATGCGGGAGGTTAATCCTCTAAGTCGGGTGATTTGTAGGTCTTGGCTTGGTGCCTCATTAAAAAACCTTTTCAGGAAAAAGAGTGCGCCTTATCCTAAGATCCTTTATCATCCCTAACTATAGTACCTTCTTAGGTTGCAGGTGTGCCATGACCTAGGAAGCTCTCGCCCATCGAGTTCGGACAGTCTGTAGTAACCCTTTCCAAGTACTTCTATGACTCGATAGGGTCCTTTCCAGTTTGCTGCCAGCTTTCCTTCTCCAGGTCGAGTTGTTCCGATATCATTTCGGATTAGGATGAGGTCGTTCTCGGCAAAAACTCACTGTACTACCATTTGGTTGTATCTCGCAGCCATTCGTCATTTTAATGCTTCTTCCCTAATTCGAGCTCTTTCTCGGACTTCCGGAAGTAGGTTGAGTTCTTCCTTTTGAAGTTGGGAGTTGGCTTCTTCACTATAGTGGATCACTCTAGGCGACTTTTCTTCAATCTCCACTGGGATCATTGCCTCCATTCCGTACGCTAATTGGAAGGGTGATTCCTTTGTGGTGGAATGTGGCGTTGTTCGATATGCCCATAGGACTTGTGGGAGCTCTTTGGCTCAGGCTCCCTTTGCATCCTGTAATCTCTGTTTTAGCCCAGCCAGTATGACTTTGTTGGCAGCTTCGACTTGTCCATTGGCTTGGGGATGTTCTACAGAAGTGAATTGTTGTTTTATATTCAAGTCGGCCGCTAGCTTTCTGAAGCCTGCATCTGTCAACTGGGTGCCATTGTCTGTGGTGATGGAGTATGGAACCCCGAACCTTGTGACAATGTTCCTATATAGGAATTTTCAACTTCTTTGAGTTGTGGCATTATGAGGAATTTAACTTGTCCCGATCCCTGAGGGAAGGGTCCAAGAAGGTCGAGTTCCCATTTTGCGAATGGCCAAGGTGAGGTCACGTTGATGATCTCCTCTGGTGGGGCGATGTAAAATTTGGTGTGTTTCTGACATGATGGACATGTCTTTACGAACTCTGTGGCTTCCTTTTGTAGAGTTGGCCAATAGAACCCTGCCCGAAGTACTTTTTTGGTAAGTGCCTGGGCTCTGAGGTGATTGCCACAAATGCCACTGTGTACTTCTTCTAGAACTTCCTTTGTGTTAGAAGTCAGTACACACTTTAACAATGGTATTGAACTCCCTCTTCTGTATAGAGTATTGTTTATGATAGTGTAGTATTGTGCCTCCCGTTTCAACCTCTTTGCCTCCTTTTCTTTTGTGGGGAGCGCTTCTGTTTTGAGATAGTTAATTATAGGAATCATCCATCCTTGATCCTGACCTGTTATGGCCAGGACTTTTTCTTCTTCCGAGATTGATGGATTCTATAGAGTTTCTTGGATGAGACTTCTATTGTTGCCCCCTGGTTTGATGCTGGCTAAGTTTGAGAGTGTGTCAGCTCAGGCATTTTGTTCTCGGGGTATGTGGCGGACCTCATATTCTCCGAGTTGTCCGAGTTGTTCCCTGGTTTTGTCCAAGTACTTTTTCATGGTGGGATCTTTGGCTTGGTAGTTTCCTACTATTTGCAAAGTGACTACTTATAAGTCGCTGAAGATGATAAGCTTTTGCGCTCTAACCTCCCTGGCCAGCTTCAAACCAGCTAGTAGTGCCTCATATTCCGCTTGGTTGTTTGAGGCAGGGAACCCGAATTTGAGGGAGTGTTCGATTTGGGTTCCTTGGTCGCTTTCAGTTATCACACCCGCGCCACTTTCAACTTTATTTGAGGAACCGTCCACGTAGAGATTCCATTCTGTAGGGACTTCCGGTGTGCCTGTAAATTCTGCAATGAAGTTGGCCAAGTATTGTGATTTGATGGCTATCCGAGCTTCGTATTGAAGATCGAATTCGGACAACTCGACTACCCATTGCAAGATTCTGCCTGCCAGGTCTATTTTCTGTAAGATCCCTTTTATGGGTTGGTTGGTCCGGACCCTGATGGTGTGGGCTTGGAAGTATGGACGAAGTCGTCGAGATGTTAGTATGAGAGCGTAGGCAAACTTTTCTATTTTTTGGTAGTTCAGCTCGGTTCCCTGTGGTGCTTTACTGAAGAAGTATACATGTTGTTGCCCAGTGTCGTCTTCTCGAACTAGTGCTGAGGCTACTGCCCGACTTCCTACTGCGAGGTACAATATGAGTGGTTCTCCTTCCCGTGGTTGAGTTAGGATAGGTGGCTGTCCCAAGAACCTTTTGAAATATTGGAAGGCTTGCTCGCACTCTGTTGTCCATTCAAACTTCTTTCCCTTCCTTAGAGTAGCGTAGAAGGGAAGAGATCTTATTGCCGATCCGGCTAGAAATCTGGACAAGGATGCTAACCTCCCGTTGAGTTGTTGTTCCTCTTTGACACAAGTTGGACTCTTCATGCCGAGTATGGCCGGCATTTATCTGGGTTTGCTTTGATTCCTCTTTGTGTGAGCATAAAACCCAAGAATTTGCTGGCTTCTACTGCGAAGGTGCATTTTGCGGGATTGAGTCGCATGCCATGCTGTCTTATAGTATCGAATACTTGGGTCAGGTTGGACAACAACATCTCTTTATTTTGTCTTTATTAGCATGTCGTCCACGTAGACCTCCATAATTTTTTCGATGTGATCTGAAAAGACCTTATTCATTAATCTCTGATAAGTAGCTCCCGCATTTTTAAGACCGAAAGGCATGACGATGTAGCAATAGTTTGCTTTTGGGGTCAAGAAGGAAGTTTTTTCTTGGTCAGGTGGATACATTGGGATTTTATTGTATCCCGAGTATGCGTCCATAAACGAGAAGTATTTATATCCGGAGGAGGCATCAACCACTACGTCGATACTTGGGAGCGGATAAGGATCTTTTGGACAGGCTTTGTTGAGATCAGTGTAGTCGGTGCACATTCGCCATTTCCCGTTTGATTTTTTCACCAAGACGACGTTAGCCAGCCATAGTGGGTATTTGACTTCTCTTATGAACCATGCCTCCAGTAGAGCTTGTATCTGCTCTTCTACAGCTTGGGAGCATTCTGGGCTGAGCTTTCTACGCCTCTGTTGTACCGGCCGAGATCCCGGGTTGACTGCTAGCTTGTGGCACATTAACTTGGGGTCTGGGTCTACGCCTGGCATGTCTGCATCCTTCCATGCAAAGAGGTCGACGTTGTATCGTAAGAACTGTATGGGGGATTTTTTTTATGTCTTCTTTTAGGGTTGTACCGATATTGGTTGTTTAGTCCGGGATGTCCCCGATCTGGACTTCCTCTATTTCACCTTCAGGATGTGGGCGGAGTTCTTCCCAATTCTGAACTCCACTGGGTTTGATTGTGTGGAATTCTTCTCCTTTGCCTCTGAAGTTTAGACTTTCATGGTAACAGCGGTGCGCCGTCTTCTGGTCTGCCTTTATTGTAGCTATCCCTTCTGTAGTTGGGAATTTCATGCATAGATGTGGAGTCGAGACTATTGAACCGAGCTGATTCAACGTTGTCTGACCTATTAAGGCATTGTAGGCTGAACTTACGTCGACCACGATGTAATCTATCTTGAGTGTTCTTGACTGGTTTCCTTTTCTGAAAGTTGTGTGTAGCGAGATGTATCCCAGCGATTGAACCGAGGTGTCTCCTAGTCCGAACAGGCTGTTCGGATATGCTCTAAGTTCTTTTTCTTCCAAGCCAAGCTTGTCGAAGGCAGTTTTGAATAAGATGTCGGCGGAGCTCTCTTGGTCTATCAGTGTGCGGTGGAGATTTACGTTTGCCAGTATAACAGTGATGACCATGGGATCATCGTGCCCTAATATGATGCCGGATGCGTCTTCTTTGGTGAAAGTAATCCGGGGATGTCGGGTGCTTCCTCATTCCCTTTAACATGATATACGTCTTTAAGATGTCTTTTGCGAGATGATTTGGAGATTCTTCCCCCCGCAAATCTGCTGTGTATCATGTGGACATGTCTTTCTAGTGTACAAGGTGATTGCTCGGTTTGTCCGACATCTTCTGTTCTTCTTCTTTTCTTTTGCTCATCGTCCCGGGTGGCCAAATATTGATCTAGCTTCCCCACTCTCACTAGTTTTTCTACGATGTTTTTTAAATCGAAATACTCATTGGTGGAATGCCCATTGATTCGATGATATTCACAATATTTAGCCTGATTTTCTCCTCCTTTTTTGCCTTTGAGTGGTCAAGCTGGAGGTATTTTTTCAGTGTTGCAAACCTCTCTGTAGACATCCACAAGAGACACCCAAAGGGGGTGTAATTGTGGTATTTTTTATTTTTTCTCCATGTCGATCTTCCTTCTTTTTGGATTCTTTGTCCTTATCCCGAGAGGTGAATCCGGATTTTGTGGTCTCTCCTAGTCGTGAGTTTTCCTCCATGTTGATGTACTTCTCTGCTCGTTCTGGCACTTCGTTCAGAGATGTGGGGTGTTTTTCCGATATATATTGACTAAAAGGTCCCTCTCGCAAGCCATTGATGAAGCCCATAATGGTAGCCTCTGTTGGTAGGTTCTGTATGTCCAGGCATGTTTTGTTGAATCTTTCCATGTAGTTGCAGAGAGTTTCCCATTCTCCTTGCCTGATTCCTAATAGACTTGGAGCGTGCTTAGCCTTGTCTTTTTGGATGGAGAATCTGGCCAAAAGATTCTTGGCGAAATCATCAAAACTCGGGATGGACCTAAGAGGTAGATTGTCAAACCATCTAATTGCCATCTTTGTCAAAGTAGTCGGAAAGGCTTTGCAACGAACTGCGTCTGAGGCGCCGGTGAGGTACATTCTACTTCTGAAATTGCTGAGATGATGGCCGGGATCTGTAGTGCCGTCATATAAAGTCATATCTGGGAGTTTAAAGTCTTTTGGGATTTTGGTCTTCATGATCTCCTTGGTGAATGGATCTTGCTCCTTGCGGGAGCTGTCTTCATGAGGGGATCGGTTGGCTTTGGTCTTGAGATTGGTTTCAAGTTTTAGGAGTTTATCCTCCAATTCTCGGCGTCGCCTTATTTCATTCTGTAGGTCTTTCTCAGCCTCTCGTTGACGTAGGGCTTCTTCTTCAAGTTGTTTTAAACCGTCTTGAAGCGCCTCCATGGCTCATGCATTTGGAGAAATCTTTTTGTTGTGAAGTTGAAAAGTATCCTTTGGTGTAGTATCCGCATTTTTGTGCGGCATTCTATCCTCTAGATCTGAATTATGGTCGTTGTCATGGTCATCCACCATGGTGATGGGATGACTTCCAGGTTCCCCAGCAACGGCGCCAATGTTCCAAGGGTTACTTGAAACTGTAGGGCGATCTCAGTTGAGATCTTCTGTACTGGTCGGAGCTATTATGTCTGACATGTTGGACTTAGAGATGGTGCTGATCCTTTGTCACCGGAGGGTGGTGGTACCTGTAAGGGACTCTGATTCTTAAGTTAGCAAGGGTATTAAATAGGTTTTTAGTAGAATCAGAGTATGAATTATACCTAGGTGCTCCAGTGTATTTATAATGGCGTAGAATGACCTTCTTAGATAAGATAAGTTAGTTATCTTATCTTATCTTTATCTTATCTTCAAGCGAGGTCATCTTATCTTTCAAGAAAACCGCCCTTCTCTCTGTAGGCTTGGACTGCCTTGGGCTTTGGTACGCGGTCCTCCATTTGGGCCCTTTTTTAGGTTTTTCTGGTGACTTGGTCGAGCTCTTTGAGAAGAGGTCGGATTGTCCTGACCTGAAGAGGTCGGTCGCTTTGTATGTAGAACATCCCGGGTCGGATAGCTTGACCCAGGGTATGAACAGTTCCCTCTAACATTCCCTTCAATTCCCTTGCAAGACAAAAGAAAAGAGAGATTAGTTTGAATTGTGGCGAAAAAATAAGAATGAGGGGCTAACTATTTTTTTTTTAATTTGTTGCTTTTGGCTAACTAAGTGCCATTCATGAATGCAAACCAACCGACCAGCTAAGTGTTCATGCATGCAACATTAGTGACACCAAACTTAGTTTGTGAGCATGTGATGTAAAAAGATTCTTTTAAGGCTCTAAAACTGCCATGATATGAATTGTATATGTGCTATCATAGTGTGCCCTGAACACCAAACTTATTGTTCACTATATGTTGTATACAAAAATTCATCTAAGTATTTGTCAAAATTGATTTGGAGTTCATGAACTTGCTTTATTTACTACTATTAAAGATCTAAAGTAAAGGGTATAAAACATGGGTTGCCTCTCACGAAGCGCTTCTTTAACATCATTAGCTTGACAGTTGTCCTTTGTCAGGGTGGTTGGTAATGCTTCAAATCTTCCCCTCTTGCAGTGAATATGTCTCCATTGGCTTTATTAAGAAGCTCCACATGTTCCAAGGAAAGAATTTTGCTGATAGTATACACTTGAGGCAGCTAAGATGGGATGGTGGAAAGATGAGGTGGGATATGTAGAAAATAAGCAGAGATCACTTCATCTCCTGGAGAGAAACCCTCTGTAGGGATCTTCTTGTTCCTCCATCCCCTTGGGGCCTTTTTCCTTGTTTTCCTTGATGTTGCCTTGTTCCTTGTGGTTTTTTTTCAGGAAGATTTTGTTGCTGGTCTCATATGACTCTGGCGGGTCTAGCTGCTCTTGGGTTACACTTGGTTGTTGTTCCTTCTGGCCACATTGCTTGTCAACCAGAGGGATTCTCAGGTGTATTGTTTGTGCTTCTATGCTTGTTTCTTCCATCAGTGCCTTATCGTGCTCTTCCCTTGATTCTTTGTTTTCTTGATCTACTTCTTGTAAGGGTTTGAATACATTGAAGGCGAGTTGTTCTTCATGTATTCTCAATATTAGCTCTCTTCGCTCCACATCTATAAGCGCCCTGGCTGTGGCTAAGAATTGTATCCCCAAGATGATGGGATGGATGTGATTCTCTTCCATCTCCAAGATAACAAAGTCTGTGGGAGGAAGTAGTTCCCAACCTTCACTAACACATTTTCAACCACTCCTATTGCCTGGTTTTGAGTTTTGTTAGCCAATTTGATGATTACATTCGTGGTTGTTAGCTCATTGATTTGAAGCTTTTTCATGAGGGATAAAGGCATTAAGTTGATGCTTGCTCCCAGGTCACAAAGTCCCTTATCAATCATTATTTCTCCTATAGCACAGGGGATGTGAAAACTCCCTGGGTCATTCTTTTTTGTAGGTAGCTATGTTTGAATGAGAGCACTGCACTCCTTATTCATCACTATTATTTGTCCACCCTTCAGTGAACTCTTTTTGGTCAGCAGCTCCTTTATGTACTTCATGTATGAGGGCATCTGCTGGAGAGCCTTAATGAACGGTATGTTCACATGAAGAGATGCAAACATGTCGAGGAACCTTGAATACACTCTCCTTTCTACACCACCCTTGAGCCTTTGGGGAAAAGGTGCATATGGGTTTAGAGTCTCCTCTTTTTTATGCTCCTTCCTGTGTGTGGGATTGGGTGCTTGATTTCTCTCTTCATACCTTTCCTTTGGATTGTCTTGAAAGTGTTCTGTTTGTGTGTTTACTTCTCCCATACTCCTCTCATCACTTATAGTGATCATCTTGCATTCTTCCCATCTTACTTTATTTTTTTCTCCTCTTGGGTTATTCTCTTTATTACTTGGGAAACTATCAGTAGACTTGGGAATCTGTTGAGATAGATATCCCACTTGGGACTCCAGCCTCTTGATGGTGTCTCCTTGGTTTTTTATATTGGCTCGCACTTCATCCTTGAACATTCTGTTGTCTTGGACTTCCTTACATATTCCTTCAAGTAGAGTCTCAATTCTGGAGAGTCTATCTTCGGGTGGTAATGGTGGGTTGAGGTTAGAAGGTTGAGAGTGGTCATGTTGGTTTTGATATGGATGTTGAGAAGGGTGGTTAGGTGGGTGTTGGTATGGTCTTTGTGTTGAGTGTTGGTAGGTTGCATTGTTGTTGGGGTTGTGATTGTGGCGTCTCTGGTCTTGGCCTTGGTCTTGTTGATTTCCCCATCCAAAATTAGGATGGTTTCTCCAACCAGAATTATAAGTTTTAGAGTATGGATCATGGGTCTGCCTGGGTGAGTTCCCAACATAGTTGGCTTGTTCCCAGTCGCCTTCTTCTCCTGTATTCACCTCTTCTTGAGCTGGTGATGAAGTGGTGATTACTGCAACTTGGTTCTCTTCCATCTTCTTGGTAAGATCGGCTAACTGCTTGGTGATCATCTTATTTTGAGCCAGCAGTACATCCATATGGTTCAGCTCCATCACTCCTCGAGTGTTGCTCCTTTCAGAAGCATAGAAGTAATCATTCTCAACTACAGTCTCAATGACATCTATGGCTTCTTCAATGGTTTTCTTCTTGTTTAGAGACCCCCCTGATGAATGGTCTACGGCCTTCTTTGATTCGTAAGAAATACCTTCAAAGAAAATGTGCAGTTGAACCCATTCGTTGAACATGTCTGGTGGGTACCTTCTTCTTAAGTCCTTAAACCTCTCCCATGCCTCATAAAGAGTTTCACCATCTTGTTGCCTGAAGGTTTGTACCTCAGCTCTTAACCTGTTGATTCTTTGAGGAGGGTAGAATCTCGCCAAGAATTTATTCACCACATCTTTCCAATTTGTTAAACTCTCCTTTGGGAAGGATTCCATCCATTTAGATGCCTTATCCCTGAGTGAAAAGGGGAACAAAAGCAGTCTATAGGCATTAGGATGAACACTATTAGACTTCACAGTGTCACATATTCTTAGGAAGGTGGTTAGATGTTGATTGGGTCTTCATGGGCGCTTCCTCTGAATGAACAGTTGTTCTGAACAAAGGTAATGAGCTGGGGTTTTAATTCAAAGTTATTGGCATGTATGGTTGGCTTTTAGATGCTACTTCTGTAATTTCCTGGGTTTGGATTGATGTATGAGCCTAAAACCCTTCTTTCTGGCCCAGCATGATTCACATGGCCTTCTCTGGCATGGTTGTGAGCTTCTCCTTCATGGTTATTTTCCAGGTTCTCCTCCATGTTTTTCAAAGTACTCCTCCTCTTCCTCAGCACCAACTCCTCTTTTTCCTCTTGCTTCCCTCCTTTTTCTAAGGAAAGTCCTCTCAGGTTCAGAATCAAAGAAAGTTGAAGCTCTGCTTCTTCTCCATGTCATACAACTAACAAAGCACACAGCAAGAAAGAAAATGAAGAGATTATTCTTGTTAGAGTGGCTGTTAGTTTGAGTGGTGCAAATTATCAAACAGTTAGTGCATTAGTGAACAAAATTATAAATAACAACAAAAAATAAAACAAAGAGGGGAGAGAGGATAAAGAAAGAAAATAACTGAAACTAAAGGTAAATGAACAGATAAAATAAACAAGCAAAAGAAAAATGCTCAATCTAGTGATCTTCCAACGTAATCATTGTTGATACAAAATCAATCCCCGGCAACGGCACCATAAACTTGATGCACGGAAGCTTGTCTCTCAATAAATCTCCCTCGGCAAGTATATCAAATTGTCGTCAAGTAAAAACTCACAATAGAGTGAGGTCGAATCCCACAGGGATTGATTGGTCAAGCAAATTTAATTGGAGGAATGTTCTAGTTGAGCTAAGGAGAAGTTGAGTTGATAATTGCAGAAAATTAAATGGCGGGAAAGTAAATTGCAGAAAGTAAATTACAGAATCTTAAATGGGGATTTGGGAAGATGAACATAAATAAATGGCAAAAAGTAAAGAGAATGGGTAAGATCAGAAATGGGGGATTCATTGAGCTTAGGAGATGTTGCATTCTCCGGATCAAGTTCATTCTCATCTCTTCCTCAATCAATGCATTCATTGATCTCCTTGTCAATATTAGATGATTGGATCCCAATTCCTTGGCAACCCAATCTCTCTAAGCTTGAACAATTGCCCAATTCCTTGATTTAATTGCTCATGGCAAGAGATGAAGTATGGTCACTGATTATACCATATGTATTTCCAAATCAAAGTGTTAGGAGGATTATGTGTCACTATATCCGTCCAAACCCCAATTTGGTCCAACATGAGAAAGTATTTCTAGCATGATCTCCTTATCCCTTTTCCAAGGCTCAGAGGAGATCCAATTATGGAGATTTTCTTTTCCAAGACAACTAACCAATTGATTTAAGATCGAAAGCTTTCTAGTAAATCATGAGAAAAGAAAGAAGAAGAAGAATGAAAACTATAATTGATCCATCAAATTACAACAGATCTCCCTAACCCAATGAAAAGGAAGATGATAGAAAAGAGTACATTTTAAAGTAAACTAGAAATTGCAGGAAAAGTAAATATACAGGGTGTAGTTCTCCAAAATGCCAAGCTTCCTTTCTAGTTCAAAACTACTCCTATATATCCTACTTTCTTGATCTTCTAGTCAGCTCTTTAAGTCTTGGATATGGGCCTTTGATCTTGAGTTGAAGCAATTACAATCTTCAGTGGGCTCAGCTTTGCTTGCAAAAAAAGTGTGAGTCAGGCATGCGTGGATGTTAGTTAGGACGTTAGTGGTGTTAACGTTAAGTGAAAATGTGGGTTCGAGAACATTAGTGATGATAACCTTTTTCACTAATGCTTCAAACCAAATTGATCCACGTTAACTTCAACGTTAGTGGCACTAACATAACCACTAATGTTGCCTCTTAGTCCTTCGCAAACGTTATTGGCATTCACCTTTACTAATAACGTTGCCTCTCAGTCCTTCGCAAATGTTATTGGCATTCACCTTTACCAATAACGTTGCTCTTTGCTTCTTTTCCTCACGTTAGTGATCCACGTTAGTGTAACTAACGTGGCCCTTAAGGTGGGCATGCCCAAACTTCGAGAGCGTTAGTGACACATACCTTTGTCACTAACGCTTCAAACGCCCCTTCGTCCCACGTTAGTGCCTCACATTAATTGCATTAACATGACCACTAACGTGGTGGTGATTGCCATCTCCAATGTTAGTGACAAAGGTGAGTGTCACTAACGTTGACCTATCATTCCTTGCTCCTCGTTACCCTTCACGTTAGTGGTTTTAATGTGACCACTAACGTGGGCAATATTGGCTTAGTCCAACGTTAGTGACAAAGGTGAGTGTCACTAACGTTGGCGATTGCTTTCTCCTCCCACGTTAGAGTTCACGTTAATTGGATTAACGTGACTCTTAATGTGGCTAAGTGTGCCCTTTTGGAACGTTAGTGGTATTCACTTTTACCACTAACGTTAGAGCTCCCTTTTTCCTCCATGTTAGCTACCACATTAATGTAATTAACGTGACAACTAACGTGGGCTATTATGGCTTCGAAGGCGTTATTGGCGATCACTTTTTCCATTAACGCTATAAGCTTATTCCCATTCCACATTAGTGGTCACGTTAATTAGACTAACGTGGCTACTAACATGGCTCTTCCTTGCTTTCTTTGTCCTGAAATCAAGCAAATAAAGTACATCAAAGCTCTGTTCCAAGTCATGAGATCGTGCATTATCCATTTTATCATTCAATTCCTGTATAATTCTCATGAAATCATGTAAATTTCACAATGTTTGCTTGAATCAAGGTGTAAGTGTATTTTTATCCAAAACTTTCTTATTACTAAGAAAATGCATGAAACTACCCTAAAACAGTAAAGAAAAGGTAAGTGAAACAGGCCAAGATGCCCTGGCATCAAGATGCAAGGAAGATGCTTGGTGACTATGCTGCACCAACTTCCAATTTCTGTGGAAGAAGCATCTCAATTCTTGCCATTAGAACAAACAACTTTGAGCTTAAACCTCAATTAGTTTCTCTAATGCAGCAAAATTGCAAGCTTCATGGACTTCCATCGGAAGATCTTCATCAATTCTTAGCTAAATTCTTACAGATCTGTGATAATGTTAAGACCAATGGGGTTGATCCCGAGGTCTACAGACTTATGCTTTTTCCCTTTGCTGTGAGAGATAGAGCTAGAACATGGTTGGACTCACAACCTAGAGAAAGTCTGAACTTTTGGGATAAGTTGGTCAATGCTTTCTTGACCAAATTCTTTCCACCTCAAAAGATGAGCAAGCTCAAAGTGGATGTCCAAACCATCAGACATAAGGAAGGTGAATCCATCTATGAAGCTTGGGAAAGATACAAGCAATTAACCAAGAGGTGTCCTTCTGACAAGTTTCTAGAATGGAGCATCATATGTATATTCTATGATGGTCTGTCTGAATTATCTAAGATGTCATTGAACCATTCTACTGGTAGATCTCTTCATCTAAAAACCCTGCAGAAGCCAAAGAACTCATTGAGATGGTTGCAAATAACCAGTTCATGTACACTTCTGAAAGAAATCCTGTGAATAATGCAATGACTCAGAAGAAATGAGTTCTTGAGATTGATACTCTGAATGCCATATTGGCTCAGAATAAAACATTAACTCAGCAAGTCAATATGATTTCTAGGAATCTAACTAGATTGCAAGCTGCATCCGGCAGTGCTAAAGAAGCCTCCTCTGAAGGAGAAGCCTATGAACCTGAGAATCTTGCAATGGAAGAGGTGAATTACATGAGAGAATCCTATGGAAACACCTATAATTCTTCATGGAGAAATCATCCAAATTTCTCATGGAAGGATCAATAGAAGCCTCAACAAGGCTTCAACAACAATAATGGTGGGAGAAATAAGTTTGGCAATAGCAAACATTTTCCATCATCTTCTTAGTAATAGATAGAGAATTCTGAGCAAAGCTTCTCTGGCTTAGCAAACATAGTCTCTGATCTATCTAAGACCACTCTCAGTTTCATGAATTAAACAAGGTCCTCCATCAGAAATTTGGAGGCACAAGTGGGTCAGCTGAGTAAAAGAGTTACTGAAACTCCTCCTAGTACTTTCCCAATCAATACAGAAGAGAACCCCAAAATAGAGTGCAAGGCCATAACTATAACAAAAATGGCCGAACCAGAGAGAGTAAAAAGGCAGTGATTCCCAGTGAGAAAGACCTCAATGGACGTCCACTGACCAATAATAAGTTCCCTATTGAGGAACCAAAGGAATCTGAGGCTCATATAGAGAACATAGAGATTTCACTGAACTTACTATTGCCGTTCATGAGCTCTGATGAATACTCTTCCTCTGAAGAGGGTGAAGACATTGTTGAACAGCAAGTTGCTCTATATCTGGGAGTAATCATGAAGCTGAATGCCAAGTTTTTTGGTAATGAGACTTGGGAGGATGAACCTCCATTGCTCATTGGTGCACGAAATTGTGATACACAATGGCGCCAACAACTTGGTACGCACAATTGTAATCTCAACTCTTTTTCACAACTTCGCACAACTAACCAGCAAGTGCACTGGGTCGTCCAAGTAATAAACCTTACATGAGTAAGGGTCGATCCCACGGAGATTGTCGGCTTGAAGCAAGCTATGGTCACCTTGTAAATCTGAGTCAGGCGGATTCAAATGGTTATGGAGTTTTGATAATTAAAAGATAAATAAACATAAAATAAAGATAGAGATACTTATGTAATTCATTGGTGGCAATTTTAAATAAGCGTATGGAGATGCATCATTCCTTCTGAATCTCTTCTTTTCTACTGCCTTCATCCAATCCTTCATACTCCTTTCTATGGCAAGCTGTATGTTGGGTGTCACCGTTGTCAATGGCTACTTCCCATCCTCTCAGTGAAAATGGTCCTCTACGGTTTCTGTACGGCTAATCAACTGTCGAATTGCTCGTCTCAGATGAAAAATACCATGCACAGATATCGTATGGCTAATCAGCTGTTGGTTCTCGATCGTGTAGGAATAGGATTTACTATCCTTTTACGTTTGTCACCACGCCCTACAGTCACAAGTTTGAAGCTCGTCACAGTCATCACATCCTAGATCCTACTCGGAATACCACAGACAAGGTTTAGACTTTCTGGATCTCAAGAATGCTGCCAATTGATTCTAGCTTATACCACGGAGGCTCTAATCTCGGATTCAGATGCCCCATTGTCAGAGGGGAGTCGATGTGAATCGTTGATTAGAAACCCAAGAAATATACATTCAAGCTTGTCTTCATGTAGAACGGAAGTGGTTGTCAATCACGCGTTCATAGGTGAGAATGGTGATGAGTGTCTCATAATCATCATATTCATCATGTTCTTGTGTGCGAATGGATATCTTAGAATAAGAATAAGCATGAATTGAATAGAAAATAGTAGTACTTTGCATTAATACTCGAGGAACAGCAGAGCTCCGCACCTTAATCTATGGTGTGTAGAAGGTCCAGGCATGGCCGTGAGGCCAGCCCCCAATGGCATATGAATTCGAAAATAGGGAAAAAGGACCCCCAGTACAATAGTTAAAAGTTCTATTTATACTAAACTAGTTACTAGGGTTACAGACATGAGTAAATGATGCAGAAATCCACTTTGGGGCCCACTTGGTGTGTGCCTGGGCTGAGCATTAAAGCTTTATCTTATCTTATCTTCTGAGTGATGTCATCTTATCTTTAAGGGAACCGCCTTCATCTTTCTAGGCCTTGGGCTGCCTTTAGATTTGGGTCGTATTCCTCTGTTTGGGCCTTCTTAGGCCTTTGTAGCGGTTTGGCCGACTTCCTTCGTAAAGATGTCGGGTAGTCCTAATCTGAAGAAGTCCGTCGACTTGTCGTAAACATCCCTGGTCGAACAGCTCAACCTAGGGTATGCACACCCAGAGAAGACCCCCTAGCCAGCGTTTCACGCCCTAGAGGCCTCATAGCACGTGGATCTCATATAATCTCAGCCCAAACGCTCACCAAGTAGGCTCCAGAAGTGGATTATAGCACCAAAAGACTATTTTACCCTTTTTATGTAATCCCTAGTTATTAGTTTAGTATTTAAAGTACTTTTACATTCTCCATCAAGGGAGGACGCACACCATACATGTTTTTACCATTGTATTTCCTTTCAGTATGAGTTTCTAAACTTCCTAGGTTGAAGGGAGGAGCCCTACTGAGCCCTATGAATTAATAAAAGTATTACTATTTCTTCTTCGATCCGTGTTTAATTTACTTCTAAGATATATATCCATTCTTCAACATGGTGAATAGGATGATCAGTGACAATCAGCTCTATTCATCATACTAAGACGAACGTGCCTGACAAACACCTGCGTCTGCTTGGGTTCGTGTGGATACATAATTGGAATACGTGAACCAGCAGCTATGTTTATACATCTCTCAGACGGCTAATCCATGACTTCGTTGGGGACTTCTCGAGACACCAGTTCACTCGATTTCTGGGGAGATTAGGGTCTCTGTGGTATAGGCTAGAACCCAAAGAAGCAACATTCTCTGATCCGAAAGATTCGACCATGTCTGTGGCATTTTGAATAGGATCGCCAAGAGAATGAACTGCTAGAGCTTCACCTTCCGTCAGATTAGATGACCACGGCCAATAGCGTTTGATCTAGAGCAGAGGAGATTGATGACCACGGCCTATGGCGTCAATCGCATACAACCTGCCATTGAAGAAATCACTAACAAACAAAGAATACAGTAATACCAGAGTTACTATAGAAAGATAAAGCAACTCCTATCCTTAACCATATTCCTATCTCTATTAATATATTAGACCTTTTTCACTCTATCAATCCAACAACCTTCTGATTCCCCTGACTAAGACCTACAAGATAACCCTATCTTGTTTCAAACAACAATCCTCGTGGGATCGACCCTGACTCGCTCAGGTATTACTTGGATGACCCAGTGCACTTACTGGTACAACTGTACGAAAGTGCGGGGATTCGTGCACCAGTTAGTAGGTTACATACGTCCCTTTTGTGCAAGTATTTTTCAGTCGTTCCATTTTCTTCGTCTATTAACAAAATTAAATTATAGTATCGCCTACTAATATATACTAGTTAGTTTCCTAGTTAATTATATCAATTTATGTATTAATGCAAGTGGCATTAATAAAATTGTCATTATAACTAAAATCTGTTTATAATTCAGTTTCTTTCAGAATCACAATGTATGAATCCATGTCTTCAAATTGAGCTAAGCCAAAGACGATAGAGTAAGTGAGATTAAGGGGAGGATCAATCTTAGCTATAGGGTCTATTCAAGTATGCTTGAAATTTAAGATAAAAAAGAAAAAGGACAGAAATGAAAATCTTTTTAAGGCAGGTGATCAATATCTTGTGATTTGAAACCCATAACTAATTTAATCCCACTTGTAAAGGAAACTTGTCATAAGGGTCTATTCACTATTGGATTGTTTTATATAATTGAGTTTTATTAATAAGTGTTTCATTAAAGAAAAAATAATTTTTTTCTACATTTCTTCTTTTTCAATTTAACTTTTGTTTGTAAATTTTACATAAATATGTTGGATTCATTAATTGATTTAAGGGAACTACTAAGCTTTCATGCACATTTTATTCTATGTTTATTAATTATTGATTTGATTTATTATGCAGATATGCCAAAACAAAAGAGGTACAAGAATCTACTTAAAGCAGCAGCAGCTGCAAATTCTTCACAACACAAGTCAATAGCAGCTGCAAATTCATCCCGAGACAAGTCAGCAACTTCAAATGCATCACAAGTCAAGTCCGCAGCAGTTGCAAATTCCTTCCAAGACACATCGGCAGCTACAAATTTCTCCCGACATAAGTTGGCAACAACTGCAAATATCTCCCGAGATAAGTTAGCAGTAGCTACAAATTCCTCCCAAGACAAGTCGGCATCTTCAAATTCC
This sequence comes from Arachis duranensis, assembly GCF_000817695.3. NCBI lineage: Eukaryota > Viridiplantae > Streptophyta > Magnoliopsida > Fabales > Fabaceae > Arachis > Arachis duranensis. The sequence goes on along the minus strand of NC_029777.3, from coordinate 43,881,701 downwards.
TCTGGATACAAGTCGGCAGCTTCAAATTCCTCCCAGGACAAGTTGGCATCTTCAAATTCCTCTCGGGACAAGTCGTCAGCTTCAAAATCCTCCCAGGACAAGTCGACAGCTTCAAATTTCTCCCGAGACAAGTCGGCAGCTGTTCATACCCTGGGTCTAGCTGACCGACCCGGGATGTTTAGCGACAAGGCGACCGACCTCTTCAGGTCAGACTATCCGACCTCTTCTCAAAAGAGCTCGGCCAAATCGACAGGAAAGCCCAATAAAGAGCCCAAATAGAGGAACACGACCCAAATCCTAAGGCGGTCTAGGCCTATAGAGATAAAGGCGGTTCCGTTGAAGATACGCTGACCTCAACTCAAAGATAAAAGATAAGATAAGATAACTAACTTATCTTATCCAAAAGGTCACATCTCACCATTATAAATACACTGGAGCACCCAGGTATAACTCATACTCTGATTCTACTAAATACCTGCTTAATACCCTTGCTAACTTAAGCATCGGAGTCCCTTGCAGGTACCCCCCACCCTCTGGAGACAAAGGAATCAGCACCACCAACAAGTCCAACAAGTCAGACACAACAGCTCCGGCCGTCTCCCACTAGCTGGACACGTTAGCACCGACCAGTACAGAAGATCTCATCCGAGATCGACCTCCAGTTTCAGGTAACCCTCGGAACATTGGCGCCGATTATAAAGCGACAGGTCGGCAGAAAGTGAAAAACAATTTCACTGCGCGACCACGATAAAGATAAATCATCCGATAAAGGTGAAAACGCGATTCACCCAAAGGACGATCTAAAGATGCCAACCACTTTGTACGAATCGGCAAAGATGAACACAAAATAACGTAAGAAGTTATCGAAAGTGATCTAAGAAAGAACCTGACGAGGTCTTACATATCGCTAAAATAATAACTTAAGTACTGGTCGAACGAACCAAGTCAACCCAAGTTATAAGTAAACCCTGGAAAGAGGTCTGGCCAACCCTATTAAAGAGGATTACTTTAACTTAGAAGGGCCTGACATAACAAAGTCAGCCCAAAACGAAAAGTTATACAAGTAGTCCCTGAAAGAGATCTAACAAAGATCCAAGAAAGAAGACTACAAAAAATAACTTAAAGGAGACTGACATAACCAAGTCGGACTCCTATCACTAAAAAGTTATACAAGTAGTCCCTGAAAGAGATCTGACAAAGATCCAAGAAAGAGGACTACAAAAAAACATAAAGGAGACCGACATAACCAAGTCGGACTCCTACCACTAAAAAGTTATCAAAGTAATCCCTGAAAGAGACCTGACAAAGGTCCAAGAAAGGGGATTACAAAAAATAACTTAAAGGAGACCGACATAACCAAGTCGGACTCCTACCACTAAAAAGTTATCAAAGTAATCCCTGAAAGAGACCTGACAAAAGTCCAAGAGAGAGGATTACAAAAAATAACTTAAAGGAGACCGACATAACCAAGTTGGACTCCTACCACTAAAAAGTTATCAAAGTAATCCCTGAAAGAGACCTGACAAAGGTCCAAGAAAGAGGATTACAAAAAATAACTTAAAGGAGACCGACATAACCAAGTCGGACTCCTACCACTAAAAAGTTATCAAAGTAATCCCTGAAAGAGACCTGCAAAGGTCCAAGAAAGAGGATTACAAAAAATAACTTAAAGGAGACCGACATAACCAAGTCAGACTCCTACTACAAATAAAGTTATAAAAGTAATCCCCGAAAGAGACCTGACAAAGGTCCAAAAAAGAGGATTACAAAAAATAACTTAAAGGGGGACCAGTGCAAAAGAACCACCAGGAAACAAGTTGGACCCATAAGTCACAACCTCAAAGGATCCAAGCTACAAACAATAAAACAAAGTAATCCGAGGAGGTCGAGATACAAGATTTCGAACGTCAGTAGAAAACTGAAAAGATGCCAAGTCAAAAAACTACCTCTATTACTCCACAAAGTTATAAGGCCCCGGAAGGCCACCAAAACCTATCGTGAAGGGATAGCGAGCTACCTTTTGTTTTTCAAAATAAAAGTTGCTAAACAAGCAACTAGGAAATGTCAGCAATTAAATAAAAAGTTTTAAAGCCCACAAGTCGGGCCAACTACATATCCAGAAAGAGATCAGCAAACATCAGGAGCCTTCTTGGCAGCATCAGGGCAAGGAGAAGGAGGACGAGTCTGAAGGGGCACAGCATCTACGGTTCCATCATCCCGGTTCAGAATCTGGCAATCCGGATCAGATATAACGGGAGGAACAGAGAAGGTCGACACCTTAAGAGAAGGCACTGGGGGAGGATCAGTCTCATCATCATCCTAGTCATCAGGGACAATCTTACCATCCCTCACGACATTATCCAGGCTGATGAGAGTCAAGTCGGCATCAGGAGCAACAACCCGAAACTACTCTATCAGGTTCTCGGAGGTAGCAGTTACGCTACCCACAAGGTGACCCTGAAGCTCACCATAATTAACCCGAGCAGTTTCCAAATCCTCCCGAAGATGCATCAATTCCTTATAAGCCGAGACATAGCTATCCTTATGTTTCAATGCCATGTCCTCGACCAGCTTCAAAGAAGCAGCTAAGGCAATAGAACTAGCCTTTTCACCCTCCAGCTCCTTCTCCACTTTCGCCAACTTCACCTCCAACTCCTCCTTCAGACCCTTGATTCGATCAAATTCTGACTTGGCCTCTTCCATAAAGGATTTTGTGGCATGAATCGGAATCCCCTGAATTGTTCGGAATATAGCCGCACCCATATGAGCCATCTTCACGCTACTTTTGGTGATAAAATCCAAATGCTGAAGAAGAGAAACGTCGTCCATAGAAAGTCCACCATAGGGGGCAATTTGCTGGTCAACAAACTCGATAGAATCAAAATCTGAGGCATCCAGGTTGAAGGGCTCGGACGTTTTTTGCTTCTTACTAGGAGGGGCACCAGGAGCTGCAGCAGAAGATTGTGGAGGATCGACCAGACGAACACGAGGAATAGGAATTACTTTCCTCGGCCCAGGAGAACTAGGTACAGGAGGTTTAACTGGAACCTGGGAAGATCCCTCTCCGGCCGCCTTGGCCGAAATGTTTAAAGTAGCAGTTGCCTTCTTCGCTTTCTTGAAGGCCTTCATAGAATCATTATTCTTCGACATCTCTGAAGAACACAAAATCAATCACAAAAGACAAAGTTACAACATAGAAGAAGAAAAAGCTCAGAAAGCAAGTATAAAAATAAAGCAGACAATACCCAAAGCAGCCCGAACCAAAGATGGATCACTCAAAAATCTCTTCGTATCCAGATGGGGAGGTTTCCCCCACAAATCTTCAAGAACAACTACAAAGGCCCGCTCAACCTCACTAAGCATTTCCCATGTGTAACGTGGCACTCTTACATTCTTTTGCCACTCTAGAGGAAAAACAGGCTCATCACTTTCATCAAGAAAAAAGGGACGGGCCCTCTCAACAGCCCGAACTTTAAAGAAGTAGTTCTTGAAATCCTTAAAGGACTCATCATACATCGCAAACACTTTATGGCCCTGGGCGGACCGGAAAGAAACCCAAGAAGCTTTCTTTTTTGAAGAACCGCCAGGCTTGGCGGAAACAAACAAGTAAAGAAAAAGAGTCTGGGAAGGTGTTACATCTAGTTCACGACAGAGAAGTTGGAAAACTTTAATAAAACCCCAGGAATTCGGGTGAAGCTGGGATGGAGCAATGTTACACGACCACAATAGGTCGGTTTCAAAAGCAGTAAAAGGAAAAGAAATGTTCAACTGACTAAAAAAGTATTCGTAAGCATAAAAGAAGGGATGCTCTCCCTCAACAGAAGTTGGAAAGCAAACTCTCTCGTCAGAATCAGGGGCAACAAGCTCGTAATCATCCTCACGGGCATTGTTACCACAAATCCTATGGCGCTTCCTCAGTTCTGTGCAAAACTCAGTATCTACAACAGAAACACACAACAAAACAAGGGAGTCCAACCAATCGGACATCCCCTCGGGAACTCCGGACGATATCTCTACAACGTTATTTCGGAAAGACATGAGGTCAACTAAATCCTACAAAAAGAAGAGAAGAATGGATTATGTACAAACATCCCGGACGAGGAGCAAAACATCTCGACAAACAGAAAGGGAAAACACCAAAGACTCAAAATAAGAAAGTCTGGGGGCATCCCTTGGAGGCAGTAAACAGGCAAGGTTTTCAAGTTGTTTCTACAGCCTATGTCCCGGCACTCATAAAAAAGAAAATAAAATCCCGAAAGAAACAAAAGAAGCAAAAAACGCAAAAACACCACCCTTCTACAGTTTATCAGAAAAAGCATCGCTCCTACAGTTTATCAGTGAAAAATACTACTGCTACAGTTTATCAGAACACCAAAAGGACCACAGAAGTAAAACATCATCAGCAAAAGCACAGGCAGAAATGGCGGCAACATGCAAAAGAAAAAGATTCAATCAAACAAAGAGGGATCCACACCAAAAAGGGAAAAATCCAGAGCATGCAACAAGTCAAACATGATAAAAATAGAAAGATCCAAACTTCCTCCAAAAAGAAGATCAAAAGGAAAACTCCATCGCAAAGTCAAAAATAAACAAGGAAACACGAAATGGGACTAACCTGGAGACAAAAGAAAGCTTTGAGGAAAGGAATGGAAGCGCAGAAACAAAAGCTGCCCAGAAAATGGCCAAGCGACGCTGCAATGCAAGAAAGCAGAAGTGCAAACGACAGACAGAGAACAGATGAGAGAAACAGAAAATGAGAGAGTAAAGGGAGAAGTTACGAAGAAGAAGTGAAAAAGAAAAACCGTTTTTGATTGAGAAAATTCAAAATAAAGCCAAGAGAGAATGGGGGCAATTAATGCCAATTAAATGCGGATGCTAAACAGGCTTGTGTTCCCAAAAAAGCGCTAATACAAAAGCGTGCGCTTTTAGAGGAAAACGTTCTACATTCAAAAATCTACAAAAGAAGAAATCGACAAAATGCTTGAACTCGGTTTCACTAAAAGAAGGACCGACGTCAAAAGACTCGACCTCAAACAAGAAAACCGAGCTCAAGCAGGGGCACTGGTCATACCCTGGGTCGAGCTGACCGACCCGGGATGTTTAGCGACAAGGCGACCAACCTCTTCAGGTCAGACTATCCGACCTCTTCTCAAAAGAGCTCGGCCAAATCGACAGGAAAGCCCAATAAAGGGCCCAAATAGAGGAACACAACCCAAATCCTAAGGCGGCCTAGGCCTATAGAGATAAAGGCGGTTCCATTGAAGATACGTTGACCTGATGCCAGGGCATCCTGGCTAGTTTTACTAGCCATTTTTTGTATGCTTTAGGTTGGTTTCATGCATTTTCTTAGGCAATAAGCAAGTATTTGGATGAGAATTATATGCATGCCTTGATTCAATCAAACATTGTTAAATATGTGCATTTTCATGAGATTTATGCAAGAATTGTTGGATTGGAGGGATAGGGAGGAGACCAATTTGAAATTCTGTGAATTGGCACACTCCATTGAGAGTGGGTCTTCGGACCCCTCCCCTTCATACACTCTTCTTCACTTCCCCTTCTCTTCTTCCTTAGTAGTAGTGTAGTTTAATTTGTAGTTTTCATCTATGAATTCTTGAATTCTCACTTTCTGTTTTGAAGTCTCACTATTTATTTTCATGCACTTTAGTTTCATGCAATTTAGTTTTCAATTGGAGCTATGATTCACTAAACCCCACTTTCATTAGGGGGAAGAGCTCTGCTTGTTTGAATGCATTGATGAACTCCTCTTTTCCTTCTCAATTCAAGTGGTTAATCCAAAGAGGAAACTCTTGTTCTTCAAAGATTCAACCACCATCGAGAGAGGGGTTAATCTATGAGAATTATGTGGTGAATTTGAGGAATGAACCACATAATTCAGTTTAGAGTTCATCCTTTCATGATT
>NC_029777.3:43873934-43875767 GCF_000817695.3 Arachis duranensis | reverse complement strand
TCTTGCAATTTATTATTCTTATCATTTACATTCTGTTTCTTTATTTCTTGATATTTACTCTCTTGCTCTTTAGAATTCAGCACTTTATTTTCTTGCAATTTACTTTTGATGTCATTTAAGTTTCTTGCAATTTAAGTTTCCGTTATTTACTTTCACTTTATTTATCTCTTCTAGTTCTTTACATTCTTTGCCATTTAAATTCTGGCAATTATGTTCAAAAATCAAAATGCTCATGACATCAAAACTATGTTTGCTTGACTAAATCTACCATTTAACTAAAGTTGCTTAAGCTACCAATCTCCGTGGGATCGACCTCACTCTTTGTGAGTTTTATTACTTGATACGACCCGGTATACTTGCCGGTTGTACGTGAAATCTAATTTTTTACGTATCAAGTTTTTGGCGCCGTTGCCGGGGATTGGAAAAGATTGACAATGATTAAGTGAATGGTAGTTTAGATTAAGCATTTTCTTTGTTTTTGCTTTGTACAGTTCTTTTAATTTTTTTTTGATTTTCTTTTTGACACTAAGGTGTTTGAGTTATTGCCTCACTAAGAAATTCTTCTCTCTGACATGAATTTCAATTTTATTTGGTGTGGTGTTTTACAAAATTCAAATGGAGTTCAACTCATCTTGTGATCAAACAAATTTTCTGGGATATCACCCACCATCACCAATTGACTATTCTAATGGTGGTTGGGAATATCACCAAGAAATTACAGATCCTGAGCACTCCAATTCTTGGAGATATGCTTCAGAACCACAAGATGAGCAAGAGAATCATATGGAATACCAAACACCACCACAAAATGATTCATATCATTATCCTCGTGGTGGATGGGAATATCAACAAGAAATGATGGATCATGAGCAATCAACCCAAATGGGATATGCCCCAAGGTCACATAATGATCAAGCAAGTTACATGGGGTATTTTCCACTACCACAAAATGATTCAAGTTACCATACTAATTGTGGTTGGGGATATCTACCCTCATGGTGTTTGGACATATCAACAAGAGTGTGAACAATCAAGTGAAATGAATTTCCTCCCAGGGCCACAAAGTGAACCATGCTGTTATGACATTGACACAAACTATGGCTGGGAAGGAAATTTTAATTCTCCAAATGCTATTCATCAAGAGACATCATCTCTTGATTATGCTTGTAACAAATTCATGCAAGATTCCTCCCAAGGACCACAAGATTGTCCATACTATGATGATTTCAACAATTCTTCAAGTTGTGCCTGGGAGGAGCAAAACCAGAAAGCATTTGAGAGCCCATATTCCACTTATCAAGAGCCATCACCTCTTAATTATCCAACCTCACCTCCAAATTTTTCATATCAAAATTCTTCACCACTTGAGTTTGCCTCAACACAAAATTCCTTCCAAAATTCATACAATTCAATTCATCATCCACAAAATTCATTCCACCAACCACAAAACTTATTCCACAATTCACAAGATTCATTCCATACCACTCAAAACAACCTCACCACAACACATCCATATCAACAAAACTTCTCTCAACCTTCATCTCTTAAGCTAGTAGCTGAGGACCTCCTTCAAAAGTCTAGAGAACTCTTGGAAAGACAAGAACAATCTTGGGAGGAACGAGAGAGCCTTTTTGAGAAAATAGATGGGCACTTAGAGCAAATAAGGAAACACTTCGGGTTGCCAAGCAGTGAGGATGAAGACCAATTTGTGGGTGAGGAAGTGGAAAAAGAAGAACAAAAGGTCCATGTGTCAAGTGAAATTTCAATAAAGAATGAGGTGGTTGAGAATGAAATTGAACTTGAGGTGATAAAGGAACATGAACATTCACAACC
>NC_029777.3:43872663-43873855 GCF_000817695.3 Arachis duranensis | reverse complement strand
GTGGGTCAACCACAAGCAATCCTCCCCCTGATCCAGCAAGCAAGCTCAATCAAGCCATTAACAAAAGAAAGCTTGCTGAGGAGAGGCCAAGACAGGGGACACTAGCTGAATCTTCTCCCCCCTTAAGGTCATTCCTATTAACAAACTGGAAGAAGAGGAAGAAGGTGAACAACATGTCAACCATAGGTATAATTTCTCTTCTCTGCTTTGTTTTCGTTCTTTGTTTTATTTAAATTCAATAAATTGGCATATGGTTATATTTTAAGTTTGGTGTTGCCTTGCAACAAATTGTTTTCAATCTTTTTGGATGATTGCATCAAATCAAAAAATGAAAGTGACACACCAAGATTCTATGTTTGGTGTGCCATTTATTTTCTATGCAATTTATTCAAGCGACACTACTTGTCTGCATAATCATAATGCCTCTGCAGCTTTAGTTTTCTCTTTTGATTTGACACTTTTTCATTCTACTTGCTTTAGTTATTTTTCTATCTTTAAACACTTTCATTTAGTTTGCTTATTAACTGTTTTTGTTAATACATTACCAAGAGATCCTCATTCATGACAGATTCTTAGCTGGGTGATTGTATTTAACATACAACAGTTTCATTTGCTTAGCTTTAATTCAAATAAATTGACATATGATTGCATTCTAAGTTTGGTGTTGCTATGCAACAAAATTTGTTTCCAATCTTTACTGGATACTTGCATTAATTCCAAGTGAAAGTGTCACACTAAGTTTGGTGTGCCACTTATCTTTTATGCAATGTATTGTGCTCACCTTCTTAAGTTTGCAATCAAAATGTCTCTGTCTCTTGTGCCTTAATTGTTATCTTTAATTTTGCTTACTTGAAACACATGTGCTACTGATGTTTCATTGTGTAAGACATTCATGATCTATCTTAGCCCCACAGTCACGGTTCTAATTGTTGCTTGAGGACAAGCAATCATTCTAAGTTTGGTGTGGGAAGGGAAAGAAAAGGAAGAAAAGGACAACAATAGAGAAGATAAATTACAAGGTTGTAAAGTTCTTTTTCCTCTCATTTGTTTCCAGCACTTTAAATTGCATGATTGTCTTATTACCTTCTCTGTATACATGTGAGATATGAATGGGCATAGTTTGATTTCTAAATTGCAATATGCTGCTGTGGCATTATGACTACCAACTTGAGTTTTGTGAATTCAAAAGCAA
>NC_029777.3:43863644-43871369 GCF_000817695.3 Arachis duranensis | reverse complement strand
TCTTCAAAGATTCAACCACCATCGAGAGAGGGGTTAATCTATGAGAATTGTGTGGTGAATTTGAGGAATGAGCCACATAATTCAGTTTAGAGTTCATCCTTTCATGATTTCTTTAATCAATACACCTTGGTTAGTATGTGAGATGTAACTCTCCTTGGTTGAGATTATAGGAATTGTGTGGCTGGATAGATTTGAGCTTCATCTCTTCTCATGAATAATTAGATCACGAGAGTGGCAATTGGTTATGTTGAGAGAAATTGGATCACCAAGAGATTGGGATTCAATTACCCACTTGCCATGGATCTATACCCATGATTGAGAAGGATTTGACTAACATCAATTCATGAAAACTTGCATCTCTGATCCCTAATGATTCTCTCTATCATTAATTTTCATTTCTTTTGCTCTTAGTGTTTGAATACCCATTTCCCAATTCCCTTCTACACTCTTGCAATTTATTATTCTTGTCATTTACATTCTGTTTCTTTATTTCTTGATATTTACTCTCTTGCTCTTTAGAATTCAGCACTTTATTTTCTTGCAATTTACTTTTGATGTCATTTAAGTTTCTTGCAATTTAAGTTTCCGTTATTTACTTTCACTTTATTTCTCTCTTCTAGTTCTTTACATTCTTTGCCATTTAAATTCTTGCAATTATGTTCAAAAATCAAAATGCTCATGACATCAAAACTATGTTTGCTTGACTAAATCTACCATTTAACTAAAGTTGCTTAAGCTACCAATCTCCGTAGGATCGACCTCACTCTTTGTGAGTTTTATTACTTGATACGACCCGGTATACTTGCCGGTTGTACGTGAAATCTCATTTTTACGTATCATGACCTCAACTCAAAGATAAAAGATAAGATAAGATAACTAACTTATCTTATCCAAAAGGTCACATCTCACCATTATAAATACACTGGAGCACCCAGGTATAACTCATACTCTGATTCTACTAAATACCTGCTTAATACCCTTGCTAACTTAAGCATCGGAGTCCCTTGCAGGTACCCCCACCCTCCGGGGACAAAGGAATCAGCACCACCAACAAGTCCAACAAGTCGGACACAATAGCTCCGGCCATCTCCCACCAGCCGGACACGTTAGCACTGACCAGTACAGATGATCTCATCCGAGATCGACCTCCAATTTCAGGTAACCCTCGGAACAGCAGCAGTTGCAAGTTCCTCCCAAGAAAAGTCGGCAGCTTTAAATTCTACTGAGCCATCATTAGTTGCTCCAACTATATCTGAGCATCCATCCGAACCTAAACGTAAACATGGACAAGAATCTAAGCATTACTGGACTGTTGATGCCATAGGTATGTAATATTCTCAACTGTAATATTCTTCGGTCACCTATCACACCATTTCTTTCACTCCTCTTCCTTTCCAAATTTCACTATCTTCCAATTTACATGTCCTTCTTACTAACCTAAATAATCTAATAAAATCTAACGTGCATTCCTCTGATAATTCATCCATTTTTTCTTTAATAAAATGACCCCTCGGATATACAATATATAGTATTATATATGTGGCTATTACATTATACCCTGCACAAGAATCAATCTTTTATAATATATATCCATCATCATATGTTTTATTATTTAGTCGCTCAGTTACTCATTTATTTATACTTATTTATCTATTTTAGATGAATATGAAGATAGTAAACATCTTCATTTATTAGTGAAGGATGTGCATAATTTGCCAGAAGGTTTGCGCATAGTTGTCAATTTTGATCAACAGCATGCAGTAATAGGAGAAGCAGCCAAACTCCTTGTAGGAGTTTGTGGGCAATTGGCCACTAATTGTGTAGCATTTTCAATCAGTTCTGATAAGTGGTCAGACATTCCAGAGAGTTTTTTGAAAATTAATGGAATATTTTTTTCCTAGTAAGAAGATTACTTAAACTCTAAAGCTTACTTCTTTGTCATTATTTAGTTATATTTGCTGGTTAATATATATTCTTTGTTCTATATTAAAGGCTCGATTTTTGTTCAAAGTGAGTGATAGCTTGGCTAAACAATTTATGCTCCAATCGCTTGGAAAAAAATGGAGGGAACATAGGATAGAGCTTCAGAATGAGTTTTATGATCCGAGGTTGTGTAAAACCGAGATCATAAATAATACATCAGAAAATATTGCTCCTAATCAATGGGCTTTATTCGTAGAATATCGTTTGAAGCCTGAAACTCAGGTAAGTACTTAATCTCCTAGTTAAATGTTATCCTACTAAAAAGCCTTATACAGTTTGCTGTTGTAAATAGAATATTGAATTCATATGGAATGTTGTGAAAAGCCTTTATATAGAGTTGGTAATAAAAAGCCTTTATTTATAGTTTACTACCTTCTCATCTTTTATTTTATATAGAGTTGGTAATGAACCAGGGATATGTTGAATGCATGTTTGACTCTATTTAATTGTGTCCAAATTTATCTTGCATAATCTTTGTAAGAGGAAGTTTGGCAAAAACAAATAATTCCTCTTACTTCAAGTGCTAAATCAATTGCAAGAAGAAGGGCTGAATTGGTAATCATTTCTATGGTTTTGTTTGAATTGGCTGAGAACTGCTATTCTCCAATGCATGATATTGATGTTATTGTTACGATATTACTATCACTCACCACTTCATCATCATCACTATTCTACCTGTTTGTCGATTTCATAAATTTAATTTCATTTTGGCATTATCCAATTTTCCAATTCAATTCCACTTATCTCCCCAACTATTATCAGAATTGTCATGATAAAATATCAACACAACTTTCACAGGTTCATTTCTATGTTGGTAATCATGAATTGGTAATCATCAATAACATTAATTTCTCAGCTTATGCTTAGTTTCCTGCCACTATTATATTTTATACAGCATAGGAGTCATTTATGTTAGCACCCAATGCATCTCAGTTATTATATTGTTGCTGTTAGTTACTTAATTTTATGCATATTTTTTCATGAATGATATATTTCTGGATTGAGTTTTTCTACTTTTATTGAATTTTAAACGGAAGAGACGGGAAAAGAAGTTAGTAGGATTCAAATGTGAGACATCAATCACAAGAAAATAGATGAAAGTTATGTTAATGAAAAGGATAAAGAAATAGCGGTAAGACTAAAGTGCAATAAGTAAATTGTTTGTATTTCTTTTCTTTCTTTTTTATAAGATAATACTATGTTCGATTATTTTTCTTTCTTTTTATATATGTAGGAGAAGATTGAAGCATATAGCAGTCAACAAGAAGTGGAATTAACCGTTAATTCTCCTCTTGATGCTCTTGGAGTAGTTCTTGGAAAAGAGCACCCTGGTCTTGTTCGAGGTTTAGGCATGGGAGTTATTCTAACAGTTGCTTTCAAGAACAACACTATAAGGATTAGTCAGATGAATTTAAGTTCTTCAAATGATGCTGGCACATCATCTACTTGTGTTCCAAATGTGCAAGAACAGTTGGATACCGTTAAAGTGCAATTGCAAGCGCTAGTCTCCTATATTGCTTCTAAGGAATGAGGTAAAATTCTAGTGGAATTGGCTGGAGTGTTCCCTACTCAACGAATTTCATAGGTACAAATACAATTTATGTTCTTAATACCTTATTCCTTGTGTAATATTTGGACTCTTAGGAAGGAGCTGCTTATGTTTGTCAGATTTCTAACACTGTAAAAGATTTCCAAAAGTTTGTAGAAGAAACTAAATAGGGATCTGGGTCAATTTTAAAATTTGACTTTGGAAGCTAGCTTTAACTTTGTTCATTAAAAGCCTACCAACAAAGTGAGTTTGAGTCTCACTTTGGCTCGGTATCCATAAATGAAGCTCAATTAGCCCCACATTTGTTAAGATTATTGTCGGGTGGAAAGAAATAAAAAATTGTGTTAAAGGGTGAATCTCCCATAAATCTATTAATATCGAAAAGCAAAAACAACAATCCAATGATGAAAAAGGCTAATTGATTCCTATGAAAAATCTCTTGAAAAGTGCAAATAGTTAATGTGAGTTTCCTTTTCCTAATTCCCAAAAAATAGAGGATTTATTGTGCAACTAGTTAGCGTGAGTTTCCTTTTTTGATTGAATAATTTCATTTTAATAGTTTCAGATTCAGTTTTTTATCCATTTTATTGTGCTCATAATTATATTTTTGTTGTAGGGATTGGATCAAGAAAGTGAGATTCAATCACCAAGAGAGTTAGGAAGTAGGTCTTCTGGAGCGAGCAACAAAGAAGCATGATCTTGCATGATAAAAAATTTATGTATTAAGTATTATATATATGTTAAGACGAATTATTGAAAAAAATTATCTTTGATACTTTGTTTCTGGATTATGATTTTTGATTTTCGGAAACCATGTATGAATTAAAAATCTTGTTATGACGTTCAGACAAGGTTATGCCATTTGGTTATTATGAGATTTTAAAGTTTGAGTTTTAAAAATGTCACTTTAAATAGGTAGTTTCATTCTCATTTTAAAAAGTATAAAATTACCATCATACTTTGGTAAAAACAACGGCTAAAAATTGTCATTTTAAATAAAATCGTGCCATTATATCCTTGTAAAAATGGTGGTTAGAAAATGCCATTTTAAATGAAAAGGATGCCATTAAACCCTGGTAAAAACAGCGGTTAGAAATGCCATTTTAAACAAAAAGGATGCCATTAAACCCAGGTAAAAAACAGCAGTTAGAAACCACCACTTTAAACGAGAATGATGCTATTAAACCCTGGTAAAAACGGCGTTAAAAAACTGCCATTTTAAACAACAACAAACCACCATTTTATTTGGTTAAAGTAACCGTCACAAATTGCCGTACTATCCACAGGTTATTGTGGCGATTTTTTGAAAACTGCCATAATAACCAGAATGGCGCCCAGAATACCGGTGTTTTTTGGAGGCGCCATTTTTGGTAATAATGGCAGTTTAAACTGCCATAAATTCCAAAAAAAAAACTGCCATTTTAACCTTTTTTTATAGTGTAAAACAAAGTTGACAAAATTAAAAGGTTATTTTAATTACTTATTTGTGCCACAATTAATAAATTTTGCATGGTAAACATCAATTAGAATTCTTATACAGAATGTTGTATGAGGCAATTAATGGTACAAAAAGCATGCAACGATTTCCATCTTGGTTTCAATTCTACATATGGTTTGAGTTGTTAATATGATGTGCTAGTTTATTCTCTTCAGTTAACCATTAAAAAGTATTATACAATATTGATAACTCTATAATTCAAACAATTGAAGCTGTAAACAGTGCAATAGAGAGGGTTGAATCGTACTTGATCTCATTCATTTAATTGAAATGAACTTAAAATGATTTTCAAAAAGTTTATTTAAGTGTAACAAAAATGAAATTTAGTATGTTCAGATAGTATGCTAGCTTTAAGTTTAATGAGGTAGATTCAGAGATAACAGTTGTAGAAAGATATCTTCTAAGGTATTCAGCAAACTTTAGATGTGTTTCAAATCAATTTCAGAACCATTTCGGATTTGTTAAAATGATTTATTGCTACTGAACTCTAGACAAATAAATGAACAAAGAATGAAAGAGTTAAAAGTTTTGAGAGAAAGTACACAGGCAATATATATTAATGCGACTTAAAATGCCTATATCTAGGCCTCAAGTAACTTGAGAGTTCCACTAATAAAATATGCGTACAAAAGATATTATTTGCATAAAGTTATCCCTGGCAACAACATTAACACGGATTATACTGGAGCACAATATAAGAACTTTTAATATTATTTTCTCAAACTTTCTCAAGACCATGAAGTAACTCAATTGGATACCCCATCATCCAAAAATATAAAATATGGATCCCGCTAGGGAGACAATGGACTATTTGTACAATGTATACAATGGCTATTGAGTTATGAGTTATGAAATGAACATTCCCTATACTATTTAGAATAACTATCCGAGTACAAGGAATAATAAACATCTTCTCGAAAAATTAGTTTAATTTTTGGGTTCACTGGGTTCACCAAGGATCGAACTCTTGACTTTTTGGATCTAACGCTTTAATACCATATCATGATACCACTCATCCCAAAAGCTTCAGCTGATGGGAAAATATAACACTAATGATTATATCTCTAATACTCTATAAACCTCCATTGTACACATCGTATAAATATTTCATTGGCTCCTCATACTTTCCCATAAAATATTCAGCTAACTTTTTTAGAAAAGACTCAGATTTGATACTCCGCCAACCTATGAACATTATATGATATTATTGCATCGAATCTTGTCATGCAAGAAATAACTTAGATTGACTAATCACCGATCTATCAAAATATTTTTATTATTGTGTATACATAATATTTTATACACTAAAATTAGTTATAAAATCAACTTTTTATATGTAATACTGATTTTAGATCTTAATTTTTGTATGTAAATAACAGGATAAAGTACTGAATTGGTCCGTTACGTTTAGGGCTAATCCTATTTTAGTCCCTAAGGTTTAAAATGTCCTATTTAAATAAAGAAAAAGATTCATTTAGCTTTAATGTAGTTTTGTTGTGAAGTCAAAGTTAAATAATTAACTAAGCTTAGTCTTCAAATCTAAAAAACTCATAACAAACCTCTTTGGTAGCTGAGGGGAGTTCTTGCGATGAAGGTGACGATGGCCTTGTCTTCGTTTGTGCTCGTTGCCGCCGGCAAACTTGCCCGCGGAAAGCTAGTTCATAATGATGTTCTCCATGTGCTTGAACCAAGGCTAACGACTCATGGAGATACGTCCGCTGCTAATTCTGTACCTCTCGAACTTGTACATTTTCTCTAAATTATTGACTTTGTTCTTGTACTACTATCACGTAGGACATTTGGTTAATTATTTAATCTTAAACTTACCATAATACTATATTAAAATTAAATGAATTTTTTTTAATTCAAATAAAACACTTTAAATTTTAGAGACTAAAATAAAATTAAATCCAAACTTAAGAAACTAATTTAATACTTTACTCTAAATATTAATTTTAAATTTGTGTACTCTCTCTTCTGGCTACCTCACACTTTTTTCAAGCTTTTTTTATATCATTTTAGCAAGTCAAATTTAAAATAGTGCTACATGATATGACCTTCAATCATTTGATTGGTCACGGCCCACGGGTCACCCGTAACAACTTTATAAACTTTTCTAGTTTTCTTCAGGGTAAAATCATTACGCATATTGTTAACCAAAAAAAAAAAAAATCATTACGCACATTTATATTTTCTTGTGATAGCTTTTTCTTTCATATTCTTATCAATATTAAATTTGCTAGCCACAACACACATTACAAAAGACATTTTTCAAAAATGCTTAAATTTCAATATTTGATTGCATTATTTTATCCGATTTTAAAAGCACTTAAAGATAGATAAATCTTTGTTTAATTTTAACTAATAAACTTTTAATATTCATCTCATTAATTTTTTGATATTCTGCTATACTCTTAAAGACCAATTCGGCTTCAAATCGAGGGTGTTTGTTTTCTTGTATGGTTTTTGCAAACTTGATGGCTGTAGTTAACTTTCTTGGCTAAGAATACGTACCCATACTCAAATATTATTTAGTACACATTATTTAGCCTACTCATGTGATAATTTGATGAAATAAAAAACGTTAAATATTGTTATATACATTTTACCATTAGGCATGACAAGTAAAAAAAATCCAGGTTTTGCACGTTCATCATTTAACTGTTTAAAGGTGTGGGCCACAGCTCCACTCCCC
>NC_029777.3:43852788-43863517 GCF_000817695.3 Arachis duranensis | reverse complement strand
ATATAGCAGCGAAGAAGAGTTTTAGTTATGTGTTATGCTGACAAACAATATTACCATTTCAAATATATCTATAGAGGTATATTAAGTTATTGATAGATATTTTCTTTGAATAAAAGAGTTTAGTTAAAATTATTCTTAGTAAAAGTTTCAATTTTTTCTTTTAATAAATTCATTGAGAGCTTAAATTTTGTATATTTTTTTATAAACAATTTTGAATTAGTAATCTTAGTGTATTTTTAAGATACATATTAGCTAAATAAAAAAGTGATAAATTTTTTTAATAAAAAAATAAAGTTTTTGTATTTTTAATAAAAAATATTAATTTATAATCTTAACATGTCTAGCATAAGATAGATAAATCTAATAAAAAAATATATTACTATATTAATTAGAATTAGTTAATATAAAATTTGTTAAAGCCAATTATGACCATAGTTGAGTGATACTTACGATTGTCTCTAAAGTAGTGAAAGGCCTATTTGGTTTGGATTATACCCTCTCCCTTCTCGTGCCATGTTTCTTCATCTGATCATGGCGTGTATATGCATAACAGCCCATGACATGAATGGTAAATTCAATCGGCATCTTTATCCGCATTTAATACCAAACAAACCCGCTCCCTTCCATTGTTTCCTCCCAATGGGTAATAATAACTGCCATAATTGTGTGTTACTCTCTCTTCATTTTTTCCTCCTACAACATATATCAAACTAAGTTATGATACTCCTAATCAAAACTAGGTTATTATAATGTTACCATTTAGCACTATTGGTAGTAATATATATTAGAAAGGGTATTATAATATGCTAAATTTTTTAAAATCGAACCCATATAAAGATTCTTCACCCTATCTTTTATTTCATTTTTTGACAATAATAAAAAATATTCTTTGAATTAAGAGAGGATAAGAAAAAGAATTCAATACATAAATTTAATATTCAAAGAATATTTTTATTAATTTTATTTTTTAATTATTTAATTCCCTTGTCTTACCAAATTTAACATTAATCATGTTAGTAAATATCTATATATTTAGATGCAACAATAAATTTTTGTTTTTAACAAGTGATTTTTGAAGTTATTAAATGGATACAACAGAATAATGTTATTAAATCTAATGAACGCATTCGCTCTAAGAAGTCCATTTTATCAGAATTTTGAACTTCTATGACTCAACTCTTTATTGTTTTTTTTTTATTTCTTACGTATTTATACTATTTAGACCGAACACGCTTGCCCTTTGTTATTAAAAAGAAACGTTCAAAAAGTAAAGAAAGCGGTAAAATTGAAAAACACAAACTTGATGTTGAAAGAATTTCAAAAACGACAAGAACTGAACAAAAAAAGATATCTTCGAAAACTGATATTTCTTCTTATCTTTTTGCAAAGAAGGGTAAGAATTCAAAGAAAATCAACGAAACCGAAGATAAAAAGATATTGGTATCAAAGAAATCCCTTGTAACGATCTTTCTTATTTTAGATGATGGAAGTGACGATTACAATATATAAAAAACGCTCGATTTGAAAATATCGTACGAAATGATATGTCACAATTCTTTTTTGATACATGTCAAAATGATGGAAAAGAAAAAATTTCTTTTGCCTATCCACCCAATTTGTTTACTTATCTAAAAATGATGCAAAAGAATAGACCCTTTAATAAGAGAAAAAATCTTCTATGATGAATTGAATAATTATTGGAACTCTCAAAATGAAGAAAAAAACTAAGCAATGAAATTCTAAACACGGCGAAAGTTCTAGATAAGGAATTTATGTCATTGAATATATTCCAAAAACGAATTAGATTATGCAATAAAGAGACTCAAACAAAAAACTTACCTAAACTATATGATCCTTTCTTGAATGGACCCTGTCATGGCCGAATGAACAAGTTTTTGTTATCCTCGATTAATAAAAAAAACTTATAAAAAAGATGATATTTGGATAAATAAGATTCATGGTCTTCTTCTTTTTAGTATTCAAAAATCTAGTTATTTTAAAGAGAACATGGATATATTTTATTGAAAATTATTTTGATTAATCCATAAATTTTCTAAAAAATCAGTATTAGCCTTGAATTTTGAAGGACTTGTGTTCTTTCCGAAACATGAACACATAACACCTAAAAAAATTAAATTCTTATTTGACGCAATTCGAACAGATCTGAAGGATAAAACAATTAAAAAAGTGTATTGTAATAAAGAAAATCGAAAAATAAATTCCTCGATGGTTTTACAAATTAATTGATGAAATCCAAGAACTCGAAGAGGGAAACAAAGACTAGCAAAAGTATGGAATTCATTCTTGAAAAGCCATACGTGTGTAGTTATTTTTACTCATACTAATGAATCAAAAGAGTCTAATCCTTTTGGGGATACAAGAGAAACAAATAACACCGATGAAAAAGGGAATTTGGCTTTAATACGTTTGCACAACAACCAGTTTTTCGGCGAAACACAATAAAAGGATCCATATGTGCCCAAAGGCGGAAAACTATTACTCGAAAAATTTTTCAAAAAAGTATGTATTCGCCCCTCTTTTTGAATAAAATTGAGAAACCCCATTTTTTTCTGAAAATTTTCGAATCAATGAGACAAATGCTTTTTCTGTTCCAAAGGAAGCTGTGGATAAAAACAGGATTAGAAAATTCGTATTATACAAAAGAAGAGACAAAAGAAAGTAAAGAGGAGGACAAAAGAACAAAAAAAGAAGAAGAGGAAAAAAGACGTATAGCAGTAGGAGAGACCTGGGATAGTTTTATAGTTGCTCAAGTAATAAGAAGCTCGTTATTAATAACTCAATCGATTCTTAGAAAATATATTGTATTGCCTTTTCTGATAATAATTAAAAATATTTTTTGTATGCTTTTATTTCAATTTCCCGAATGGTCAGAAGATTTTAGAGGTTAGAATAGAGAAATGTATATTAAATGCACTTATTATGGTGTTTAATTTTCCGAAACAGATTTTTCAAAAGCGTGACTACTAGACGGTATTCAATTACAAATTAGATTTTCTTTTCATCTGAAACCTTGGCACAGATCTAAACAAAGATCTGTTAAAAAAGATCCAATGAAAAAAAAGGGACTTTAGCTTTTTAACAATTTTGGGAACAGAAGTGGAATTGCCCTTTTCTTGCATTACCCAAATTTCATTTGCCTTCTTTTATCCCATTTTAACAAAACTAGAAACTAAAAAAATGACAGACTTATTTTTTTCAAGTTCTCAGGATTTTAAATGCAAGAACAAAAATGTTTATAAGTTTTTTAAAAGAAAGAGAAAAAAGGGTCATCAAAATTTTTTTATTTATGAACGAAAAAATAAAAAAACTCCTAACTTTAGTGCTACTTACATTCCAAAAAATCGTTGGATTTAAATTAAGTCAAAATTAAAATAATTCAACAAGGAGTAAAAAAAATCCAACGATTTACAAACCAAATACTCGAATAAACTCTATTAATTGAACAAATTCTTCATTGAAAAAAAAGATATAAATGCTAAACGAAAGATAATCATTAAAAAAATGAAAAAAATGGCCAAAGAAAAGAAAAGGAAGAGTTTAACAGCAGAGAGAAATATTATTTCCAAAAAAGCCATTTTTTGACAGATATTACAAAAAATAAATCTTCTATTAGCTTATAAGTCACAAAATACTCTTTTAGATGATAATTCGAAGCATTCTTTTTTAAATACTCCCATGGGGAGAATATACCTAAATATCTTTCTGTGTATCATTTTAATTTCTAACATTGATGTAAATTTTTTTCTTGAATCAAAAACAAAAAAAAAAGCCATTTACAATAATGGAAAAAAGGTAGAAAGAACTTATCAAACAAATAAAAGTCTAATTTACTTTGTTTCACTTCTCAAAAGATCTTATGATCTTAGGAATACGAATTCCCATAAATTTTGTAACGTATCGTTATTGTCACAAGCATATGTTTTTTTTTTTAAACTGTCTGAAACCCAAGTTATTAACTTATATAAGTTAAAATTTGTTTTTGCATATCATTGAAAATCCCCTTTTCTTAAGAAAGAAATAAAAGATTATTCTTCTGGAATACAATGAATATTTGATTTTAAATTTATATCCAAGAACCCCCCTTCTGTAATGAATCAATGGACAAATTAGTTGTTAAAGAGTCGTTATCAATATTATTTATCTAAGAGGAGATGGTCTATATTAGTGCCACAAAAAATGGAGAAATAGAAATAGAATCTATAAACGTCATGCCATTCAAAATAAAGATTTAAAAAAATGTGATTCATATGAAAAAATCAGATCAATTCTTTACAAAATCCAACAATTATGCTCATTAAAAAAAAAACATAATATGAATATGATCTTTTTTAATATCAATCCATTAAAGATAAGAAAGACTCATATATCTCTAGATATGAATAATCATTCCAAGCAAATAAAAAAGATTTTCTTTCTTATAATTACAAAACATGTAAACAAAAACGATTTGATCCAATGAGCGATATCTCTATAAAGAGATACATAGAAAAAGATTATATTATAGATATAGAAGAAAATTTGCATAGAAAACATTTAGATTGGATGCTAATAAATAAAGAAATATTAAATCATTCTATATTGAATGATTAATTTATTAAGGCATATACGAATAACCTGTGGATCATACCAATAGAATTCTTTTTTTTTTCAATTTAGATATAAAACAAGATGTTAGTGAAAATACAAAAATTACTGGAAGACAAAAATAGTTTTTAGATCATAAAAAAAATGGAATTTGAGTTAGAGACTCGAAATCAAGCAAAAGCGGAAGACACAAGTGCGGTGGATTTGAAATCATCTCTTTTAACCCAAGAAAAAGATATTGAAGCAAAGTAGTCTACAGCATCAGGATTGGCCAAGAAAGAGGAAAAAAATACGAGAACAAAATGGAGGTAGAAATAAATCTCATATTAACAAAGTTTTTTATTTTTCAATTGAATTGGAAGGGTTCCTTAAATCACAGAATAATGAATAATATCAAAATTTATTGTCTTTTGATTAGGTTGAAAAATATAAGAGATTGCTATAAGCTCTATTCAAAGAGGAGAACTCAATCTAGATCTTATGGAAAATCAAAAGAGTTTAAGTCTTACAAGATTGGCGAAAAACAATAAATTAATCAAAAAGGCAATGTTTATTGTGGAACCAATTTGTCTGTCTAGAGAAAAGGATGAACAATTTTATATATATTAAACCATAGTACTTTCATTGCTTCATAATAGTCACTACAAAAATAGTGTAATTATCGACACCAAAAATCGACGGTTAAGTTTCCGTCGATATTTTTCGACGGCTTCTCGTCGATAAAATGAAAAAAGGATGATTAAAAATAAAATATTAAAATTGACGACAATGTCGTCTATTATTTTGACAATTTTTTAACACCTTCATGCTACTGTCACATTACCGACAAAATAGGGGTAAAAACTTTTTTTCTTTGAAATCGTCGGACTGTTTTTCTATTTTAATAATTAAAATATCGAAAGTTTTTGTTGTTGATAAATTTAGACGATAAAGATTTCTTTTCTAAATTAAATGAATGGTATATATTTATTATATAAAATAGATGAATAGAGTGTTGATTTTCATTTTAATTAAAATCGACAAAATAGCCGTGATTTTTATCAACAAAAAACTCCCGCGCATTTGCTTCCCGCGTCCCTACTCGTTTCACTCATCATCCCAAAATTTAACCCCAAACCCTCAGTGATGCTTATTCTTCTCCTTCAACGACCGAGAGTATAGACCAGAACAGAGTCACGGTCACAGAGAAAGGCAGAGAGGAGAGCTTCTTCTTCTCCGACTCTTAAGAAGACCTGTCATCCTCCACCTGAAAGCAAAGCTGTTTCTTGTGATTCGTGAATCTGCATGTAAGTTCTTCTTCTTCTTCTGCAGACTCATCGCTGCAAGGTCTTTGTCGGTCGCTGTCACTGTGTGCCCGTCGCCATAGCACGTCGCCGTTGCAGTTTCTTTTAAGTTCCTCTTTGTCTCTCTCTGATTATTATATTTATTTTTCTAATTTTGTATCTACTATTTTCATCACGAAATTCTGATTTGCTGTTAGATCTTTATATTAGTATTAGTTTTTTTTCTATCCTGAGGTTAGATCTTCATCGTTGTTACTACTCTTCTCTACTTTCTGTTATTCATTAGTTAGATCTTGATTTCCACCTCAATTTGATTCTGGTGCTGATTTTTGGTTTCTATTCATAAGCTTTTAAGATCGGTTATTTCTCTTTGATTGCTTTGCTTGCTGAATAAATCAGAGATTGGAGTTTTTTTTTTCTTGTGATTTTCACTCCTTAGATTTTTCTGAATTAGCTCAATTTTACTGATGATAAAAGAATGAGCATAGGAAATGGTAGCTGAATTTTTTTTTGTTTAGCTACATAGTGTTGTGCTTTTGACTGATTTATGTATAATTGAGTTAGAGGCTTGTGTGTGTTATGCATGAGCAATCATTTTCGTTTTCCAATGATTTTCCCCCCGATATCAATGGCATCTGTGTTGGTGGCACTTGCTTGGAGCACTTTTATCTTCCCGCTTCTTCTGAGTTTTGAAGAAATCTCTGATTTTGAATTACAATGGTGTTTTATTTTGTGTTGATATGCTGATAGAAAAACAATGATAAAGGGGTAGTCAAGTCAAATTGATTATACCTGTATACATTGTAGTATTGTTAAGGGCGAAGGCTAGCTTTTGTTTTCTACAAACATGTATTTTGTCTTTGAATATGAACGAGTTAGAAGATTAAACTGATGCATTTTGACATTGTATAATATTCAATAGAATATGCGATGGATCATGATGAAAAGTTGTGGAAGTGTTCCAATATCAAATGCCAAAGGGTAAGGGCATTGATTGAAATTGTCATTCTCTGTGCATACATAATTACAAATCGTTTAACTCATCCTGCTCTTCGCATTCTTCACTAATTGAAGCACACCTCTGGATTCAGTGTTGACAAAAATGTATGCTTTGTTAACTTTAATTGAATAATGCTGAAGTAGGCACAAACCTTAGGTATAATATAATTTGATTGTTGTTCACTTAATTGAATCCATTAATTTTCAATTCAAGAGATTGCTAAAATGACTAATGGTGGTGTCGATCGGAGTGTTGAGTGTACGAAAAGTCTCAGTGCTATTGAACTCTTCTACTTAGGAGGGGACTCCTTCCAGTTGTGAATTTAAACTTTTCTGTGTAAATTTTGTAGAGATTGGGTGTTGCTGTACTTGTTGGTGTGCCAAACAAAGATGATGCCTTCAATCTCTTGAATGAGAAGACTCTAAAGGGTACTTTCTTTGGTAACTATAAGCCACCTTATGATCTCCCATTAGTGGTGGAAATGTACGTACATGAACAAGGTTAGCTGACTTCATAATTAATCTATACAATGTTCACCATATTAGTTTCAGATATATGGAATTTGTTTTTATCTTCTGATTTACCATGTAAAACATTTTCTAATTAAAATAATGCGTACATGGACTTGAATTGGAGAAGTTTATCACACATGAAGTGCCATTCTTAGAAATCAATAAGGCGTAAATAGAACACTTTATATTGAGATTTGCATATGACCTGAAGTTTGTAAGTGCAATAATCTAATATCTTCTCTTCTGCTTTTTGTGATATATAAAGGACAATGCTATAGAAATTAAATCCATAACTTTCTCACCTTGGCTTGTTACACACATGCCAAAAGCGGCAAAAAACGATGAGGTAAAAGCACGAAGCATATTCGGCCTGGAATGGTGTGAGCCATTAGTGACATTTGCGCTATCTTGTGCAAGCTGGTCTTCACCTGCGGTATGCACTACTTTTTTTTCTCACTTTAGCTACTATTTAGCATATAATAGATTGGATTGGAATGACAATTTATGAATTATGAAGTATGAACAAATCATATATTCCTGTACTGTATTAGAGAATTCAAAAAAGGTAGGTTAAAGAGCATTGTGATATTGCTATACAAGGATTAACACATTGCACAAAATAGGACCGTGATTATTAAAAGGAAATAGAGTGATAGAGATTTATCATTATTCTTTCTTAAATCAAGTTAGGATGAAAGTTTATTTATTTATTTTTATATTTAAAAATTTATTTGTCTTGTTATCTAATATTTTGTATAAATATCTATTTTTTTAAATAGAAAAAAATAATTAAAAATATAGCTATTAAAATCGACGGTGTCGTTGTCGCTTTTTAAATTTAAAATAGACAAATAAAACAAAATATAAATAAAGAATTTGTCGGTATCTAAACAATTAAATCGACGGCTGTTGTGTCGATTTTATTGAATCAAATATCAACAAAAACGTTGTCGGTTTTATATAATAATATCGACGACAATGTTGTCGATTTTATTAACCAAGTAAAATTCACAAACTCATATTATAGACAGAAATATTGTCGATTTTATCGAAACAAATATCGATAGAAAAGTCGTTGATTTTAGTAAGAAGGCAAAATTCTCACGCTCATATTATAGACAGAGATATTGTCGATTTTATTAAATTATTATCGATGGCTAGGCAAGCCGTCGATTTTATTAGAATTTTAAAAAATCGACAAGTTTAATAGCAACCATCACCGTCATCCATTTTGCCGTTGATTTTTAATATTATCAACGGCCTAGCCGTTGATTTTAACGATATTTCTTGTAATGAGTAAGCGTCAAATTAAGAAAAGATATTCAGAAAAAACTATTGTTGATAAGATGAACTTTGCAAAATCCATTCCAACAATAAGAGATAAAAAAAATAACAGAAAATAAAGAAAAAAATCATTATGATTTGCTTGTTCCTGAATTCTTTTTTTGCGCTAGACGTCTTAAAGAATTAAGAATTCTAATTTGTTTCAATTCTAAGAATAGAAATAGTGCACATATAAAAATAATATTTTACAATAAGAATAATGAAGTCAATAATTGCTGTAACATTTTGGTTGAAAATAAGGATCTTGATAGAAAAAAAAATCTAATGAATTTCCATTGTTTTCTTTGGCCAAATTTTTTATTAGAGGATTTAGCTTGTATGATCGCCATTGGTTTGACTCCGATAATGGAAGCCGTATCAGTATAGTAAGGATACATATGTACCCCCGGTTGAAAGGTCGTTAATCTATAATCTATATGTCTTTCTTCAATTTAGCGTAACATATCCTGTATGCGGATACAAATGGGTACACACATAAATGCGCACACGGTTAACTTTTATTCTGTATTTTGAGGCCTTGACAGTAATTCAGTAATATATCCTTTAAATTTAAAAAGGAATAAAAAAAATTATCTTATCATCTTATAAGAAAATTTAGATTATTATATATACACAAAATATCTAATTTTAAATTAGTATCATTACTATTACAGATCAAACAAGATATCTATAAAATACAAAAGGAGGAGAAGAACGCTTTTAACTTATGGTAAAAAATTTATTTCTACCAGAATTTCCACAAGAAAAAAAAGAAAAAACCCCGGCTCGGTTGAATTTCAAGTATTAAATTTCACCAATAAGATACAAAGACTTACCACACATTTGGAATTGCACCGAAAAAATTATTTATCTCAAAGAGATTTACAAAAAATTTTGGAAAAACAACAATGGCTACTATCTTATTTGTCAAATAAAAATAGAATATGCTATAACAAATTAATAAATCAATTGGATATTTGGGAGTCAATAATTAGTTGATTGAATTTGAAAAGTCATGCTGAATTATTCGATTTTTTAGGTCTTGAATCGTGATTAATTTTTTTCTTTCAAAATTCATGGAAGAATAAATCAAGGAAAAACCTATGAATGAGACAGCTAAAAGAAAAGATCTCATGGTAGTCAATATGTGACCTCACCACCTATCAATGCATGGTGTTCCTCGACTTATTGTTACTCTAGATGGTGAGGATGTTATTGATTGTGAACCATTATTGGATTATTTACACAGAGGAATGAAAAAATTTGTGGAAAATTGAACAATTATACAATATCTACCTTATGTAACACGTCGGGAATATTTAGCTATGATGTTCACAGAAGAAATAACCGTAAACAGACAAGAACAGTTGTAAAATATTCAATTGCCCCAAAGAGCCAGTTATATTCGAGTAATTATGTTGGAATTGAGTCGTATACCTTCTCATCTATTATGGCTAGGACCTTTTATGGCGGATATTAGTGCACAAACCCCGCTTCTATATTTTTAGAGAAAGAGAATTCATATATGATCTATTTAAAATTGCGACAGGTATGAGAATGATGCATGATTTTTTTCCTATCGAGGGAGTTGATGAGCGGATAATTTGTACGCTTTTTGGCATTGTTTTTAGTGTGTTTTTAGTATGATCTAGTTAGTTTTTAGTATATTTTTATTAGTTTTTAGTTAAAATTTACTTTTCTGGACTTTACTATGAGTTTGTGTGTTTTTCTGTGATTTCAGGTATTTTCTGGCTGAAATTGAGGGACTTGAGCAAAAATCTGATTTAGAGACTAAAAAGGACTGCAGATGCTGTTGGATTCTGACCTCCCTGCACTCGAAGTGGATTTTCTGGAGCTACAGAAGCCCAATTGGCGCGCTCTCAACGGCGTTGGAAAGTAGACATCCTGGGCTTTCCAGCAACATATAATAGTCCATACTTTGCCCAAGATTTGATGGCCCAAACCGGCGTTCAAAGTCACCCTCAGAAATCCCAGCGTTAAACGCC
>NC_029777.3:43851258-43852005 GCF_000817695.3 Arachis duranensis | reverse complement strand
ACAGTAGGAAAGCAGAGAGACGGAAGGGACAAGTATCTTCATACGCTTATCTGAAATTTCCACCAATGAAATACATAAGTATCTCTATCTTTATCTTTATTATTCGTATATCACCCATATCCATTTGAGTTTGCCTGACTGAGATTTACAAGGTGACCATAGCTTGCTTCATACCAACAATCTCTGTGGGATCGACCCTTACTCGCATAAGGTTTATTACTTGGACGACCCAGTACACTTGCTGGTTAGTTGTGTGAGGTTGTGTTTATGCCATGGTATTGAACACCAAGTTTTTGGTTTCATTACCGGGGATTATTTGATTTGTGAAAAGTATTGATCACAATTTCGCGCTACCAAGTTTTTGGCGCCGTTGCCGGGGATTGTTGAGTTTGGACAACTGACGGTTCATCTTGTTGCTTAGATTAGGTATTTTTTTTTACAGAGTTCTCAAGAATGAATTCTAGAGTTTCATGATGATCTATTGAAGTCTGGCTGGCTGTGAAGCCATGTCTAATTTCATTGGACCGAGGTTTCAAATTATCATCACAAGAGCTTGTTGATTTCTATCAATCTTGCTGTTGCAGCAGTGATCTGCTATGGCTTGGCTGGCCTTTGGCCATGTCTAGTGTTTTGGACCGAAGCTTTCTTTGAAAGCTTGGCTGGCTGTGAAGCCATGTCTAATTCCTGGACCGGAGTCTTAGACTAAACACTGCATGATTCCTGGAATTCTCATTAAGAATTTTGATA
>NC_029777.3:43849582-43851005 GCF_000817695.3 Arachis duranensis | reverse complement strand
AGATCTTTGAATTCTCTTGACTTGAGTGTTTATGTGTCTCATATAGTGTCAGTAGTATACAAACTGCTAAGTTTGGTGTCTTGCATGCATTGTTATTTGATTTTAGTTGCATTTTGATTATTCCTTATTATTAAAAATCCAAAAATACTTTTAATTTGTGTCTTTTCAAGTCAATAATACAGAGAATTGAAGATTCAGAACATACAGTAGAGGAATTGCACAGAAAAAGCTGGGCGTTCAAAACGCTCAGTGAAGAAGGACAGACTGGCGTTTAAACGCCAGCCAGGGTGCCTGGTTGGGCGTTTAATGCCCAAAAGGGTAGCATTTTGGGCGTTAAACGCCAGAATGTGCACCATTCTGGGCGTTTAACGCCAGGATGGCACAAGGGGGAAGATTTTCTTTTCAATGCAAATTTTTTTTCAAGTTTTCAAAATCTTTTCAAAATCAAATCTTTTTCAAATCAATCTTTTCAATCAAATCTTTTTCAAAATCAATTTCTTTCTATTTTCAAAAATACTTGCTTTCAATTAATGATTTGATTCAACATTTCAAGTATGTTGCCTTTTCTGTTGAGAAAGGTTTGATGTTTGAATCATATCTTTTCTTGATAGCCAAGTCATTAATTTTTAAAATCAAATCTTTTTTTTAAAAATGTTTTTCAAATAATATCTTCTCAATCACATCTTTTTAAAATCAATCACATCTTTTTAAAACCAATCACATCTTCTTAATCATATCTTTTTCAAAATAGTTTTCAATCAAATCTTTTTGATTTCTAATTTCAAATTCTTTTCCAAAAATCACTTGATTTCTTTCCCACTTTTATTTTCGAAAATCAATTAGTGTTTTTCAAAATGTTTTCAAAATCTTTTACTTAAATTTTCGAAAATTACTTCCCCTCTTCTCACATCCTTCTATTTATGGACTAACACTATTCCTTAATGCAAAATTCGAACTCCATCTTCTTTGATAAGTTCGAATTTTCTACTTCTGCCTTCTATTTTTTTTTTCCTCTGACACCTTAAGGAATCTCTATACTGTGACATAGAGGATTCCACATTTTCTTGTTCTCTTCTCTTTCCTATGAGCAGGAGCAAGGACAAAAGCATTCTTGTTGAGGCTGATCCTGAACCTGAAAGGACCTTGAAGCGAAAGCTAAGAGAAGCTAAGGCACAATTCTCTGTAGAGGACCAAACAGAAATCTTCAAAGAAGAAGAACCCATGGCAGCCGAAAACAACAACAATGCCAACAATGCAAGGAAGGCGCTGGGTGACTTTACTGCACCTACTCCCGACTTCTATGGAGAAGCATCTCTATCCCTGCCATTGGAGCAAACAACTTTGAGCTTAAGCCTCAATTAGTTTCTCTAATGCAACAGAATTGCAAGTTCCATGGACTTCCATTGGAAGATCCTCATCAGTT
>NC_029777.3:43847070-43847826 GCF_000817695.3 Arachis duranensis | reverse complement strand
GTTGAAGACCATTACATCCCTGCTGATTTCATAGTCCTAGAGACTGGGAAGTGCATGGATGAATCCATCATCCTTGGCAGACCCTTCCTAGCCACAGCAAAGGCTGTGATTGATGTTGATAGAGGAGAGTTGATCATTCAAGTGAATGAAGAATCCTTGGTGTTTAAGGCTCAAGGATATCCCTCTGTCACCATGGAGAGGAAGCATGAAGAGCTTCTCTCAAAATAGAGCCAAACAGAGCCCCCACAGTCAAACTCTAAGTTTGGTGGTGGGAGGCCACAACCAACTTCTAAGTTTGGTGTTGAACCCCCACATTCAAACTCTAAGTTTGGTATTGGGAGGTTCCAACATTGCTCTGAGTATTTCTGAGGCTCCATGAGAGCCCTCTGTCAAGCTACTGACTTTAAAGAAGTGCTTGTTGGGAGGCAACCCAATGTTATGTTTTTATCTATTTTTCTTTGTTATTTTGTATTTTTTGTAGGTTGATGATCATGAGAAGTCACAAAATCAATAAAAAAAGCAAAAACAGAATGAAAAGCAGAAAGAAAAACAGCACACCCTGGAGGAAGAACCTGCTGGCGTTTAAACGCCAGTAAGGCTAGCAGATGGGCGTTTAACGCCCAGTCTGGCACCATTCTGGGCATTTAACGCCAGAAAGGGGCACCAGACTGGCGTTAAACGCCAGAAAAGGGCAAGCAGCTGGCGTTAAATGCCAGAAATGGGCACCAGCCCGGTGTTTAACGCCAGAAATGGCTA
>NC_029777.3:43846248-43846644 GCF_000817695.3 Arachis duranensis | reverse complement strand
CACCTACCTCACCATTCAAATTCAAACCACTTTCCCACCCAAACCCACCCATACATGACCAAACCCTACCCTCCCCCCACTCCTATATTAACCCATCTTCACTCCTTCCTTTTCACACAACCTAAACACTACTTTTCCCCCTTTTTGGCCGAACACAAAGCCATTCCCTTCTCCCTCATTTCTTCTTCTTCTACTCTCTTCTTTCTTATTTTGCTCGAGGACGGGCAAACCCTTTAAGTTTGGTGTGGTAAAAGCATTACTTTTTGTTTTTCCATAACCATTTATGGCATCCAAGGCTGGAGAAACCTCTAGAAGGAGGAAAGGGAAGGCAAAAGCTTCTATCTCCGAGTCATGGGAGATGGAGAGATTCATCTCAAGGGTGCATCAAGACCACTT
>NC_029777.3:43843899-43844611 GCF_000817695.3 Arachis duranensis | reverse complement strand
TGTTTTTAGTATGATCTAGTTAGTTTTTAGTATATTTTTATTAGTTTTTATGCAAAAATCACATTTCTAGACTTTACTATGAGTTTGTGTTTTTTTCTATAATTTCAGGTATTCTCTGACTGAAATTGAGGGACCGGAGCAAAAAATCTGATTCAGAGACTAAAAAGAACTGCAGATATTGTTGGATTCTGACCTCCCTGCACTCAAAACGGATTTTCTGGAGCTACAGAAGCCCAATTGGCGCGCTCTCAACGGCGTTGGAAAGTAGACATCCTGGGCTTTCGAGCAATATATAATAGTCCATACTTTGCCCAAGATTTGATGGCCCAAACCAGCGTTCAAAGTCACCCTTAGAATTCCCAGCGTTAAACGCCGGAACTGGCACCAAAATGGGAGTTAAACGCCCAAACTGGCACTAAAGCTGGCGTTTAACTCCAAGAGGAGTCTCTACACGAAAATGCTTCATTGCTCAGCCCAAGCACACATCAAGTGGGCCCGGAAGTGGATTTTTATGTCATTTACTCATCTCTGTAAACCTTAGGCTACTAGTTTTCTATAAGTAGGACCTTTTACTATTGTATTCATAGATCTGGGTAGCTACCTTTGTTCTTATGCTATCTTCGATCACTGGGAGGCTGGCCATTCGGCCATGCCTAGACCTTGTTCTTATGTATTTTCAACGGTGGAGTTTCTACACACCATAGATTAAGGT
>NC_029777.3:43838564-43843852 GCF_000817695.3 Arachis duranensis | reverse complement strand
CCTATGAACGTGTGCCTGACAACCACCTCCGTTCTACCTTCGATTGGGTGAATATCTCTTGGATTCCTGATACACGATGCATGGTTGATCGCCTGACAACCGAGTGCTCGCCTGACAACCGAGCTAGCCATTCCGTGAGATCAGAGTCTTCGTGGTATAGGCTAGAACTGATGGCGGCATTTAAGAGAATCCGGAAGGTCTAACCTTGTCTGTGGTATTCTGAGTAGGATTCAATGACTGAATGACTGTGACGTGCTTCAAACTCCTGAGGGCGGGGCATTAGTGACAGACGCAAAAGAATCACTGGATTCTATTTCGGCTTGATCGAGAACCGACAGATGGATAGCCGTGCCGTGACAGGGTACGTTGAACATTTCCACTGAGAGGATGGGAGGTAGCCACTGACAACGGTGAAACCCTTGCTTAAGCTTGCCATGGAAAGGAGTAAGAAGGATTGGATGAAGACAGTAAGAAAGCAGAGAGACGGAAGGGACAAGTATCTTCATACGCTTATCTGAAATTCCCACCAATGAATTACATAAGTATCTCTATCTTTATCTTTATTATTCGTATATCACCCATATCCATTTGAGTTTGCCTGACTGAGATTTACAAGGTGACCATAGCTTGCTTTATACCAACAATCTCTGTGGGATCGACCCTTACTCGCGTAAGGTTTATTACTTGGACGACCCATTACACTTGCTGGTTAATTGTGCGAAGTTGTGTTTATGCCATGGTATTGAACACCAAGTTTTTGGTTTCATTACCGGGGATTATTTGATTTGTGAAAAGTATTGATCACAATTTCGTGCACCAGGAGTCGTGGCCGATATACCTCATGGTTGGATAGATAAATCTTTGGAATTCTATGATTATTTTTTAATAAGGGTTGTTGAATATCAAAATCGTATTACGTGAAATCTCATTTTTTTAGAATGGAATGACGGAATAGGCATTGTTATTGGAAATGAAGTAATTAATTGGGGTTTATCCAAACCGATGCTTCGGGCTTCCAGAATACAATGGGATCTACGTAAAGTTGAAACTTTTGAGTGTTATGAGAAATTTGATTGGGATGTTCAATGACAAAAAGAATGAGATTTATTAGCTCATTATTTAGTTCAATTTGGTTAAATGGTGGAATCTATAAAAATTATTCAACAGGCTTTGGAAGGAATCCTTGGTAGACCATATGAGAATTTAGAAATCCATTATTTTAATAGGAAAAGGGAACCAGAATGGAATGCTTTTGAATATTGATTCATTAGTAAAAAATTGTCTCCGACTTTTGAATTGTCAGAACAAAAACTTTATGTAACAATTGAAGCCCCCAAAGGAGAATTGGAGATTTTTCTAATAAGAGATCAGAATGGTTTTCCTTTGAGATGGAAAATTCATCCAGCCAGTTTTATCAATTTGCAAATTCTTCCTCAATTAGTTAAAAGAATGAAATTGGCCGATATTATGACAATAATAGGTAGTATAGATATCATTATTGGAGAAGCTAATCGTTGAAATAATTATTGATACAACAGAAGTACAATAGCGGATTGGACTTGAACATGCGGGTCCTTTGAAAGAGAGTTTTATTCTATCTAGGGGAGATACTCGTTTATTTAGTATCGGACCATCCATATTAGTTATATCCATTATAATAAGCTATTCGATAATTCTTTTTGGATATAATTTTGTTTTATCCGATCTCAATATCGGTGTTCTTTTATGGATTTCTATTTCGAGTATTGATCCGATTGGACTTCTTATGTCAGGATATGGATCAAACAACAAATATTCCTTTTTGGGTGGTCTACGAGCAAATGCTCAATCGATTAGTTATGAAATACCATTAACTCTATGTATATTATCAATATCTCTACGTGCGATTCGTTGATACAAAAACTTCTTGATGTTATTGCTATGGTCTTTTCCTTGTAGGATAACATTATACGAAAATAGGAAAGGAGCAGAATATAAAAAATTCATTATTATGCTCACTTCAAGTTTGATTGAAGAACAAAATTTGATAGTTATATGAGTGAAATTAGACAGCTTCTATAGAAATAGAAATTTCAGATTCTATTTAGATAACTTACAAATACTATATTAGATTCGATAGTAGACTACCAGCCTATTATATATATAATATATATATTATATATAGGTATATGGTTATATATGTTATTTCTATGGTATGATGATTTGAAATTACTATCAAAATATTGAGTCTCATTTTCTATGTAAAAGAATTAAGTGAAAAAGGTTAGAAATAGACGAGTCTTATTACCCTAGGATTGGATAATTAGTAATCTTGTCTTGAAGCGGGCTCAAAAGACCATCCTTATTGAGATTGGGTTTTTGCTACTATTTGGATGATTTATTATTCATGTATTAACAGAAACAGAAAATATGTGCAGCTCAAAAAAAGAAGTGGATAATTAGAAGCACCAAGATACACAAGGGATTAGTAACACGGATTATGTAAATTGTCAAAAGGAACATTTCAACATAATCTAAATAAAGAATACTATTTGGGGCTTAAAGTTGGTAGAAATGAGAAGGTAATCCTCCCCTAATTCCGATCTGAGTGTGCTCCTATCCACTGATTAAATAAATGACTATCGGGAAATAAATAATCTGTTAATCTTTTCCTTTAAGTATCTTCTATTGATTTGTACAAAAAAAGACGAATAAGAAAAAAAATGACCCCGTCATCCCCCTCTCTTTTTCTAAAGAGAGAATTTTTCTAATAAATTAGAAAAAAATACGCAAGTCTTTTTCTTAGCCTAAAATGATGGACTGAAGGTTATAAAGATAATTCCAAAATATCTTTTTATTGAAGAATAAAGCAATTACTTAATAATTTTTTATTTTTAATGGATAAGTGTAATTCAAAAGGATACTTTGTATCATTGAAAATATATATAAATTAATTATATTTGCCTTTATTTTAAGATACAATGACAACAGACATAATTCAATTAGTCTAATTCAGAACCATCGGATAATTTTAAACCCTATTAATCTTAGGGATATTCCAAGAAAGAAATAATTGGCTGGATCCTTAGGTTTATTTAAGGCTTTCGAGGAGCTGTATGAGGTAAAAATCTCATGTACGGTTCTAGAATAGTGATGGGGACAATAACGTTCTCACCGACTTGCATTATCTAATAGTTTAAGTACAGTTGATATAGTTGATGCACAATCAAAATATGTTTTTTTTTGGGTGGAATTTATGGCAGTAACCTATAGGTTTCATCATTTTTCTAATTTCTTCCCTAGTAGAATGTGAAAGATTACCTTTTGATTTTCCATAAGCGGAAGAAGAATTAGTAGCGGGTTATCAAAACAAATATTCGGGCATCAAATTTGGTTTATTTTATGTTGCTTCCTATTTAAACCTATTAATTTCTTCATTATTGTAATAGTTCTTTAGCTAAAACTTATTTGTTTTTGTTCCTTTCTATCACAGCAAGATGGACTTTTCCTAGGCTAAGAATGGACCAATTATTAAATCTTGGGTGGAAATTATTTTACCTATTTCTCTCGGCAATCTATTATTAACAACTTTATCTCAACTACTTTCACTGTAAAATATGGATCCTCTAGATTTGTAACTTGCCACAAACAAGAGAAAGAAACAAAAAACTATTTCATAGATATTCACGATATGTTCCTTACGGTAACTGGGATCAGGAATTATGGTCAACAAACAATCCGATCTACAAGATACATTGGTCAAAGTTTCATGATTTCCTTATCCCACGTAAATCGTTTACCTGTAACTTTTCAATATCCTTATGAAAAATTAATTACATCAGAACATTTTCGCGGTCGAATCCATTTCGAATTTGATAAATGCATTGCTTGTGAAGTATGTGTTCGTGTATGTCCTATAGATTTACCCGTTGTAGATTGAAAATTGGAAACTGTTCGTTACCAAGCGATCTCAAGTACTCAGCGGGTCGGGTGGTGATGAGAAGGTAGATGGGTGAGACCCTGAGCTGGCGTGGAGTGAAGACCAAGGTGTGAGCTAGAGACGCCGGAGGTGGTGTGACGAGGGGGGTGGCCACCTGCAAGGACACTCTGACGATCAAGTCAGTGTCTGTACGAGTTGACAGCCAAATTAAATAAGATGATGTGTACCATGGGAGGAGCGCTGACCTCTCCTCTTATATACTGTGCTGGGCGGGCCCAAGGATGACCTAGCTCACTGGCCAGGGTGCTTATGAGCTGCCCCCCGTCCACGTGGGAGGATCAGGTCATCTCGGATATTGGGTTGGGGTTTTGGACGTTGCCCCGAGGAGGCTGACACGACTGGTTTGCTAGGCATCATGCGCTGGGTTGTGCAGGTGGCAAAAGTCGGACGTCAACCGGGTCGGATACTAGGAACTGGCCCGTTTGATTTCCCTTGTGAGGGATAGTTTGGGGCTTGGGTTGGGGGTGGTGTCCCGACCCGTCGGCTAGTTGGGTTGAACTTGTGATGGTTCGTAACAGTGCACCCAACGCGCTGGCCTTGAGGTTTGGAGCTCGTGGCCAGGCGCGTTTGCCTTACTCGCCGAGGTGGGATGTATTCATCTTCTCAGGAGTCCGTTGATAGCGTTTCATGTTTCTCACATATGGTTACATCGTCTCTGACTCCGCCTGATTCAGATTTTACAACCACACTACTAACTGGCAAGTGCACCGGGTCATACCAAGTAATACCTTACGTGAGTAAGGGTCGATCCCACGAGGATGGATGGATTAAGTGGTGCAAGAAAATTGTGATCATCAATGGCGCCATCAACATGGTATGCTCAATTACAATCTCAACTCTTTATCACAACTTCGCACAACTAACCAACAAGTGCACTGGGTCGTCCAAGTAATAAACCTTACGCGAGTAAGGGTCGATACCACGGAGATTGTTGGTATGAAGCAAGCTATGGTCATCTTGTAAATCTCAGTCAGGCGGATTCAAATGGTTATGGAGGATTAATGATTAAAAGATAAATAAAACATAAAATAAAGATAGAGATACTTATGTAATTCATTGGTGAGAATTTCATATAAGCGTATGGAGATGCTTTGTCCCT
This sequence comes from Arachis duranensis, assembly GCF_000817695.3. NCBI lineage: Eukaryota > Viridiplantae > Streptophyta > Magnoliopsida > Fabales > Fabaceae > Arachis > Arachis duranensis. The sequence goes on along the minus strand of NC_029777.3, from coordinate 43,838,774 downwards.
TCCGTCTCTCTGCTTTCCTACTGTCTTCATCCAATCCTTCTTACTCCTTTCCATGGCAAGCTATATGTTGGGCATCACCGTTGTCAATGGCTACAGTCCCGTCCTATCAGTGAAAATGTCCAACGCACTCTGTCACAGCACGGCTATTCATCTGTCGGTTCTCGATCATGTCGAAACAGAATCCAGTGATTCTTTTGCGTCTGTCACTAA
>NC_029777.3:43836554-43837854 GCF_000817695.3 Arachis duranensis | reverse complement strand
GCCACAAGCACATGGTTAGGGACAGCTTGGTTTTGCCGCTTAGGCCAGGATGTTATTCCTGTAGGCCCTCCTATCCACTGATGCTCAAAGCCTTGGATCCTTTTTATTACCCTTGCTCTTTTTTGAATTCATTTTTTTTTGAATTCACTGCTTTTTCTTGCTTCAAGAATCATTTTTATGATTTTTCAGATCCTCAGTAACATGTCTCCTTTTTCATCATTCTTTCAAGAGTCAACAATTTTAACATTCATGAACAACAAATTCAAAAGTCATATGCACTGTTCAAGCATACATTCAGAAATCAAAAGTATTGCCACCACATCAAAATAATTAATCGGTTATAAAATTCGAAATTCATGCAATTCTTCTCTTTTTCAATTAAGAACATTTTTCATTTAAGAAAGGTGATGGATTCATAGGACATTCATAACTTTAAGGCATAGACACTAAGACACTAATGATCATAAGACACAAACATAAATAAAACATAAAGCATAAAAATTCAAAAAACAGAAAAATAAAGAACAAGGAGATTAAAGAATGAGTCCACCTTAGTGATGGTGGCTTGTTCTTCCTCTTGAAGCTCTTATGGAGTGCTTGAGCTCCTCAATGTCTCTTCCTTGTCTTTGTTGCTCCTCTCTCATGATTCTTTGATCTTCTTTAATTTCATGGAGGAGGATGGAATGTTCTTGGTGCTCCACCCTTAGTTGTCCCATGTTGGAACTCAATTCTCCTAGGGAGGGGTTGATTTGCTCCCAATAGTTTTGTGGAGGAAAATGCATCCCTTGAGGCATCTCAGGGATTTCATGATGAGGAATTTCCTCATGTCCATGAGTGGGATCTCTTGTTTGCTCCATCCTCTTCTTAGTGATGGGCTTGTCCTCATCAATAAGGATGTCTCCCTCTATGTTAATTCCAACTGAATTATAGAGGTGACAAATGAGATGAGGGAAGGCTAACCTTGCCAAGGTAGAGGACTTGTCCACCACCTTATAAAGTTCTTGGGATATAACCTCATAAACTTCTACTTCCTCTCCAATCATGATGCTATGAATCATGATAGCCCGGTCTATAGTAACTTCAGACCGGTTTCTAGTGAGAATAATTGAGCATTGGATAAACTCCAACCATCCCCTAGCCACGGGCTTGAGGTCATGCCTTTTCAGTTGAATCGTCTTCCCTCTTGAATCTCTCTTCCATTGAGCGCCCTCTTCACAAATGTCTATGAGGACTTGGTCCAACCTTTGATCAAATTTGACCCTTCTAGTGTAGGGGTGTTCATCTCCTTGCATCATGGGCA
>NC_029777.3:43831866-43834810 GCF_000817695.3 Arachis duranensis | reverse complement strand
AAGTAAATCCAATGGAATCTCTATGGTCTCAGTGTGAGCCTTAGATTCCCATGGTTCCTCATTAGGGAACTCATTGGAGGCCACTGGACGTCCATTGAGGTCTTCCTCAGTGGCGATCACTGCCTTTTCTCCTCTTCAAATTCGGCCATGTTGATGGCCTTACACTCTCCCTTTGGATTCTCTTCTGTATTGCTTGGAAGAGTACTAGGAGGGAGTTCAGTAACTTTCTTACTCAGCTGACCCACTTGTGCCTCCAAGTTTCTAATGGAGGACCTTGTTTCAGTCATGAAACTTTGAGTGGTTTTGATTAGATCAAAGACCATTGTTGCTAAGTCAGAGTGGCTCTGCTTAGAATTCTCTGTCTGTTGCTGAGAAGATGATGGAAAAGGCTTGCCATTGCTAAACCTGTTTCTTCCACTATTATTGTTATTGAAACCTTGTTGAGGTCTCTGTTGATCCTTCCATGAGAGATTTGGATGATTTCTCCATGAAGGATTATAGGTGTTTCATAGGGTTCTCCCATGTAATTCACCTCTTCCATTGATGGGTTCTCAGGATCATAAGCTTCTTCTTCAGATGAAGCGTCCTTAGTACTACTTGGTGCAGCTTGCATTCCAGATAGATTTTGAGAAATCATATTGACTTGCTGAGTCAATATTTTGTTCTGAGCCAATATGGCATTCAGAGTATCAATCTCAAGAACTCCTTTCTTCTGATTCGTCCCATTGTTTGCAAGATTCCTTTCAGAAGTGTACAGGAATTGGTTATTCACAACTATTTCAATGAGTTCTTCAGCTTCTACAGGCGTCTTCTTCAGATGAAGAGATCCTCCTGTAGAGCTGTCCAATGACATCTTGGACAGTTCAGACAGAACATCATAGAAGATACCTATGATGCTCTATTTAGAAAGCATGTTAGAAGGACACATTCTGATCAATTGTTTGTATCTTTCGCAAGTTTCATATAGGGATTCACCTTTCTTCTGTCTGAAGGTTTGGACTTCCACTCTAAGCTTACTCAATTTTTGAGGTGGAAAGAACTTTGCCAAGAAGGCATTGACTAGCTTTTCCCAAGAGTTCAGGTTTTCTTTAGGTTGCGAGTCCAACCATATCCTAGCTCTGTCTCTTACAACAAAAGGGAATAGCATAAGTCTATAGACCTCAGTGATAACCCCATTGGTCTTGACAGTTTCATAGATTTGCAAGAATTCAGATAAGAACTGATGAGGATCTTCCAATGGAAGTCCATGAAACTTGCAATTCTGTTGCATTAGAGAAACTAATTGAGGCTTAAGCTCAAAGTTGTTTGCTCCAATGGCAGGGATAGAGATGCTTCTACCATAGAAGTCAGGAGTAGGTGCAGTAAAGTCACCCAGCACCTTCCTTGCATTGTTGGCATTGTTGTTGTTTTCGGCTGCCATGTCTTCTTCTTGTTTGAAGATTTCTGTTAGGTCCTCTACAGAGAGTAGTGCTTTAGCTTCTCTTAGCTTTCGCTTCAAGGTCCTTTCTGGTTCAGGGTCAGCCTCAACAAGAATGCTTTTGTCTTTGCTCCTGCTCATATGAAAGAGAAGAGAACTAGAAAGTATGATATCCTCTATGTCACAGGATAGAGATTCCTTGAGGTGTCAGAGGGAAAGAAGAATAGAAGGAGGAGGTAGAAGAATTTGAACTTATCAAGAGGGATAGAGTTCGAATTGTCCACTGAGGAGGAGTATTGGTCTATAAATAGAAGAATGTGAGAAGAGGGGAAGAATTTTCGAAAATTAAGAGTGGGAAACAAATTAAGTAATTTTTGAAAAAGATTTTGAAATTAGAAATAAAAAAGATATGATTGAAAACTATTTTGAAAAAGATGTGATTAAGAAGATATGATTGAAAAACAATTTAAAAAGATTTGTTTTTTAAAATTAATGACTTGGCTAACAAGAAATTTAAAAGATATGATTCAGACATTAAACCTTTCTTAATAGAAAAAGGCAACATACTTGAAATGTTGAATCAAATCATTAATTGTTAGCAAGTATTTTTGAAAAATGAAAGAAATTGATTTTGAAAATATATGATTGAAAAGATATGATTTGAAAAAGATTTGATTTTGAAAAATTATGAAAACTTGAAAAAAATTTGAATTAAAAACAAAATCTTCCCTCTTGTGCCATCCTGGCGTTAAACGCCCAGAATGGTATCCATTCTGGCGTTTAACGCCCAAAATGCTACCCTTTTGGGCGTTAAACGCCCAGCCAGGTACCTTGGCTGGCATTTAAACGCCAGTTTTCCTTCTTCACTGGGCATTTTGAACGCCCAGCTTTTTCTGTATAATTCCTCTGCTGCATGTTCTGACTCTTCAATTCTCTGTATTATTGACTTGAAAAGACACAAATTAAGAATTTTTTTGAATTTTTAATGATGAGGAATAATCAAAATGAAACTAAGATCAAATAAACAATGCATGCAAGACACCAAACTTAGAAGTTTGTATACTATTGACACTAACAAATTGAGAATGCATATGAGAAACAACAAAACACATAAAACAAGAGAATTTAAAGATCAGAGCAAGTAAATCATCAAGAACAACTTGAAGATCAATGAAGACACATGAATGAATTCGAAAAATGCAAGAAGAACAGAAACATGCAATTGACACCAAACTTAAAATTAGACAGTAAACTCAAACAAGAAACATAAAATATATTTTTGATTTTAAGATTTTATAAATTTTTTTTGTTCTTTTTCGAAAATTATATGGAAAAGAAAATAAAGAGATTTAAAATTTTTAATAAGAATTCCAGGAATCATGCAATGTTAGTCTAAAGCTTTAGTCTAAAATGATTAGACATGGCTAGCCAAGCTTCAGCAGGACATTAAATTCAAGAGCTAAATTGATGAAAATCAATCAGCTTTGGTGATGATAAGAACATCACCTTGAAACTCTAGAATTCATT
>NC_029777.3:43828511-43831418 GCF_000817695.3 Arachis duranensis | reverse complement strand
TCCACTCATTCTAAGGTAGAACGGAGGTGGTTGTCAGGAACACGTTCATAGGTGAGGATGATGATGAGTGTCATGGATCATCATATTCATCAAGCTGAGGAACAAGTGATATCTTAGAACAAGAATAAGCTGAATTGAATAGAAGAACAATAGTAATTGCATTAATACTCGAGGTACAGCAGAGCTCCACACCTTAATCTATGGTGTGTAGAAACTCCACCGTTGAAAATACATAAAAACAAGGTCTAGGCATGGTCGTGAGGCCAGTCCCATGATCTAAGATAGCATAAGACTACTCAAAGATAGCTACCAAGATGAAAATACAATAGCAAAAAGTCCTATTTATAGAGAACTAGTAGCTTAGGATTTACAAAAATGAGTAAATGACGTATAAATCCACTTCTGGGCCCACTTGGTGTGTGCTTGGGCTGAGCATTGAAGCATTTTCGTGTAGAGACTTTTCTTGGAGTTAAACGCCAGCTTTTGTGCCAGTTTGGGCGTTTACCTCCCACTTCTGTGCCAGTTCCGGCGTTAAACGCCGGGCAATCTTGAGTTCATTTGGAACGCCAGTTTGGGCCATCAAATCTCGGGCAAAGTATGAACTATTATATATTGCTGGAAAGCCTAGGATGTCTGCTTTCCAACGCAATTGAGAGCGTGCCAATTGGGCTTCTGTAGCTCAAGAAAATCACTTCGAGTGCAGGGAGGTCAGAATCCAACAGCATATGCAGTCCTTTTTCAGCCTCTGAATCAAATTTTTGCTCAGGTCCCTCAATTTCAGCCAGAAAATACCTGAAATCACAGAAAAACACACAAACTCATAGTAAAGTCCAGAAAAGTAAATTTTAATTAAAAACTAATAAAAATATGATAAAAACTAACTAAAATATACTAAGAACATACTAAAAACAATGCCAAAAAGCGTACAAATTATCCGCTCATCATGCGCGTAAGCTAAGCAACAATAATATTTGATAAACTTAGCTAGGCAAGCAGAAAAGAGTGTTTGTGTGTTCAAAAGGTTTAAGTTGAAAATATCAGAAGACAGACACACAGTAAATAAGTTGGGAATAAAATATGAGAGAAAACAGTTAAGGCTTCAGAGTTATCTATTTTTCCGGATTAACTTTTCTTACTAACTATTTTAATTATGTAGGATTTAATTTATGGCAAACTATATGTGACTAGACCCTAATTCCTTAGACCTTTCTAGTCTCCTCTAAAATTCATTAACTGCCAATTCCTTGGTCAATTAATTCCAAGTAGAGGGTGATAATCATTTTCTAGTTTATATGCCACAAAAATTCTAATTACCCAAGAAATAAAAGGATTATATGTCACGTATCCTGTTAAATTCAGATCATTAAAATTTAGGAGAATTTGTTTTCAAGCTGTTGTTTAAGTATATAGCTTTTCCAAGTTATACAAGAATACAAATAGAAAGAGGGTCATACTTCCGTTCCACCCAAATTCATAAGATAAAGAACGAAAACAATTCTTAAATATAAATCTAAAACATAAATTAAAATAGAAAGAGCAAATGAATCAATCCATACAAATAGACAGAGCTCCTAACCTTAACAATGGAGGATTAGTTGCTCATGGTTCAAAGTAGAAAATAAGGATTGTAAATTGAAATGTAAATTTGTATAGAATTCCCTAATGGAATCCCCCTAATAGAATCTCCTCAATAGAAGAGAAGTCTCCCCTTTTTATAACCAATCCTAATTAATTTAAAATCTAATATCTAAAATTAAGATAATATCTTTTCCTATTTCAAAAATCAAATTTGAATTTAAATCAGAATTAACTAACTATCATCAAGTCTTCAATTGATAGATGGGGACCACTTGATTCCTTCACTCTGATCCACGCCTAACATGGGCTTGGTAGCATGAATTGAAGTTTAGTTGAGTGAAGCTGCGCCTAACTTGGGCTTTAGTGCACCTAACTTGAAGTGGGCAGGACCAATCTCGCGTATTGTTTTTGTGTCTTGCGCCTAACTTGAGAAATCTCAAGTTAGGCGCATCCTTGGCAGCGAGTTCAGAGAAGAAGTATAGACTATTATATATCGTTGGAAAGCTATGGAAGTTAGATTTCCATCACCGCTAGAATCACGTCCATTGAACCTTTGTAGCTCGAGTTATTCAGGTCTGAATGCAGAGAGGTTAGGATTGACAGCAAAATTCGCCTTCTTCTGTAGAAACTCCATCAAATCCAGCTGAATCCTACCTAAAATAAATAGAATTGAACAACATTCAAAGTAGCATCCATATTGGCTAAAATATTATTAATTCTTTATTAAACTCAACAATTTAGATGCAAATTCACTTGGAAAAGATAGGAAAGATGCTCACGCATCACCGCCTCCTTGGCTTTTGCGCGGGGCAGTAAATGCCCCATCTTTTCATGATTTGAAATTTGGCGAGAAATGACAGATTTTCCCCTGTCTTTTGGCCCTCTGGTATGCGAAATTGTGATCAATACTTTTCACAAATCAAATAATCCCCGGCAATGAATCCAAAAACTTGGTGTTCAATACCATGGCATAAACACAACTTCGCACAACTAACCAGCAAGTGTACTGGGTCGTCCAAGTAATAAATCTTACGCGAGTAAGGGTCGATCCCACAGAGATTGTTGGTATGAAGCAAGCTATGGTCACCTTGTAAATCTTAGTCAGGCAAACTCAAATGGGTATGGTGATATACGAATAAAACATAAAGATAAAGATAGAGATACTTATGTAATTCATTGGTAGGAATTTCAGATAAGCGTATGAAGATGCTTGTCCCTTCCGTCTCTCTGCTTTCCTACTGTCTTCATCCAATCCTTCCTACTCCTTTCCATGGCAAGCTTAAGCAAGGGTTTCACCGTTGTCAGTGGCTACCTCCCATCCTCTCAGTG
>NC_029777.3:43824546-43825388 GCF_000817695.3 Arachis duranensis | reverse complement strand
GGTAGGTGGGGTTTTATGAAGGATGGATGTGAGTGGTGAGAGTGAAGATGGGTTTTGATAGGTGAAGGGTTTTTGGGGAAGAGGTGTTGAGGTGATTGGTGAATGGGTGAAGAAGAGAGAGAGTGGTAGGGTAGGTGGGGATCCTGTGGGGTCCACAGATCCTATGGTGTCAAGGAAAAGTTATCGCTGCACCAAATGGCATGCAAAAATGCGTTTTTAGCCATTTCTGGCGTTAAACGCCGGGCTGGTGCCCATTTCTGGCGTTTAACGCCAGCTTCTTGCCCTTTTCTGGCGTTTAACGCCAGTCTGGTGCCCTTTTCTGGCGTTGAACGCCCAGAATGGTGCCAGACTGGGCGTTAAACGCCCAACAGCTAGCCTCACTGGCGTTTAAACGCCAGCACGCTCTCCTCTAGGGTGTGCTGTTTTTCTTTCTGTTTTTCATTCTATTTTTGCTTTTTTCATTGATTTTGTGACTTCTCATGATCATCAACCTACAAAAAATATAAAATAACAAAGAAAAATAGATAAAAACATAACATTGGGTTGCCTCCCAACAAGCCTTCTTTAATGTCAATAGCTTGACAGAGGACACTCATGGAGCCTCAGAAATGCTCAGAGCCATGTTGGAACCTCCCAACACCAAACTTAGAGTTTGAATGTGGGGGTTCAACACCAAACTTAGAATTTGGTTGTGGCCTCCCAACACCAAACTTAGAGTTTGACTGTGGGGGCTCTGTTTGGCTCTGTTTTGAGAGAAGCTCTTCATGCTTCCTCTCCATGGTGATAGAGGGATATCCTTGAGCCTCAAACACAAAGGATTCTTCATTCACTTGAATGATCAA
>NC_029777.3:43822945-43823453 GCF_000817695.3 Arachis duranensis | reverse complement strand
TCAGATGAAGCTTCCTTAGTACTGCTTGGTGCATTTTGCATTCTAGACAGACTTTGAGAAATCATATTGACTTGTTGAGTCAATATTTTATTCTGAGCCAGTATGGCATTCAGAGTGTCAATCACAAGAACTCCTTTCTTCTGATTGGTCCCATTGTTCACAAGATTCCTTTCAGAAGTGTACATGAATTGGTTATTTGCAACCATTTCAATCAGCTCTTGAGCTTCTATAGGCGTCTTCTTCAGATGAAGAGATCCTCCAGCAGAGCTATCCAAAGACATCTTGGATGGTTCAGAGAGACCATCATAGAAAATTCAAATGATGCTCCATTCAGAAAGCATATCAGTGGGACACTTTCTGATTAATTGTTTGTATCTTTCCCAAGCTTCATAGAGGGATTCTCCTTCCTTCTGTCTGAAGGTTTGGACTTCCACTCTAAGCTTACTCAATTTTTGAGGTGGAAAGAACTTTGCCAAGAAGGCATTGACTAGCTTTTCCCAAGAGTTCA
>NC_029777.3:43819516-43820362 GCF_000817695.3 Arachis duranensis | reverse complement strand
CGTGGAAATGTTCAACGCACCCTGTCACGGCACGGCTATCCATCTGTCGGTTCTCGATCAGGCCGGAATTGAATCCAGTGATTCTTTTGCGTCTGTCACTAACGCCCCGCCCTTAGGAGTTTGAAGCACGTCACAGTCATTCAATCATTGAATCCTACTTAGAATACCACAGACAAGGTTAGAACTTCCGGATTCTCTTGAATGCCACCATCAGTTCTAGCCTATACCACGAAAACTCTGATCTCACGGAATGGCTGGCTCGGTTGTCAGGCGAGCACTCGGTTGTCAAAACTCCACCGTTGAAAATACATAAGAACAAGGTCTAGGCATGGCCGAATGGCCAGCCTCCCATAGTGATCAAAAGATCTAAAGAAAAAGGTTCCAAAGATCAAAAGATGAAAATACAATAGTAAAAGGTCCTATATATAGAAAACTAGTAGCCTAGGGTTTACAGAGATGAGTAAATGACATAAAAATCCACTTCCGGGCCCACTTGGTGTGTGCTTGGGCTGAGCATTGATGCATTTTCGTGTAGAGACTCTCCTTGGAGTTAAACGCCAGCTTTTATGCCAATTTGGGCGTTTAAATCCCATTTTGGTGCCAATTTCGGCGTTTAATGCTGGAAATCTTGAGGGTGACTTTAAACGCCGTTTTGGGCCATCAAATCTTGGGCAAAGTATGGACTATCATATATTTCTGGAAAGCCCAGGATGTCTACTTTCCAACGCCGTTGAGAGCGCGCCAATTGGGCTTTCTCTATCTCCAGAAAATCCACTTCGAGTGCAGGGAGGTCAGAATCCAACAGCATCTGCAGTCCTTTTTGGTCTCTGAATCAGATTTTTGCTC
>NC_029777.3:43814747-43815314 GCF_000817695.3 Arachis duranensis | reverse complement strand
CAATGCATGCAAGACACCAAACTTAGCAGTTTGTATACTACTGACACTATATGAGACACATAAACACTCAAGTCAAGAGAAATTAAAGATCAGAGTAATGAAATCATCAAGAACATCTTGAAGATCACTAAGACACATGAATGAATGCAAGAAAAACAGAAACATGCAATTGACACCAAACTTAAAATGAGAATATAGTCTCAACAGGAAAAATATTTTTGGTTTTTTTTTGATTTTGTAAATTTATTTGTGCTTTTTCGAAAATTAAGTGGAAAAAGAAAATAAAGATATCAAAATTCTTAATGAGAAGTCCAGGAATCATGCAATGTTTACTCTAAGACTCCGGTCCAGGAATTAGACATGGCTTCACAGCCAGCCAAGCTTTCAAAGAAAGCTTCGGTCCAAAACACTAGACATGGCCAAAGGCCAGCCAAGCCTTAGCAGATCACTGCTCCAATAGCAAGATTGATAGAAATCAACAAGCTCTTGTAATGATAAGTTGAAACCTCGGTCCAATGAAATTAGACATGGCTTCACAGCCAGCCAGATTTCAACAGATCATCATGA
>NC_029777.3:43814367-43814647 GCF_000817695.3 Arachis duranensis | reverse complement strand
TAGATTGGCTGAATGGTCCTTCTCGCAGGCCATTTATGAGGCCCATGATGGCAGCTTCTGTTGGTAGATTTTGTATGTCCAAGCATGTTTTGTTGAATCTCTCCATGTAGTTGCGAAGACTTTCTTGGTCTCCTTGCTTGATCCCGAGTAAGCTGGGTGCGTGTTTGGTTTTGTCCTTTTGTATGGAGAATCGAGCCAGGAACTTTTTGGCCAGGTCGTCGAAACTCGAGATGGATTTTGGAGGTAGGTTGTCGAACCATTTAATGGCTGTCTTGGTGAG
>NC_029777.3:43811815-43813584 GCF_000817695.3 Arachis duranensis | reverse complement strand
CCAATCCAACTCATTTCTGATGCTATTTATGCCAATAATTGAATAGGAATCAACATAATTTTGATCATTAGTCATAGTTTAGTTTTAGAAGTAGTTAGAGTTAGAGAGAGAAGCTCTCTCTTCTCTCTAGAATTAGGATTAGGAATTAGGGTTAGATTAGGATCTCATAGTTCTAGGTTTAATTCAAGTTTCCTTCTACTTCTACCTTCAATTGATGATTGCTACACTTTGGTTCTTCTTTCTATCCCTCTCCTCTTGTTGTAATTTCTCTTATTTTGTTTCTAGGTTTTGTAATTGAGATATTTTTGTTCTTTTGTTTTCTTTTAATAATGCAATTTGAGATAATTCATGTCATTGTGATGTTGTTGATTGTTGTTTTGTTAATTCTTTGTAATTGTTAGTTGTTGATTCTTTTTATTCTTACAAATAAAAATGCTTTCTTTCATTATCCTCTAAGTGTTTGATGAAATGCTTGAGAGGATGTTAGAGTAGAATTTTATGTTCTTGGCTTGAGAAGGTAACTTAGGATTTCTTGAGTCACTAGTGTCCAATTGATTGATAGTTGATAGCCGTTAACTCTAGCCTTCATTAATCCAATTAGTGGAAAGCTAGGACTTATGGACTAGGATTGATATAACTCACTTGACTTTCCTTTGTTAATTGATTTAAGGATGAATAAGTGGGATTAATCCTTGCAACTACCATATTTGTGGCTAGTGATAATGATGAAGACCCTTGACAACCAAACCTTGCCAAGACCATTTTGTTAATAAAGTTTTCTTACCATTTACTATTCATATTTCTCATCCAAAACCCCAAAATAAACAAGGCAATAACCAATAACAAGAACACTACCCTGCAAGTCCTTTGAGAGACGACCCGAGGTTTAAATACTTCGGTTTATAGATTTTAGGGGTTTGTACTTGTGACAAACAAATTTTTGTATGAGAGGATTATTGTTGGTTCAGAGACTATACTTCAACGAGATTTCATTTGGAAAATTCTAAACCGTCAAAAATCCAATCATCAAAATGGCGCTGTTGCCGGGGACTTGCAATGGTGTTACATTATTGGTTGTTGTGAATATTGTGAATATGTTTGCCTTTTGCTTGTTTGTTAGTTTTTGTTAGGTTTAGGACTTCATTGCTTATCTTTGTTAATTTTTGTTTTCTTTGCTATTATGAATTCTCATCCTCACTTTGGCTATGAGTTTGGCTCAAATTATGTTGTAAGAAATGCGAACTACAATGGTAATATGCATCAAGGATTTGGGCACAACCAAAGATGGGAAGAGCCTCAAGGGATTGATCAACCTTCTTGGCAACAACCTCCAACTCCTTATGGGTATAACTCTTATCCTAATGCATATCAATCTAATGGATGTGGTAACCCTTATTGTGATTGTCAACAACCACTACCACATGCCTATGAACTACCCACTCAACATGATTTTTAACCACCTTGCTCACAAGCCCCATATCACCAAAACCCTCCATATGACCCCAATCCTTATCCACCATACCCACCACCTTATGAGCCATATGAACCATACATGGAACCACCACCATTCCAACACAATTACTCTCAAGAACCACCTCAATGCACACCATCTCCATACCCTTACCAAGAAGAACCACCTTCCTACTATAAACCCTCTCTCCAAAATAATGAACCCTCTTATCCACCCCAAGCCCCAATAGATGACTCTCTCACATTGCTACTTCAAGGACAAGCGGATATGCAAAGGAACACCCTAGAGTTTGTGACTA
>NC_029777.3:43805611-43811677 GCF_000817695.3 Arachis duranensis | reverse complement strand
CCTCACCTCCCATACCCTTGGTAAGCCACGAAGAAAATATTAAATTGGAAGGAAGCTACCAAGAGGAAGAGGTTGAAGTTGATATAAGTTGTCAAGAGGTGGAAGTTACAAGGGAAGAGCATAAGAGCGTAGACATCGCAATGGCTAAGTGTGGGGAGGTCCCCCTTCCCAAGCCACCATCACCTAACATAACATTCAAGTGGGTAAAATTTCTATCCCTAAGCTTCACTTTCTCACTTGAATATGGTTTGATTGAAAATGATGGGCAACTTAGAGCTCTTTGTGGAGTTAAGAGTAAGAGGGAGTGGTGTAATGGTTGGAAAAAGAATGTTAGGCTCATTAAGGTTAAACCCTCAAGGCATAAATACTATGGTTGGAGGAATGCTAAATTGTATGGGTCTAGAAGGAGAATTTGGTGCATAAAGGAGAATTCTATATGCCTACCACCCAAGTTGAATCATTATGATCAACTAGAAGATGGGTGTGAAAATAAGATATGGGATCCCGGATCACAACATGAAGACCAATTTTGGGAGCTCATATCTTGGGGAGAACCTCACTCAAGTTTGGTGAAGATGGTTGGAAATTCTGTCAACCAATTGAGAAGCAAAGATCCTTGGAGATTCAAGGATGAGTACAAACATAAGCCACCATGACAATGAACCCCTCAAAATGTCCAACTTAAGGACTTAAACTAAAAGTGCTAGGTGGGAGACACCCCACCATGGTAAACTCTTTCCATCCTCTTTTAGTTTTGTTTAATAAGTGATTTGAGTTGCCATTGTAGGTAGATTTTCATTTCATATTGATTTGTTTGTAAAGATTGGTTGTTAGTATGTTGTATTCATTAGTAGTAGATGAATAAATCCTAAAATCAAATTGCATTTTTGTGAATTGTTTGATATTTGATTGAATAAAGAAGAGTTTTGAACATTATAAGGAGCTCTTGGGCATTTTTTTCTGCTTTTTGGGCCAAAACCGGCCATCGGCGCGCTAGCACGCTGTGCGCGCGCGCGCACATTGCACTTCCGCAACTTCTGGTACAAAAACCAGAGAGTTGTGCGTGCGTTGTGCCAGCATTGTGCTGGGAGCACAAGCTCATCCACGCGTGAGCGCGCTGTGCGCGCGCGCGCGGATTGTCCCAACCTCATCCACGCGTAAGCGCGCTGTGCGCGCGCGCGCGGATTTGCTCCCTGCTTTTCTCCTTCCTCCTTTCTCCTTCTTTCCTCTTCTCTTCTTCTTTCTTTCTCATTTTTTTCTTCTTCCTCTCTTGAAAGATTTTTTTTTCTTTTCTCTTTTAATATAAAAAAAAATTTTAATAATAAAAAAAAATATAATAACAAATAAATAAATAAATAAATAAATAAAATACTAAAAAAAATTAAAAAAATTAAAAATATAAAAAAAATTTCTCTTCTTCCATTTCCTTTTGTCTATTACATTTGCATACTTTTATTCTTTGCATTTTAATTTTGTTTCTATAATTTGTTCTCATTTTATTTTCTAAATTTCTCATTTTAATAATGGTGTTGAATTCTCTCACTCAATTGTTGAGAATTTCTTGCATTTATTTTGGTGCTTCATGACTTGTTACATTAATTGCAATATTTGTCAACACACAAGATTAGTGCTTTATTCCTTCCTAATTCATTACCCTTTGTTTTTTTTTCTTGTACCGCTTCATCATTGAATTAGGATAGAATCAAATGCTTTCATGCGTATCACTAATCTTGTTTGTGTCAATCCTTATTTGATCTTGATGCTCCATATACTCTCCATGCTTTAACTTTACTCTTGCATCAAGTATCAGTTGATATGCCTTTTGCTTATATTGATTTCTCACTCACATGTTGTAGCTACCATGTAGTAGGGAATCATACTCTTATCAAACTCATAGTAAAGTCTAGAAAAGTGAATTTTAACTAAAAACTAATAAAAATATACTAAAAACTAACTAAATCCTACTAAAGACATACTAAAAACAATGCCAAAAAGCGTACAAATTATCCGCTTATCAATTATTTTATGTATTCATGCATTTGTATGATTGAGGCCATTGTTTCATTAGCTCACTTACTCAAATAGCCTACCTTTTACTCTCCATTGTAACCAATTTTGGGCCTACACTTAACCCACTTATTCTCAATTTTAGCACATTACAAGCCTTAAAGCGAAAAACAATAAATGTCCTTTATTTGGATCTTTGATTAGCTTAGGCTAGTGTGTGTGTGAGCATCATTCAAGTGTGGGAAACTTGGGAGAGACATTGGTTGAGGTAAAAGGATGTGTTTTGTTTTGTACTCTTATATTTGGGAATCGGGTACATACTCATGTGTTAATTAAATGTAAGACCTTATGCATTGATATTCTAGAAAAAAATGAGAAAAACAAAAGGAAAAAAAATGATATATATGAAAATAGAAAAGAAAGAAAAAAAAAGAAGAAAAAAAGAAAGCAATAAAAGGGGACAAAATGCCCCAAAGTAAAGTTCAAATAAAATCAATGCATAAGTGTTGTGAAATGAATAGAAAATGCATGAGTATGTGAAAAAGTGAGGAATGGGTAGTTAGATTAGTACTTAATTGTATAGGTTATTATATAGGTTAGGTTAGTACTTAATTGTATAGGTCATTATATAGGTTAGGTGGGAAAGTTTAAGTTAATCAAAGATTCAAATCCTAAGTCCACTAGCCATATATGATCCTACCTTGACCCTAGCTCCATTACAACCTAAAGAAAAGACCTCATGATACATATATGCATGCATTGAATAATTGTTGATTGTTAGATGAAAAACAAATCTTGGAAAGCATGATTAGGGGAGAATTGAGTGAATCAACCCCAAACACCGAGCGACTAGAGTGCAAACACTTCCGGTGAGGGTTCGATGCTCAATTCTTTGATTCCCGGCTTTCACGAGCGTTCTTCTTGCAAGTCAATGTGAACTTCATGTTTATACTTCAATTGGTAGGACTCATGAATCGTTATATGATCTTGGCCCTACTTGTGCATGTATGCCTTGGAGGAATAATTTATTTTTAACCAAGTAGGTAAAACCATTTTGCATTCAGTTGCATCTATTTAGATAATTGCATATAGTTTATTTACATTGAATAAATGTTGATACCCTTTGTTTCTCTCTTGGCTTAAGCATGGGGACATGCTTGGTTTAAGTGTGGGGAGGTTGATAAACCCCATTTGTAAGGTTTATCTTGTGCTTGATTTAGGGGATTTTATAACCTTTTACCCACATTTATTCAATGAAATAGCATGGTTTTGTATATTCTCCTTTAATTGTGCTTAAGAGTGAAAACATGCTTTTTAGGTCTTAAAATAGATAAATTTAATTTACTTTAATTCCATTAGATGCCTTGATATGTTTGTTAAGTGATTTCAGATTTAGGAGGCAAAGATTGGATTAAGGGAATGAAGAAAAAGCATGTAAAGTTGGAGAACTCATGAAGAAATGATGGAACCAAAAAGCTGTCAAGCCTGACCTCTTCGCACTTAATTGACCATAACTTGAGCCACAGAGGTCCAAATGATGCGGTTCTAGTTGGGTTGGAAAGCTAACATCCGGGGCTTCGAAACAATATAAGATTTTTCATAGTTACATCGCGCATAGGGGCGCGCACGTGCACGGTACGCGGACGCGACGATGGTGGCACATGACCCACTTAATGCAACATGTGGCCAGCGATTTTAGAAGCCTTGTGAGCCCAATCCAACTCATTTCTGATGCTATTTAAGCCAAGGATTGAAGAGGAATCAACATACTTTTGATCATTAGTCACAATTTAGTAGTTAGAAGTAGTTTTTAGAGAGAGAAGCTCTCACTTCTCCCTAGAATTAGGATTAGGAATTTGGGTTAGATTAGGATCTCATAGTTCTAGGTTTAATTCAAGTCTCCTTCTACTTCTACCTTCAATTGATGATTGCTACACTTTGGTTCTTATTTCTATCCCTATCCTCTTGTTATAATTTCTCTTATTTTGTTTATAGGTTTTGTAATTGAGATATTTTTGTTCTTTTGTTTTCTTTTAATAATGCAATTTGAGATAATTCATGTGATTGTGATGTTGTTGATTGTTGTTTTGTTAATTCTTTGTAATTGTTAGTTGTTGATTCCTTTTATTCTTACAAATAAAAATGCTCTCTTTCATTACCCTCCAAGTGTTTGATGAAATGCTTGGTTGGATTTTAGAGTAGAATTGTATACTCTTGGCTTGGAAAGGTAACTTAGGACCTTTTGAGTTACTAATGTCCAAGTAATTGATGATTGGGATCCATTAACTCTAGCCTTCATTAATCCAATTAGTGGAGAGTTAGGACTTATGGACTAGGATTGATATAGCTCATTTGACTTTCCTTTACTACTAGTTAGAGGATGATTTAATGAGATTAATCCTTGCCAATTCTCATATTGTGGTTAGTGATTAGGATAGAGATCCTTGACCACCAACCCTTGCCAAGACCTTTTTAGGCCTTAGTTTACTTTCTTGCCATTTATCTTCCATGTTTCTTATCAAAACCCCAAAATAACTCACAACCAATAACAAAACACTTTATTGTAAGTCCTAGGGAGAACGACCCGAGGTTTGAATACTTCAGTTTATAAATTTTAGGATTTTGTACTAGTGACAAACAACTTTTTGTATGAAAGGATTATTGATTGGTTTAGAAATTATACTTGCAACGAGAATTCATTTGTGAAATTCTATACCGTCAAAAATCCAAGTCATCAGCTTCAAGTCTACTTTTTTCAAGGTTAGGCCAATTGAAGGTCATCAAACCTTCTAGCTTACTTCCGAGAGAGAAAGGCAGATCCTGACCTACTGGAGTTTCGGGGCGGGGTCCGATTATTTGATAAAAATATCCTATGATTGGTTGAGTCAGCAAGACCGTCATATTGCTGATATCTTGTTGGCAATTTTCGGTGAGAAAAATTTTAACCCTCGTATAGTTTTGGGGGACCGGGAGGCTGGCCGGTCGTATGTTGGTGAGTTCTTTACTTTTTTTCATTTTTAGCATTTTGCTCTTCTATCACTTATACCTTTGTCTTTTTTGTTTGTAGTTTCCATGGCTGGTGGGAGGAAGCCCTTGGCTGACCTGATAAACCTCATCTAAGGGGATGATGAGGGTGGTGATGACTCCTCGGTGACTCTTTTGGCGAGTCAAGATCAGGGGGATGCCGGGGAGGGCAACGGTCGAGTTGATGGGGCCGACCTGAGAAGGTTGAGGTCCCCCCTGAGAATACCTCAGGGAATCCGAGTGCGTAGGTGGAAGCTTCTTTTGATGAGGAGGATTTGGGGTTTGATGATGACTTGAAGGTCGTTAGCAACCCTAAGAAGAGGAAATGAGATACCGGGAAGGCCCTCTCTGTTATGGAAATGAACATCGATGCTGGGGGTTTCATCGAATCCCAGTTGCTTCCTGGCACCGAAGGGTTTTTCCAGGATGCCGACCTTTATGGGCAGGTGATGCCAGGGCATCTAGGCCAGTTTCACTGACCTTTTCTTTACTGTTTTAGGGTAGTTTCATGCATTTTCTTAGTGAATAAGGCAAGTTTTGGGTGAAAATACACTTACACCTTCATTTAAGCAACTATTGTGAATTTTGCATGATTTCATGAGATTTTTGCCAGAATTGCATGAGAATTTGATGATGCATAATCTCATGACTTTAGCTACAGCTTTGATGCACTTTAATTGCTTGATTTCAGGACAAATGAAGCATGGAAGAACCACGTTAGCATTCACGTTAACTAAGTTAACGTGACTACTAACGTGGGATGGCAAAGAGCTTGCAACGTTAATGAGAAAAGTGATCACCAATAACGCCTGCGAAGCCATTCATAGCTTACGTTAAGAGCCACGTTAACTAAGTTAATGTGGTACTTAACTTAGAAGAAAAAGAGGACTCCACATTAACGAGAAACGTGAAATCCAATAACGTTTCTCCTCAACGTTAGTGGTAAAAGTGAACACCACTAACGTTGGGAAACTAGGCAATGCCCCACGTTAAGAGTCACGTTAACTTAGTTAACGTGAACTCTAACGTGGAAGA
>NC_029777.3:43799440-43804678 GCF_000817695.3 Arachis duranensis | reverse complement strand
AATTAAATCAAGGAATTGGGCAATTGTTCAAGCTTAGAGAGATTGGATTGCCAAGGAATTGGGATCCAATCACTTAAGATTTCCAAGGAGATTAATGAATGTATTGTTTGAGGAAGAGATGAGAATAAACTTGATCCGGAGAATGCAACATCTCCTAAACCCAATGATCTCCCCATTTCTGATGTTACCCATTCTATTTACTTTCTGCCATTTAATTTCCTGCTCATTACCCCAACTCCCCATTTAAGATTCTGCACTTTAATTTCTGTTATTTACTTTCTAGTCATTTAAATTTGTGCATCTCAATCTCAATTCTGTTTAGCTCAACTAGCATATTCTTCTAACTAAAGTTGCTTGACCAATCAATCCCTGTGGGATTCGACCTCACTCTATTGTGAGTTTTACTTGACGACAATTCGGTATACGAAATTTGTTGAGAGACAAGTTTTCATGCATCAAGTTTATGGCGCCGTTGCCGGGATTGATTTTGAATCAACAATGATTAAGTTTGAAGATCACTAGATTGAGCAATTTCTTTTCTTTTTGTTTAGTCTATTCAATGAATTTCTGTAGTTGTTTTGATTTCTTCCTCACCCCTGCACCCCCTTTAGTTTTGTTTCGTTCTTCATTTCTTTGTTTATTATAATTCAGCTCACTAACCCACTAACTATTTGATAAATTGCATCACTCACACTAACAATTACTCTAACAAGAATAGTCTTCACTATACCTCCTGTTGTGCAAGCTATTTGTTGTATGACAGAGAGAAGAAAACGAGCTTCAACATCTTTTGATTCAGAACCTGAGAGAACCCTTTGGAGACGACGAAGGGAAACAAGAGGAAAAAGGATCATTGGTGCTGAGGAAGCAGAGGAAGAGTATTTTGAACCCAACATGGAAGAGAATTTGGAGAATAATCATGAAGAGGAGGCTTATAATCAAGGCCATGCCAACCGTGCTGGGCAAGAAAAGAGGGTCTTAGGATCCTATATCAATCCTAATCCAGGAAACTGTGGAAGCAGCATTCAGAAGCCCACCATACATGCCAACAATTTTGAGCTAAAACCTCAGCTCATCACCCTGGTGCAGAATAATTGCTCATTTGGAGGAGGTGCTCAAGAAGACCCTAACCAACACTTGACCACCTTCTTGAGGATTTGTGATACGGTGAAGTCCAATGGAGTCCACCCCGATGTCTATAGGTTGCTCTTGTTCCCCTTTTCACTCAGGGACAAGGCATCCAAGTGGCTTGAATCCTTTCCAAAGGAGAGATTGACCAATTGGGAAGAGGTAGTGAACAAGTTTTCGGCAAGGTTTTACCTCCCTCAAAGGATCAATAGGCTGAGAACTGAAGTGCAGACGTTCAGACAGCAAGATAGGGAGACATTTTATGAAGCTTGGGAAAGGTTTAAGGATCTAACAAGGAGATGCCCACCAGAGATGTTTAATGAGTGGGTCCAACTTCACATCTTCTATAAAGGTCTCTCATTTGAGTCAAAGAAGGCTGTGGATCATTCATCAGGAGGTTCTTTAAACAAGAAGAAAACCATTGAAGAGGCCATAGATGTCATTGAAACAGTTGCTGAGAATGAATATTTCTATGCCTCTGAAAGAAGCAACACTAGAGGAGTAATGAAGCTGAACCACATGGATGCACTGTTAGCCCAAAACAAGATGATCACCAAGCAGCTAGCATATCTTACCAAGAAGGTGGAAGAGAACCAAGTTGCAGCAGCCATCACCTCATCACCAACTCAAGAAGGAGTAAACATAGGAGAAGAAGGTGACTGAGAGCAATCCAACTATGTGGGAAACTCACCCAGACAAGTCCATGATCCATACTCCAAAACTTACAACTCTGGATGGAGGAATCACCCCAACTTTGGATGGGGAAATCAACAAGACCAAGGGCAAGATCAGAGACACAACAACTTCAACTCCAACAACAATGCTACTCATCAAAATACCTCACAGAGATATTACCAACATCCATCTAACCAACCTTCTCAACCACCTAATCTCAACCCACCATCATTAACAGATGATAGGCTCTCAAAGATTGAGGCTCTACTTGAAAACATATGCAGAGAAGTCCAAGACAACAAAGTGTTTAAGGAAGAAGTGCGAGCTAATATCAAGAACCAAGGAGAAAACATCAAAAGATTGGAGTCCCAAGTGGGTTATCTATCTCAACAAATTCCCAAAATGAGAAATAAAGAAATAAAGAATGGGAAGAATGCAAAATGATAACCACAAGTGATTAGGGGAATATGAATGGAGTAGAACACCTCCAAAATAACCAAAAGGTAAGCCAGGAGGAAGGAAGCTGTGCAACTCAGCTTACATCCAAGGAAGAGCTAAAGAAGAAGGAGGTGCTGAACCCATATGCACCTTTTCCCCACAGGCTTAAAGGTGGTGTAGTAGGGAGAATGTACTCAAGGTTTCTTGATATGTTTGTATCTCTAGATGTAAATATACCATTCATTAAAGCCCTCCAACAGATGCCCTTCTACATCAAGTATATTAAGGAGCTACTAGCCAGAAAGAGTCCATTGAAGGGTGGACAAACAATCAAGATGAACAGAGATTGTAGTGCTCTCATTCAACCAAGGCCACCCACAAAGTAGGAGGATCCAGGGAGTTTCCACATTCTTTGTTCCATAGGAGAAACAAGGATTGACAAAGGGCTTTGTGACTTGGGAGCAAGCATCAACCTAATGCCTCTCTCCCTCATGAAGAAGCTTCAAATCAATGAACTAACTCCTACTGATGTAATTATCAGATTGGCTGACAAAACTCAAAAACAAGCAGTAGGGGTGGTTGAAAATGTGCTGGTAAAGGTTGGGAGCTACTATCTTCCCACAGATTTTGTTGTTCTGGAAATGGATGAGAATCCTATTTACCCCATCATTCTGGGAAGACCCTTCCTAGCCACTGCTAGAGCACTCATAGATGTAGAATGAGGAGAGTTAGTATTAAGAATACATGATGAGTAGCTCACTTTCAATGTCTTTAAACCCTCACAAGAAGCAGATCATGAAGACAATAAGTTGATGGAGGAGCCAAACAAGGAAGCACAAACAACACACTTGGAAGCCCCATTAGTTGGGAAGCCATATAGTCAAGAAGAACCATGTTCAAGGATGATCCAAGGGCAACCAGAACCATCAGAGTCATGCAAGATCAATAACAAGAATCCCCTAGAAAAAGAATCCGTAGAAAACAAGACAGCATCAATGAAAACAAAGAAGAAAGTTCCAAGGAGATGGAGAAGAAGAAAGATACCTACAGAAGACTTCTCCCCAAGAGACGAACTTCTCAACAATTCCACTGGTAGCAAACACACTGCAAGAGGGGAGGACTTCAAGCATTATCAACCACCTTGACAAGGGACAATCGTCAAGCTAATGACGTTAAAGAAGCGCTTCATGGGAGGCAACCCATGCTCTATAACTCTTATCTTAATTTTCTAATAATAGCAATAAGGCAATTTTCATGGAAGTTCAAATCAATCTTGACAACTATATAAAGTTCCTCTACATACAACGTATAGTACATGATAAGTTTGGTGTTCGAACACATCAATTGAGGTTTGAACACAACCTATGAGGAAAGTTCATTCCCCAAACTTGTTGCACCATGTGATTACAAACAAGTTTGGTGTACCAACATGCATGCATGGGAAGCTTAATGTTTGATTAATTTGCTTTCATGGAAAACCTTTAGTCATATAGAAACAAAAGAAAAAGAAAAAGAAATATTTTATTAGTTCACATTTTTTTCCCACCAAAAAGTTTTAAATAACCCATTGCATTTACTTTTCGTATATAGGGAATCAAAAAGGACATTGATGGTACTTGATAGGACAATTGAAGAAAGGAGATTCGCCCACTACACCAAGGGAATTTCATACTTGTCTTCATAGGGAATGTCCTTGGAAGTGTTGCCATGCAACATTGGGAGTGGACAATTTTGAGGACCGAACCAAGACCCCCATAAAGGAGGTGATCCTTGTGCTCATTCAATCTCAAAACCCCAACCATCCACTATCAAACACCATCATCAATCTACACCCTTCAATCAATTTCTATCTTCATATTTAAACCTCTACACACAACCTATCCATACACACTCATGCTCACCATTCTCATTTCCTCCTTTCGGTCATACACACATCACTTTCCACCAAAGCTTCACATACACCCTCATAGCCTTCACCATCTTCGCAAACTGATCCTCACTCATGGCATCATCAAGCTCCAAGAGGAAGGGAAGGTAAAACAGCAAAAGGAAGCATTAAAGAAGAAGATGGAGGATGCCGGTTTCTGGAAAAAGTTAATGGGGAAGCGCAAGGGGAATGGAGACTCAAGTAATCAAGGAGAATCCCAAGGGAGCAGAAGAGAATAAGCATACCAACAAGTGAAAGGTGGTGAAGTTCCTTCTTAGTTTACCTTCTTTTCCAAAGCTTTATATAAGGAAAATCATATATGAAATAGAACATGCTTCCATGGTAGCTTAAGATTTTCAATTATGCATTTAAGTTTCATTGCTTAGGTTTATGTTATTAAGCCTAATGTCTTGAATGCTCACTTTCATCCTTCTTACTTGTATGCTTGTCTCTTTAAGTTAATCAAAAAAAGAAAATGTTATGGGAAGAACAAGAGTGGAGTCATTTTGTGAAGTGCATTCTGAATGTTTGTGGTAGGATGATTAGTAAGCTAAGTTGGTTCACCAAGAAAGGAAAGAAAGCAACTATCCATCCTAAGTCCTATGTTTGAGACACATTCTTTGAGGCTAGCTAACCAATAAGATCCCAACAAGAAAAGAAAAAGAGTAATACAAGTGAAAATAAGAAAGGAAACACAATAAGAAACAATGCTAGGCACCAAGGGTTTCAAAATTGAGGCATGTGTCTGTGGTGTTTATGTACAAGGGATATACTTGGATGAATAAGCTCTTAGGGGTGCCTTATCACTTGGTAACTTGGATTAACTAATCTGGGATTATCAGCTGAAAGTCCACTATCAAGAATAACCCTTGTTACAGAGCACTTAGAAACCCAAAGAGGTGCTAGACAGCAAGGTCTCAAGAAAGAAAGAATAACAAACCATGTGCCTGTGGTGTGTATGTATGAGGGAAACAGACTTGAGGGAGTAAGTCCTTAGGGGTGTCTTAACACCTAGCACCTTAAAACCAACTGGTTTGGGAGTGTTGGCTGAAAGCTTATCATAAAGAGTC
>NC_029777.3:43794503-43798896 GCF_000817695.3 Arachis duranensis | reverse complement strand
CCACGTTAGCATTCACGTTAACTTAGTTAACGTGACTACTAACGTGGGATGGCAAAGAGCTTGCAACGTTAATGAGAAAAGTGATCACCAATAACGTGGTACTTAACATGAAAAAGAGGATTCCACGTTAACGAGAAACATGAACTCCAATAACGTTTCTCTTCAACGTTAGTGGTAAAAGTGAACACCACTAACGTTGGGAAACTAGGCAATGCCCCACGTTAAGAGTCACGTTAACTTAGTTAACGTGAACTCTAACGTGGAAGAGGATCAACATCGCCAACGTTAGTGACACTCACTTTTGTTACTAACGTTGGATCATTAGCATTGCCTATGTTAACTCTCACATTAAGATTGTTAATGTGAGAGTTAACGTGGAGTTGAATTCAAAGAACTAACGTTAGTGACACTCATTTTTGTCACTAACGTTGGGAGATGGCTTCATTACTACGTTAAGAGCCACGTTAACTTAGTTAACGTGGGTTCTAACGTAGAGACTTAAGGCAATTGGAGCGTTAGTGACAAAGGTGAGTTTCACTAACGCTCTCGAAGGTGATAGAGACCCACATTAAGAGCTACTTTAGCCAAGCTAACGTGAAATCTAACGTAGGGGCAAGAGGCAAGCAACGTTAATGGGAAAAGTGATTCCCATTAACGTTTGCGAAAAGGGGCACAAGCCAACGTTAATGCGAAAGGTGAGTCCCATTAACGTTGGCCAAGGATTGAGTAAGAAACGTTAGAAGTCACGTTAAGATTTCTAACGTTGGAATTAACGTGGGAATATAAGGGTGGAACGTTAGTGGAAAAAGTGAATGCCACTAACGTTCTCGCACTCAAAATATTACCCAACGTTAATCTCACTAAATGCCCAAGCTGAATTCATATTTCTCTACAAGCTGGGCCCACTAAAGATGAGAATTGCTTCAACTCAAGGTCCAAAGCCCACATCCAAGACTTGAAGAACTCACTAGAAGATCATGAGGAGTAGTATAAATAGGAGTAGTTTTGAACTAGAGAAAAGCTTAGCACTTTTAGGAACTACTCTCTGCATATTTACTATTCTGTACTTCTAGCATGAATTATTCTTTTCTGCCATTTTTCATTCCTAGAGCTATGAACAACTAAACCCCTTTCATTGGTTTAGGGAGCTCTGATGTAATTTGATGGATCAATTATAGTTTTCATTCTTCTTCTTCTTTCTTTTCTCTTGATCTTACTAGAAAGCTTTCGATCTTAGTTCAATTGGTTAGTTGTCTTGGAAAAGAAATCTCCATAATTGGATCTCCTTTGAACCTTGGAAAAGGGATGAGGAAATCATGCTAGAAATGCTTTCTCATGTTGGACCAAATTGGGGTTTGGATGGATATTGTGACATTTAATCCTCCCAACACTTTGATTTGGAAATACATGTGGTATAATCAGTGACACACTTTCATCTCTTCCCATGAGCAATTAAATCAAGGAATTGGGCAATTGTTCAAGCTTAGAGAGATTGGATTGCCAAGGAATTAGGATCCAATCACTTAAGATTGCCAAGGAGATTAATGAATGCATTGATTGAGGAAGAGATGAGAATGAACTTGATCCGGAGAATGCAACATCTCTTAAACCCAATAATCTCCCCATTTCTGATCTTACCCATTCTATTTACTTTTTGCCATTTAATTTCTTGCTCATTACCCCAACTCCCCATTTAAGATTCTGCACTTTAATTTCTATTATTTACTTTCTAGTCATTTAAATTTCTGCATCTCAATCTCAATTCTGTTTAGCTCAACTAGCATATTCTTCTAACTAAAGTTGCTTGATCAATCAATCCCTGTGGGATTCGACCTCACGCTATTGTGAGTTTTACTTGACGACAATTCGGTATACTTGCAGAAGGGAAATTTGTTGAGAGACAAGTTTTCATGCATAGCGAGGTGGATCTATCACAGTTTTCTTCGAGCAGCAGCTATTGCCAATAAGGTGGAGCCTGTCTTGGGAAATTATCATGCTATGGAAGTGAAGCTTTTGAACTCCCAAAAAGACCTTACAGATTCAAGGTCTCGGGAGGAGTCTCTGAAGACGAAGTTGTCTGAGCAGGGGAAGAAGGCTGAAGTGGATATGGTCGTGTTGCCAGGCCGTCAGGTCGCTTCCCCCTATGAGTAGAACCTTTTTAGGTTTACCATGTTCCATGTCCTCGGCACCTTGCCTCCATCTAGTTTTTCGAGCTTGTATGAACCTTTGCCTAGGACTTCTTTTACCCTGTAAGGTCCTTCCCAATTTGCAGCCAACTTGCCTTCTCCTGGGGTTGGTGGTCCTATGTCGTTACGTCGCAAGACCAGGTCACCTTCCTCAAGGCTTCTCTTCAGTACTTTACCGTTATATCTTAGGGCTATCCTTTGTTTAATTGTTGTTTCTATCAAGTGTGCCATCTGTCTCGTTTTGTCAATAAAGTCTTTCTCGATTGCCTCGTTTCCTCCCCCAACGAGTAATCTTGGGCTTGGTTCCCCTATCTCGACTGGGATGACTAGGTCGACCCCGTATTTGAGTCGGAAGGGTGTGATTAGGGGGAGGTTCTGTAGGACCATAGACTGAGGCCAACTCGTCTGCCCATGAGCCCTTCTTGTCTTCAAGTCGTTTCTTTAGCCTCTTTAAGATGACTTTGTTGGCTGCTTCCACCTGTCCATTAC
The DNA here is from genome assembly GCF_000817695.3 of Arachis duranensis. Classification (NCBI taxonomy): domain Eukaryota; kingdom Viridiplantae; phylum Streptophyta; class Magnoliopsida; order Fabales; family Fabaceae; genus Arachis; species Arachis duranensis. Next base: position 43,796,221 of record NC_029777.3, on the reverse strand, counting down.
TTTGAAGGTGTTCGACCGAGGAGAACTTTTGCTTTATTCCTAATCTTAAGAGGAATTCCTTGAATTTCTTATCATTGAATTGTGTCCCATTATCCGATATGACGGATTCTGGGAATCCAAATCTTGTGACTACTTGCCTCTGCATGAATTTCTGGCAATTTGCTGAAGATATGCTGGCTAGTGATTCTGCTTCTACCCATTTGGTGTAGTAATCTATAGCTACTATCAAGTATTTTACTTGTCCTGGCCTGGGTGGGAATGGCCCCAAGAGGTCGACTCTCCATTGGGCGAAATGATAGGGTGCCATCATCGAACTGAGTTCCTCAGGTGGGGCTTTGTGGAAGTTTACATTTTCTTGGCACTTCTTGCATTTTCTAACGAACTCCTGAGCGTCCAACATCATCGTGGGCCAGTAATACCCTGCTCGGCTGATCATCCTTGCCCTCGTTGCTTTTCTGTTACGGACCATCACAAGTCCAGCCCAACTAGCCGTCAGGTAGGGACACCACCCCCGACCCAGGCCCCAAACTATCCCTTACAAGGGAAATCCAACGGGCCGGTTCCTAGTACCCGACTCGGTTGACGTCTGACTTTTTCCACCTGGACAAAGGGCAGCTCACAAGCACCCTGGCCAGTGGGCTAGGTCATCTTTGGGCCCGCCCAGCACAGTATATAAGAGGAGAGGTCAGCACTCCTCCCAAGGTACACATCATCTTACCTAATTTGGCTTTCAACTCGTACGGACACTGACTTGATTGTCGGAGTGTCCTTGTAGGTGGCCACCCCCTCGTCACAACACCTCCGGTGTCTCCAGCTTACACCTTGGTTTTCACTCCACGTCAGCTTAGGGTCTCACCCATCTAACTTCTCATCATCACCCGACCTGCCGAGTACTCGAGATCACTCGGTAATAAACAGAAACAGATATTTGATAAACCACTATTTTATGGTTTATCTTGTGATCAATTGAGTGGTTTTTATCATGTCTCTGCATACTTATTTGATACAATTTTAAAACAGATATTTGATAAACCACTATATTTGATAAACCATACTTATTCATATAATTTGTATGGTTTTACAATTCCTTCCAAGTTTTGTTCTACAATTGAAAACTTGCTCCATAAGCCCTTAAATTGTGTGTTTTAATTCCTCTTTATACCATTCAATGCCGTGATCTGTGCGTTAAGTGTTTTCAGGATTAATAGGGCAGAAATGGCTTAGAGGATGGAGAGGAAGCTTGCATAAATGAAAGGAGCATAAGAATTAAAGGAGACAGCTGACAAACCCCAATTTGACAGTTTGTTGTGTATTGAATTTAGAGTATTTTGATAACCTTTTGCCACATTTAGCCTATGAATTAGCATGGTTTTGTTATCTCTCCCATATTTGTGCTTAAGTGTAAAAAACATGCTTTTTAAGCCTTATTTTGATAAGTTCTAATTTCTCTTTGATTCCATAAGATGCCTTGATGTGTTTGCTAGTGATCTCAGGTTGAAATAGGCTAGACATGGATCAAAGGAAGCAAGGAAGGAAGCATACAATTGGAGAGAAGCACTAAAAGCCAAAAGAGCTTATCCAGGCCGTGCACGCGTACGCGCACTAGGCGCTCGCGCGCACATTGCGAAACAGGTCAAGGACGCGCACGCGTACCGTGCGCGCACGCGCCGATGATGGCACATGACCTCACTAATGCAACACGTGCCTGGCGATTTTGG
>NC_029777.3:43791701-43794024 GCF_000817695.3 Arachis duranensis | reverse complement strand
CTTTCATTGCCATTTACTTTCATGCCTCTTATCAAAAACCCCAAAATAACTCACAACCAATAACAAGACACTTTATTGTAATTCCTAGGGAGAACGACCCGAGGTTTGAATACTTCGGTTTATAAATTTAGGGGTTTGTTACTTGTGACAAACAACTTTTTGTACGAAAGGATTATTGTTTGGTTTAGAAACTATACTTTACAACGAGAATTTATTTGAGAAATTCTAAACCATCAAAAATCCGATCGTCAAAATGGCGCCGTTGCCGGGGAATTGCAATGGTGTTGTGTTATTGGTTGTTTTATATATGTGAATAGTGTAAATATCTTGCTTTTTGCTTCATTTGCTAGTGTAGAATTTTATTTTCCCTTTCCACCATGAATTCTCACTTTGGCTATGAGTTTGGTTCCAATTATGTTGTAGGTAATGAGAGCTTCAATGAGGAGGTGTATCAAGGATGGAACAATCAAAGGTGGGAGGAGCCATATGCATATGATCAATCCTCATGGCAACAACCTCCACCAACGCGCTATGAAGAAGAGCCATCCTACGATGCATACCAATTCAATGGCTATGGTGAACCACCTTGTGATTTTCAAGAACCACCACCATATGCCTACGAACCACATCCTCAACATAAGCCGCAACCATTCTCACAAGCCCCTCCATACCAAGCAACTTACCATGACCCATATCCATCATATGACCGATCATCCACACCATATTTTTATGACCATTATGAGCACGAACCTTTAGAACCACCGCAAGTATATCAAGATCACCACAAAGAACCACCTCAATGCACACCATCTCCACAACCTTACCAAGAAGAACCACCTTCCTATTATGAACCCTCTCTCCAAAATGATGATCCTTCTTACCCACCACAAGCATCAATAAACGATTCTCTCACTTTGTTACTTCAAGGACAAGAAGCCATGAAGCGGGATACACTTGAGTTTGTGACCAACTTGACCAAGGTAGTGTCCACCTTAGCCTACTGATGTTTGAACGCTCAAGGTACTTCCATGATCCCATGTGAAAAGTCAAAAGAAGAACAAAGCATGAAGGAGAAATTGGAAAACTCGGTGGACAAGAAGGGAGAGTCAAAATTTGTGTTGGAACAATTGGAGGAGCCTATGATCACTGAAGAAAGGGAAGAAGTGGTTGAAGATCTAGGAGATGTTGAAAGTCCATGGGAATGTAGCATCATGGAGCATTTTTCCAAGAAGCTTGATATTGATGTTGAGGAGGGTGCGCAACCTCCAAGGCATACCATTATTGAAGACTTGGAAGAAGCTTATCAAGACATGGATTTAATCGTGGATGAATTTTTATCTACAATCGAATCCTCTCCCATTGGACATGAAGTTGAAGCTATAGAAGAGTGTGTACAACCTCCCACGGAAAACAAAAATGACATGGTGTACATCGAAATTGAAGAATATGAAGAGGTTGATCAAGAGATGAGTTCACTCATCGATGAATTCCTATCAAAAGTTGAGTCACCTCCCATTAAACAACATGTCAACACCAAGCCATGTAACAAAAGAGAAAAGGTTGAACTTGAAGAAGCTTGTGAAGAGGTGGAAACAACCAAGGATGTGCACAAAGAGGTGGATCTTGCATTGTCTAAGTGTGGGGAAGCCTTCCTTCCCAAGTCACCATCCAACACAATATTTAAGTGGGTAAAATCTCTATCTCTAAGCTTTAATTTCTCACTTGAATATGGTTTGATTGAAAATGATGGTCAACTTAGAACTCTTTGTGGAATTAAAAGTAAGAATGAGTTGTGTAGTGGTTGGAGAGTAGGTGTTAAGTTCATTAAGGTCAAGGCCTCAAGGTATAGGGATGATGTTGGGACAAGGATCACCTTGTATGGATCTAGAAGGAAGTATTGGTGGAGTAAAGAGAATTCTGTGTGTCCACCACATTTATGTCAACTACCCATCCGACAAAATCATGGAACTCAACTAACGGATGGATGCGAAAATAAGATATGGGATCCCGGTTCGATACGTGAAGACCAAATATGGGGACTCGTACTCTGGGTAGAACTCTGCCCAAACTTAATAAAAACGGTTGGAAATTCTGTCAACCAATTGAGGAGCATGGATCCTTGGAGATTCAAGGATGAACACAAACATAAGCCACCATGACAAAGAGCCTCTCAAATGTCCAACTTAAGGACTTAAACTAAAAGTGCTAGGTGGGAGACACCCCACCATGGTAAACTCTTTCCAATCTTTTACATTTACTTAATAAGTGATTTGAGTTACCATTGTAGGTAGATGTTTCATACAAATTTGTTTGTACAATTTTA
>NC_029777.3:43778849-43789108 GCF_000817695.3 Arachis duranensis | reverse complement strand
ACAGTGTATGTGGCGGGCGCATATTCGTGGCCTACTTCCATTTCCTACTTTGGTCACGAGTATGGCGGCCCTAGCTGAGGTTCCTTGGTTGGATGATGATGTGCGACCCCCGCCCCCTGATACTGATGACAGGGAGGTTACCATTCCCTGGAGTGGTTGGGTGCACGAGAGGCCACTTGCTAGACGCCGGTCTCGGGCCAGAGCTGTTGTGGGGACACCTTCACCATCAGCCCCTACAGCTGCCCCATCATCCTCTACAGCTGCAGCTCCTTCATCATCCACTGATCCGCCAGCAGCACCTGAGCCTACATATCTCCTAGTCCAGCGTCTTTTCCGGTTCTTAGAGCGTGAGAAGCGCCATATCAGACGCCGCCTGGATCGGATAGACCAGATGTTTGTGGCCCAGGGCCTTGAGCTACCCCCTCTTCCCGACTCTCCGGCCTCCGATGAGCAGGATCAGCAGGAGGAGGTTGCAGAGGCGCCGATTCAGCAGGATGCCCCTGCCACTACAGAGCCACTAGAGACTCAGGAGGAGCCGGTTCCACAGCCAGAGACTGAGCCTATCGTTGTACCTCCCACTGATCCTCCGGTTTAGCATCGAGGACGATGCTTGGTTTTAAGTGTAGGGAGGGCACCGGTAGCATTATTTGGGAACCGGTGAACTTTTCGGCCTAGTTATCTTATTTCGCACATTTTGTATATATTTTGATGCACTTCTAGTTTGCTTTGGATACTCTTATTGCTTATTTTGGATTTTAGTTACTTTGATGCTTTTGGATATTTTTAGATATTTTGGATGCTAGATTTCGTACTTTTAGTTGGATTTTTCTTTATACATTTTGTTTATCTTTGTCTTCTAGTTTGTAGTTGTGATTAGAAATCATATTTTGGATTGCAAATATTTAGTCACCCTTTTTGCATAAGAAATTGGTTTGAATTTTTCAATCACAACAATGCTTAGTCAAACATTGAAATTTTCCAAAGAGTTTAAATATAGGGCATTAACCCAATTGATTGAAAGAAAATTTTTGGTAAAACTTGCTTGAATTTCATACTTTGTGAAGCATGTATTGAACTAAGAACACAAGCTTGTGAAACTTGAGCCTATTGATGTGGTACATTTTATAGCCACTTATTTTCCATTCTTGTGTGAAATTGTTCTCTTTCTATGATTGTAATCCTTAATTTGCTTGATTCTATATGTCCATTTGTTTCTTGTATTTATGCATTTATATGATTGAGGCCATTACTTCATTAGCCACTTACCCAAATAGCCAACCTTTTATTCTCCATTGTTAGCCAATTTTGAGCCTATGCTTAACCAATTTATTCTCATTATAGCACATTACAAGCTAAAGGCGAAAAAAACCAATGAAAGTCCTTGTTTGGATCTTTGATTAGCCTAGGCTAGTGAGAGTGTTTATTATTCAAAGTTGGTGAGGCTTGGGAACGTTGGATGGGATAAAAGGGGTAGTACACTTTCATGTTTAGGAATTGGGTACATACTCATGTATTGATCAAATGAATAGACCTTATGCATTGATATTCTTGTGTATAGCTTGACAAAAGAAAAAAAAAGATGAAAAGAAAAAAAAAAGAATAGAAAAAAAAGGAGAGAAAAAGAAGAAAGAAAATAATAAAAAGGGGACAAATTGCCCCAAAGTGAAGTCAACAAAAAAGAAATCAATGCATAGGTGTTATGAATCAAATAAGGATGCATGGATATGTAAGAAAAAGTGAAGAATGGGTAGTTAGAATAGTTTGAACTTGTATAGGTCATTATATAGTTAGGTGGGGAAGTCTATGCTAATCAAAGATTCAAATCCTAGTCCACTTAACCATAAATGATCCTACCTTGACCCTAACCCCATTACAACCTAAATGAAAGACCTCATGATGAATGTATGCATGTTGATTGTTAGAGGAAAATTAAATTTTGGAAAGCTTGATTAGAAGAGAATTGAGTGATTAACCCTTAAACACTTGAGTGAATAGAGCGGATACACATCCGGTGAGGGTTCAAAAGTTCAATTACATGTGTTCACCCATATTATCTATATTCTTGCAAGTTTAAATTCTTGTTGATAATTCAATACAATTGTGGTTGGAATTAATTCCTATTGCCTAGCCCTTGTGCTTACACATGCTCTCTTGGCAATTTGACATGTTTGAATTTAGCATTTGCATTTATCTTAGGGTAGTCGCATTTAGAGAGGACTCATATAGTTTAGTTGCATTCAATAAATGTCATAACCTTTGGTTCATTCTTATTTTAGCATGAGGACATGCTAAGGTTTAAGTGTGGGGAGGTTGACAAACCCCAATTTGACGGTTTGTTGTGTATTGAATTTAGAGTATTTTGATAACCTTTTGTCACATTTAGCCTATGAATTAGCATGGTTTTGTTACCTCTCCCATATTCGTGCTTAAGTGTAAAAACATGCTTTTTAAGCCTTATTTTGATGAATTCTAATTTCTCTTTGATTCCATAAGATGTCTTGATGTGTTTGCTAGTAATCTCAGGTTGAAATAGGCTAGACATGGATCAAAGGAAGCAAGGAAGGAAGCATACAATTGGAGAGAAGCACTAAAAGCCAAAAGAGCTGATCCAGGCCGTGCACGCGTACGCGCACTAGGCGCTCGCGCGCACATTGCGAAACAGGTCAAGGACGCGCACGCGTATCGTGTGCGCACGCGCCGATGATGGCACATGACTTCATTTATGTAACACGTGCCTGGCGATTTTGGAGAGGTTTCAGCAACCAACTTTGGCGCCAAAATGCACATAAAAGCCAAGGATTGAAGGGGATTGAAGGAGATGTTCATACATACACACACACTCACTAGGATTAGTTTTAGTTTAGTTTTCTAGAGAGAGAAGCTCTCATTCTTTAGTTTCATTTCAATAATGCAATTTGAGGTAATTCATGATAATTGTGATTTCCTTGATTGTTGTTGTTAATTCTTTGCAATAATTGTCGTTAGATTCTATTCTTGTTGTTGATTCACTATGTTTTCCTTTTATGCCTTCCATGTGTTTGATGAAATGCTTGGTTGGGTTCTAGAGTAGATTTTGTCCCTCTTGGCCTAGGTAGAGTAATTAGTGACTCTTGAGTTCTCTAATTCCTTTGTTGATTGATAATTAGAAGTTGCTAATTGATTTGAATGCCTCTAAAGCTAGTCTTTCCTTAGGAAATGATTAGGACTTGAGGAACCAAATTGATTCATCCACTTGACTTTCCTTTATTTAGCAAGGGTTAACTAAGTGGGAGCAATGAATAATTCTCATCACAATTGAGTAAGATAACTAGGATAGGACTTCTGGTTCTCATATCTTGCCAAGAGCTTTTTATAGTTGTTAGTTTGCTTTCATTGCCATTTACTTTCATGCCTCTTATCAAAAACCCCAAAATAACTCACAACCAATAACAAGACACTTTATTGTAATCCTAGGGAGAACGACCCGAGGTCCAATACTTCGGTTTATAAATTTTAGGGGTTTGTACTAGTGACAAACAACTTTTTGTATGAAAGGATTATTGTTTGGTTTAGAAACTATACTTTACAACGAGAATTTATTTGAGAAATTCTAAACCGTCAAAAATCCGATCGTCAACAGCCAGCGAGGAGCGACGCGTGTGTGTACCTGACGCGCGCGCGTGAATCGGAGTTCGCACGGCAACGTGTGCGCATGCCTGACACGTACGCGTGACACGCGAGGATGACCAGTGACGCGTACGTGACATGTGCTACCTGCAGAAATCGCAGAAAATGCTGGGGGTGATTTTGGGCTAGGTTTTGACCCAGTTTTCGGCCTAGAAACACAGACTAGAGCCAGGGGACAAGCAGATACTCAACACACATTCTCATTCGCATAGTTTTAGTTCTAGATTGGAATCTCAAAGAAAAATTACCACTTCCTCTAGGGTTCTTCACATTCATAGATTTCTAGTTTTATGCTTTTGATTTGGGATATTCAGAAGAGTTACTACATCTGTTGAAGTTGCTATTTTAGTTTATTTCCTTATTCCTTTACTCTTCTTAATTGCCCATTTACCCTGTTCAAATACGTATGTTTATGATTTTGGGGATTTATTAATGCAAAGAACTATTTTTACTTTTAATCAATTTTTGGTTATTATTCAATTTATCATGTCTTCCTCTTATTCCCTTTATATGCCTATGAACGTAGTATTCATGTCTATGGAGTAGACTCCCAACTTGATTTGGGGGTTGATTAAAAGGAGACCCTTGAGTTGGAATACTCAAGTGATTAGTTAAATTGGAAGTTGTTTGCTAACTCTCTAGGCACTAACGCTAATCCTTCCCAAGGGAGAGGATTAGGACTTGTGAATAAGAGTTAGCTCAATCATTTGACTTTCCTTTATTTAGTAAGGGTTAACTAAGTGAAAACAGAAACCTTTTGCTATTCCACTTGGAAAAATCCAACAAGGATAGAACTTCCAAATAATCTGCCCCCGGTCAAGGCTTTTACATAAAATATATAAATCGCTTTTAATTCACATTGCTTTAATTTACCATCATTAAATTTTTTGTTCCTCAACTCTCAAAAATTTCTTGTAAAACCCCTGACTAATAAAATAACACTCTTTTGTCAACTCGTTGGGAGACGACCTGGGATTCATACTCCCAGTATTTTTATTCTAAAATTGTGACAACCCTTTCTAAATTGATAAGCGGGTTTTTGTCGATTAGGAACTGTACTCGCAACGTTACTTCTATACTAATTTCTTGATCGTCTAATTTCTGCCACGTCAATTTTTGATGCCGTTGCCGGGGAGTTGCAATAGTGTGCTAAATTATTAGTTGGTGTACATATTTTTAATTTTTGCATATTTTGTTTTATTTTATTACCATGAGCTATATGTTTCTTTCAGTGAATGATGCGTTCACTGCCTGATCCGAGCTTAGCCGCATTTGATCTTGAAATTGAAAGAACTATTTCACGTATTAGGCAAGCTCGGCATAGGCTAACCTCTGAGGGTGGTGAAGTGGTTACTGCCAATTCGCCAGTCTTATCTGAAGGCAAATCTGAAATGCCATTTGAGGAAGAAACAAGTTCCTCTTCTACTGACTCAGTTAATTTACGTGCAGGTAATATGGCGGAGCCCAGGAGGACTACTCTCTAGGAGGCAGGAGCTCTAGACTTTACACTGCAACCGTATCAAGTGCGTCACCCAAATCTGGCTGCAGAATTTTAACTGAAGACTGCGCTAATCAACTTGATACCTAAGTTTCATGGCTTACCTGCTCAGGAGCCTATAAAGTACCTCAGGGATTTTCAGATAGTCTGTTCTACTGTTAGGCGTCATGGTGCACATGAGACTTCTATTCTGCTAACCGCCTTCCCATTTTCTCTTGAGGGAAACGCGAGGGAGTGGTATTACACTTAATCTGAAGCAGTTGTTACTAACTGGGATATGCTCAGAAGAGAATTCTCAGAAAAATACTTTCCAGCTGAAGTTACTGATAGGCTGAGGAAAGAAATTTCTTGCATTATTCAAGGCGAATCAGAGACTCTTTATGAGTATTGGGAGCGCTTCAAGAATCTTCCGGACGCATGCCCCCACCACATGATTGACAAATTGGTGTTGATCAGCTACTTCACACAAGGCATGAAGCCTCAGGATAAGATTACATTAGATGGTGCGAGTAATGGTTCTCTAAAAAAGTACAAGACCGCAGATGAAGCGTGGCAACTGATCAGCGACCTAGCTGAGTCCACTCGAAATGGTAGGCACAGGAACAACCATCCCAAGGCTATTACAGAGGTTTCCTCTAGCAGTGAGACTACTGCTCTCATACAGACCCTGTGTGAGATAACGAACCTACTGAAGCAGATACAGCTGAATCAACAACAACCTCAGCCCTCCATCACAACAGAATCAACAGTTGGTTCCTCAAAGAGTATGCGGAATATGTGCCGATTATACTCATTACACTGATGAGTGTCCACAGCTCCAACAAGAAGATAACACCTTGGCAGCTACTCATAATTTCTATGACTGCCCGAATCAAGGATACTATCAACAAAGAGACAATTACAACCAAGGCGGAAACCACAATCAAGGTTGGCAAGACAACTCTAACCAGGGATGGTGGGACAACTACAATAGAGGAGGCAGAGATAACAATGGAAATCACAGGTGGAACAGCAACAACAACAACAACAGACAGCAGAACCAAAACTAGCCTTACAGAGCACCTCACCAAAGGCAGTTGGTAGACGAAATTGTGATCATCAACAATGGCTCCAAAGGCTTGGTGCTCTCAAATGTGAATTACACTTTGTCACAACTCCGCACAACTAACCAGCAAGTGCACTGGGTCGTCCAAGTAATACCTTACGTGAGTAAGGGTCGATCCCACAGAGATTGTTGGTATGAAGCAAGCTATGGTCATCTTGTAAATCCCAGTTAGGCGGATTTAACTGGATTAAGAGATTATTGGTTTAAATAAAGATAATAAAATAAACAAAAAATAAAGCAAAAATTACTCATGTAATTCAATTGTGGGAATTTCAGATAGGTGTATGGAGGTGTTGTGTTCCTTCTGAATCTCTGCTTTCCTACTTCTTCCTTCTAGTCTTTCATCACTCCTTTCTATGGCAAGCTGTATGTAGGGCATCACCGTTGTCAATGGCTACATCCATCCTCTCAGTGAAAATGATCCAAATGCTCTGTCACAGCACAACTAATCATCTGTCGGTTCCCAATCAGGTTGGAATAGAATCCAGTAATTCTTTTGCATCTGCCACTAACGCCCAGCCTTCAGGAGTTTGAAGCTTGTCACCATCATTCAATCCTGAAATCCTACTCAGAATACCATAGACAAGGTTAGACTTTTCGGATTCCCATGAATGCCGCCATCAATTCTAGCTTATACCACGAAGATTCTGATTAAGGAATCCAAGAGATATGCGCCCGGTCTAAGGTAGAACGGAAGTGGTTGTCAGTCACGCGCGTTCATAGGTGAGAATGATGATGAGTGCCATGGATCATCACATTCATCAAGTTGAAGTGCAACGAATATCTTAGAACAGGAATAAATCGAATTGGATAGAAAATAGTAGTAATTGCATTAAAACTTGAGGTATAGCAGAGCTCCACACCCTTAATCTATGGTGTGTAGAAACTCCACCGTTGAAAATACATAAGTGAAAGGTCCAGGCATGGCCGAATGGCCAGCCCCCAGATCTAAGAACTAAACATCCAAAGATTGAATAATACAATCAAAAGATTTCTAATAAACTAGTAAAAAGTTCTATTTATACTAAACTAGCTACTAGGGTTTACAGAGGTAAGTAATTGATGCATAAATTCACTTCTGGGGCCCACTTAGTATGTGCTTGGGCTGAGCTTGATCTATCCACGAGCTGAGGCTTCTCTTGGAGTTGATTGCCAAGTTGTAACGTGTTTTGGGCGTTCAACTCTGGTTCGTGACGTGTTTCTGGCGTTTGACTCCAGAATGCAGCATGGAACCGGCGTTGCGCTCCAGTTTACGTCATTAAATCTCGAATAAAGTATGAACTATTATATATCGCTGGAAAGCTCTAGATGTCTAATTTCCAACGCCGTTGAGAGAACGCCATTTGAAATTCTGTAGCTCCAGAAAATCCATTTCGAGTGCAGGAAGGTCAGATTCCAACAGCATCAGCAGTCCTTTGTCAGCCTCTTATCAGAGTTTTGCTCAGGTCCCTCAATTTCAGCTAGAAAATACCTGAAATCACAGAAAAACATACAAACTCGTAGTAAAGTCTAGAAATGTGAATTTAGCATAAAACTAATGAAAACATCCCTAAAAGTAACTAGATCATACTAAAAACTACCTAAAAATAATGCCAAAAAGCGTATAAATTATCCGCTCATGACAACACCAAACTTAAATTGTTGCTTGTCCCCAAGCAACTGAAAATCAATTAGGATAAAAAGAAGATAATATACTATAAATTCTAAAATATCAATGAATATTAATTCTAATTAGATGAGCGGGAATTGTAGCTTTTTGCCTCTGAACAGTTTTGGCATCTCACTTTTTCCTTTGAAGTTCAGAATGATTGGCTTCTCTAGGAACTTAGAATTTTGGATAGTGTTATTGATTCTCCTAGTTAAGTTTGTTGATTCTTGAACACAGCTACTTTTATGAGTCTTGGCCGTGGCCCTAAGCACTTTGTTTTCCAGTATTACCACCGGATACATAAATGCCACAGACATATAACTGGGTGAACCTTTTTCAGATTGTGACTCAGCTTCAGCTAGAGTCCCCAATTAGTGGTGTCTAGAGCTCTTAAGTACACTCTTTTTGCTTTGGATTACAACTTTAACCACTCAGTCTCAAGCTTTTCACTTGGACCTGCATGCCACAAGCACATGGTTAGGGATAGCTTGATTTAGCCGCTTAGGCCTGGATTTATTTTCTTGGGCCCTCCTATCCATTGATGCTCAAAGCCTTGGATCCTTTTTACCTTTGCCTTTTGGTTTTAAGGGCTATTGGCTTTTTCTACTTGCTTTTTCTTTTTCTTTCTATTTTTTTGCCATATTTTTTTTTCGCAAGCTTTTATTTTTCACTGCTTTTTCTTGCTTCAAGAATTAATTTTATGATTTTTCAGATCATCAATAACATTTCTCTTTGTTCATCATTGTTTCAAGAGCCAACAATTTTAACATTCATAAACAACAAGATCAAAAATATGCACTGTTTAAGCATTCATTCAGAAAACAAAAAGTATTGTCACCACATCAATATAATTAAACCAAATTCAAGGATAAATTTGAAACTTATGTACTTCTTGTTCTTTTGATTTAGAAACATTTTTCATTTAAGAAAGGTGAAGGATTCATGGAATTATTCATAGCTTTAAGACATAGTTACTAAATACTAATGATCATGAGGTAGAGACACAAAACATAAACACACATGAAGCATAAAAATAAAAAAACAGAAAAATAAGAGCAAGGAGATTAAGGAATGAGTCCAACTTAGTGAGGGTGGTGTCCTCCTCTTGAAGAACCAATGGTGCTCTTTGAGCTTCTCTACGTCTCTTTCTTGCTTCTGTTGCATGATCCCTAGTGATTTTGGTGCTCCTATCCTTTAGTTGCTCCCAATAATTGTGTGGAGGAAAATGTATCCCCTGAGGTATCTCAGGGATCTCTTGATTTACAGTCAAATGTTTTACCATTGAGCTATAGACCCTTGAGATGAATCTCTCCATCTCCTATGACTCAGAGGTGGAAGCAATTGTCTTCGCTTTTTCTTCTTCTTTTTTTTGAGGTTTCTCTGGCCTTAGGTGCCAGCAATGGTTATGGAAAAGCAAAAAGCTATGCTTTTACCACACCAAACTTAGAATGTTGCTCGCCCTTGAGCAAAAGAAGAAAGAATAGAAGAAGAAGAAGAAGATATGGAGGAGAAGGAGAGAGATGGATGGATGTGAGAGGTGAAAAACAGAAGGGATGACCGTGAATGGAGAGAAAGAGGGTGAGGTAGGTGGGGATCCTGTGAGGTCCACAGATCCTGAGATGATCCTGTGAGGTCCACAGATCCTGAGGTGTCAAGGATTTACATCCCTGCACCAATTAGGCATGTACAATGCCTTTGCATGCAATTTTGGCGTTTAAACGCCTAGGTGATGCATGTTCTGGGCGTTCAACGCCCAACTGCAGCATGTTTCTGGCATTGAACGCCAGTTCCATGCTTGTTTCTGGCGTTCAGCGCCAGCTCCATGCTCTGTTCTGGCGTTGAACGCCAGCCAGATGCTCCTTACTGGCGTTTAAACGCCAGTAGGTCCTTCCTCCAAGGTGTGATTTTTCTTCTGCTGTTTTTGATTCTGTTTTTAATTTTAATATTTTTTTCGTGACTCCACATGATCATGAACCTACTAAAACACAAAATAATAATTAAATAAAAATAAAATTAGATAAATAAAAATTGGGTTGCCTCCCAACAAGCGCTTCTTTAATGTCAATAGCTTGACAGTGGGCTCTCATGGAGCCACACAAGTGATCAGGTCAATGTTGTATAGTCCCAATACCAAACTTAAAGTTTGGTTGTGGCCTCCCAACACCAAACTTAGAGTTTGACTGTGGGGGCTCTGTTTGACTCTGTATTGAGAGAAGCTCTGCATGCTTACTTTCCCTTGTTACAGAAGGATAGCCGTGTGCCTTAAACACAAGGTAGTCCCTATTCAATTGAAGGACTAATTCTCCTCTGTTAACATCTATCACAGCTTCTGCTGTGGCTAG
>NC_029777.3:43778464-43778712 GCF_000817695.3 Arachis duranensis | reverse complement strand
AAGCTTGTCTTACTGACTTGTCTGCCAATTGTAATGAGAATAAGGCAGGCTATACCTCAATGATCCCCAGTTTCTCCATTATAGAGAGTGGCATAAGATTTATGCCAGACCCCAGGTCACACAGAGCCTTGTTAAAGGTCATGGTGCCTATGGTACATGGTATTAAAAATTTACCAGGATCTTGTCTCTTTTGAGGTAAAGTTTTCTGAACCCATGTATCTAGTTCACTAATGAGCAAGGGAGGTTCA
>NC_029777.3:43777887-43778397 GCF_000817695.3 Arachis duranensis | reverse complement strand
CAGCTTCATGATGGCTCCTAGATATTGAGCAACTTGCTCTCCAGTCACATCTTCATCCTCTTCTGAGGAAGAATAGTCTTCAGAGCTCATGAATGGCAGAAGGAGATTTAGTGGAATCTCTATGGTCTCTATATGAGCCTCAGATTCCCTTAGGTCCTCAATAGGGAACTCCTTCTTATTTGAGAGACGTCCCAGGAGGTCTTCCTCACTAGGATTTTTGTCCTTCTCCTCCCTTGTGCATTCGGCCATATTGATTACATCAATGGCCTTGCACTCTCCTTTTGGATTCTCTTCTGTATTGCTTGGGAGAATACTGGGAGGAGTTTCAATGGCTTTCTTACTCAGCTGGCCCACTTGTGCCTCCAAATTTCTGATGGAGGACCTTGTTTCACTCATGAATCTTAAAATGGCCTTAGACAGATCAAAAACTAAATTTGCTAAATTAGAGGGGCTCTGCTCAGAATTCTCTGTCTGTTGCTGAGAAGATGATGGAAAAGGCTTGTTATTGCT
>NC_029777.3:43770067-43777748 GCF_000817695.3 Arachis duranensis | reverse complement strand
CATAAGGTTCACCCATGTAATTTACCTCTTCTATTGCAGGGTTCTCAGGATCATAAGCTTCTTCAGAAGCTGCCTCTTTAGCACTGTTGGATGCATTTTGCCATCCATTCAGACTTTGAGAAATCATGTTGACTTGCTGAGTCAACACTTTGTTCTGAGCCAATATGGCATTCAGAGCATCAATTTCAAGAACTCCCTTCATCTGAGGCGTCCCATTATTCACGGAATTCCTCTCAGAAGTGTACATGAATTGGTTATTTGTAACCATTTCAATAAGTTCTTGAGCTTCTGCAGGCGTTTTCTTTAAGTGAATGGATCCACCTGCAGAATGGTACAATGACATTTTGGAAAACTCAGATAGACCATAATAGAATATATCTAATATGGTCCATTCTGAAAACATGTCAGAAGGACACTTTTTGGTCATCTGCTTGTATCTTTCCCAAGCTTCATAGAGGGATTCACCATCTTTTTGCTTGAAGGTTTGAACATCCACTCTAAGCTTGCTTAACTTTTGAGGAGGAAAGAATTTATCCAAGAAGGCCATGACCAGCTTATCCCAGGAGTCCAGGCTATCTTTAGGTTGTGAGTCCAACCATGTTCTAGCTCTGTCTCTTACAGCAAAAGGGAAAAGCATGAGCCTGTAGACTTCAGGATCTACTCCATTTGTCTTAACAGTCTCATAAATATGCAAGAACTCAGTTAAAAACTGATAAGGATCTTTAGATGGAAGTCCATGAAACTTGCAGTTCTGTTGCATCAAAGTAACTAATTGAGGTTTCAGCTCAAAATTATTTGCTCCAATGGTAGGAATTGAGATGCTTCTTCCATCAAACTTGGACGTTGGTTTAGTGAAATCACCAAGCATCCTCCTTGCATTATTGTTGTTGGGTTCGGCTGCCATCTCCTTCTCTTGTTCGAAAATTTCAGAAAGGTTGCCTATGGATTGTTGTAATTTAGCTTCTTTTAGTTTCCTTTTTAGAGTCCTTTCAGGTTCTGGATCAGCTTCAACAACGATGCCTTTTTTCTTATTCCTGCTCATATGAAAGAGAAGAGAAAAAGAAAAAGGAAGAGGAATCCTCTATATCTGGACAAAGAAGATCCTTATTATTAGTAAAAGAAGAAAGGAATAAGAGTGGAGAATCCAATCACAAGGGTGAGGATAGAGGCAGTGATTAGAGATGAAGAGAGGTGAAGAAAAGTGTTAGTAAATAAATAAATAAATAGAAGAAGATGAAAGAGAGAATTCGAAAATTAATTTTGAAAAGGAGTTAATGATTTTCGAAAATTAAAGATGAGATTGAATTAAAATTAAAATTTAAAACAATTAAAAAGAATTTTTGAAAAAGAGATGAGATATTTTCGAAAATTAAAGAGGGAAAAGTAGTTAGGTGGTTTTGAAAAAGATAAGAAACAAAGAAAAAGTCAAATAGTTAGTTGAAAAAGATATTAAAATCAAATTTGAAAAGATAAGAAGATAAGAAGTTAGATAAGTTATTTTCAAATCAAATTTTTGAAAAAGATAAATTTTTGAAAAAGATATGATAAAAAGATAAGATAAGAAGATATGATAAAAATATAGGATTGAAAAAGATTTAATTTTTAAAATTAAAATTAATTACTTAACTAACAAGAAACTAAAAGATATGGTTCTAGAATTTAAAGATTGAACCTTTCTTAACAAGAAAGTAACAAACTTCAAATTTTTGAATCAATCATATTAATTGTTAGCATAATTTTCGAAAATTAAGATAAAATTAAGAAAAAGATTTTTTTTGAAAAACATTTTAAAGAATTTTCGAAAATTAATAAGAAAAATGAAAAAGATTTAATTTTTGAAAAAGTTTTAAAAAGATAAGATTTTTTTAAAATTGAAAATTTGACTTGACTTGTAAGAAACAACTAATTTTAAAATTTTTTTGACCAAGTCAACTCAAATTTTTGAAATTTTGGAGAAAAATATGGAAAAGATATTTTTTTTATTTTTAAATTTTTAATGATGAGAGAGAAAAACACAATTATGACCCAAAACATGAAAATTTTGGATCAAAACCAATTATGCATGCAAGAACACTATGAATGTTAAGATGAACACCAAGAACACTTTGAGGATCATGATGAACATCAAGAACATATTTTTGAAAAATTTTTTATGCAAAGAAAACATGCAAGACACCAAACTTAGAATTCTTTAATGCATGGACACTATGAATGTAAAAATGCATATGAAAAACAATATACAACACAAAACAAGAAAACATCAAGATCAAACAAGAAGACTTGTCAAGAACAACTTGAAGATCATGAAGAACACTATGAATGCATGAATTTTCGAAAAATGCAAGAAAAATTTTTAAAGCATGCAATTGACACCAAACTTAAAAATTGACTCAAGACTCAAACAAGAAACACAAAATATTTTTGGTTTTTATGATTTTATGATTTTTTTGTATTTTTATTATTTTTTTCGAAAATTATATTTTTGAAAAACGAAAATAAAGAAAAAATTTTTGAAAGATTTTTGAAAAATTTTTTGAAAGGAAAATAAAAAGAAAATTACCTAATCTGAGCAACAAGATGAACCGTCAATTGTCCATACTCGAACAATCCCCGGCAACGGCGCCAAAAACTTGGTGGACGAAATTGTGATCATCAACAATGGCTCCAAAGGCTTGGTGCTCTCAAACGTGAATCACACTTTGTCACAACTGCGCACAACTAACCAGCAAGTGCACTAGGTCGTCTAAGTAATACCTTACGTGAGTAAGGGTCGATCCCACAGAGATTGTTGGTATGAAGCAAGCTATGGTCGTCTTGTAAATCCCAGTCAGGCGGATTTAACTGGATTAGGAGATTATTGGTTTAAATAAAGATAATAAAATAAACAGAAAATAAAGATAGTTACTCATGTAATTCAATAGTGGGAATTTCAAATAGGTGTATGGAGGTGCTGTGTTCCTTCTGAATCTCTGCTTTCCTACTTCTTCCTTCTAGTTTTTCATCACTCCTTTCTATGGCAAGCTGTATGTAGGGCATCACCGTTGTCAATGGCTACATCCCATCCTCTCAGTGAAAATGGTCCAAATGCTCTGTCACAACACGGCTAATCATCTGTCGGTTCTCAATCAGGTTGGAATAGAATCTAGTAATTCTTTTGCGTCTGTCACTAACACCCAGCCTTCAGGAGTTTGAAGCTCGTCACAGTTATTCAATCCCGAAATCCTACTCAGAATACCACAGACAAGGTTAGACTTTCCGGATTCCCATGAATGCCGCCATCAATTCTAGCTTATACCACGAAGATTCTGATCAAGGAATCCAAGAGATATGCACCTGGTCTAAGGTACAACGGAAGTGGTTGTCAGTCATGCGCGTTCATAGGTGAGACTGATGATGAGTGTAACGGATCATCACATTCATCAAGTTGAAGTGCAACGAATATCTTAGAACAGGAATAAATTGAATTGGATAGAAAATAGTAGTAATTGCATTAAAACTTGAGGTACAACAGAGCTCCACACCCTTAATCTATGGTGTGTAGAAACTCCACCGTTGAAAATACATAAGTGAAAGGTCCAGGCATCGCCGAATGGCCAACCCCAGATCTAAGAGCTAAACATCCAAAGATTGAATAATACAATCAAAAGATTTCTAATAAACTAGTAAAAAGTTATATTTATACTAAACTAGCTACTAGGGTTTACAGAGGTAAGTAATTGATGCATAAATTTCACTTTCGGAGCCCACTGGTGTGTGCTTGGGCTGAGCTTGATCTATCCACGAGCTGAGGCTTCTATTGGAGTTGAACGCCAAGTTGTAACGTGTTTTGGGCGTTCAACTCTGGTTTGTGATGTGTTTCTGGCGTTTGACTCCAGAATGCAGCATGGAACTGGCATTGCACGCTAGTTTACGTCATCAAATCTCAAATAAAGTATGGACTATTATATATCGCTGGAAAGTTCTGGATGTCTACTTTCGAACGCCATTGAGAGTGCGCCATTTGGAGTTTTGTAGCTCCAGAAAATTCATTTCAAGTGTAGGGAGGTCAGATTCCAACAGCATCAGCAGTCCTTTGTCAGTCTCTTATCAAAGTTTTGCTCAGGTCCCTCAATTTCAGCCAGAAAATATCTGAAATCATAGAAAAACACACAAACTCATAGTAAAGTCAAGAAATGTGAATTTATCATAAAAACTAATGAAAACATCCCTAAAAGCAACTAGATCATACTAAAAACTACGTAAAAACAATGCCAAAAAGCGTATAAATTATCCGCTCATCAGCAGTCCCAAGTGCCTCAGAACAACCAACAGCAGGCCCCTTAGATCACTTACCCACCTTCTTCTTCTAGTGATGAGATAATTTACACTATGACGAAAGGACACCAAGACATTCAGAATACACTTAACTCTACCATGAATGGTCTGACTGCTATTTTACAAGCTCTCGTATCTCGGATGGATTCACTAATTGTCTCCAACAATCAACCTTCAAGCTCCAGTGCCATTCCTTCTCAGCCTTTACCCAATCCCAAAGGCGGCATCAATCCCATCACTTTGAGGTCCGAAATCACTCTGCAAGAGAGGAGTCATGAGGACCCAAGCTCAAAGGAGAACATTCAAGTTGAAGATGTTGTTGAGGTAGAAGATGCTGAAGAAGAGGAAGTACAAGAAATGGTTGAAGAAGAAGCAACTCAACAAGAGAATAGCGCACCAAAGGAAGCTGAAGCTACAAGAGATGCCATCCGTATCCCCTTTCCACACCTTGCAAGGAAGTCTAGAAAGCAGATGGAGCTCGATCCCAAAATGGTAGAAATCTTCAAAAAGGTTGAGGTAACTTTTCCCATTTTTTATGCTATTCAGCAAGTACCTAAATATGCGAAATTCCTAAAATATTTGTGCATGCATAAGGATAAAATTAATGAATTAGAAACTATTCCTTTAGGTAGCTCTATATCTGCTTTAATGGGTAATATACCAGAAAAATGTAGTGATCCGGGTCCATGCATGGTTAGCTGTACTATTGATGGTGTAACATTTTTTGACTGCATGTGTGACTTAGGAGCGTGTGTTAGCATTATGCCATTGTCTGTATATGATGCTTTGAGGCTCCCTCCCTTAAAAAGGTTTGCAGCTCATTTTGTTTTGGCAGATAAAAGCATAATCACAGTGGTTGGAATTGCTGAAGATGTGCTTGATAAACCATTATTTTATGAATTATATTGTGTTTAATTGAGTGGTTTTATCAAGTCTTCACCCACTTATTCATATAATTTGCATGTATTTACAATTCCTTCCTAAAAATATTCTATGATTGAAAACTTGCTTCCTAAAGATCTTTTAATTGTATATTTCTATTTTCCTTCGTACCATTCGATGCCGTGATCTGTATGTTAAGTGTTTTGGACTTCATAGGGCAAGAATGGCGTAAGGAATGGAGAGGAAGCTTGCAAAAATAGAAGGAACACAAGGAATTGAGGAGATGACCAACAAGAAGTGACGCGGGCGCATAGCTCACGCGGCCGTGCGAAATGGAGGAAATCACAGTGACGCGCTTGCATGCCTGATGCAACCGCGTGGATTGGAAGCTGCACGAGTGAAGCGAATGCGTGGACAATGCGCACGCTTTGCACGGAAAACGCTAAGTGATGCGAATGCGTGGACGACACGGTCGCGTGACGTGCGCAGTTTGCATAATTGCAGAAGTCGCTGCATAGATTCTGGGCCGCATTTTGACCCAGTTTTCGGTCCAGAAACACAGATTAGAGCCAGGGAACATGCAAAGACGAAAGAGAATTCATTCCACATAATTTCTAGTTTTTTAGATCTGATTTTACTCCTCCCCTAGGTTTCTCTTTTTACATTCATAATTTAGGATTTGAAGAATTTTTGGCTTTGGCTTTTGAGAAGAGTCTACCTCCGGAACTGGTCATTATAGTTTGTTATTTACTTTTCATTTACTCTCCCATATTCATAAATTGTCCAGAGTTGAAATTGATTATTTTTAGAGTTCATTAATACAAGACTATTTTTACTTTTAATTAATCTCTTTGAATATTGTTTATTATGTATCTTTTTATTTTCCCCATTAATTTTGTGAAGTCATTATTTATGATGATGGAGCAGTTCCCCAACTTGATTGGGAGTTGATTAAGAGGAGAACCTTGAGTTGAAATACTCAAGAGTTCAATTGTAATTGGTTCATTATTGGTTGGCTTGTTAGTCACTAACTCTAATCCTTCCCAAGGGAGAGGATTAGGACTTGTGAATAGAAGTTGACTTTTAATTTGACTTTCCTTCATTCGTTGAGGGTTGACTAAATGAAAACAATGACTAATTAATCTTCTCCCGGTCAAGATTTTTATTTAAATCATACAAATACTCTAATTTAATTTTCTGTTAATCAAACTCAAAATCCATTCGGAAAACCTTTGATTGATAAAATAGCACATTTTCGTGCTACTCATTGGGAGACGACCTGGGACTCATACTCCTAGTATTTTATTTCTAAAAATTGTGACAACTCTTTTCTAAATTGATAAGTGAATTTTCGCCGGTTAAGAACTGTACTTGCAACGCCATTTTTCTAATTAATTATTAATCTGCCAATTTCCGCCTACATCAATTTTTGGCACCGTTACCAGGGAGTTGCAATAGTGTGCTAATTTATTGATTGGAATTTATTTAATTGCATTTTTCTTTTTATTTTGCTACTATGAGCTGCATGTTTCTTTTATTGAAAGACGTGTTCACTTCCTGATCCAAGCTTGCCAGTATTTAACCTTGAGATTGAAGAACAATTTCACGTATAAGGCAAGCTCGGTGTCAGTTAGTCCTTTCTGAGGACGAATCTGAAACGTCACTTTGATTTTCAGTTGCTTTGGGACAAGCAACAATTTAAGTTTGGTGTTGTGATGAGCGGATAATTTGTACGCTTTTTGGCATTGTTTTTAGTATGTTTTTAGTATGATCTAGTTAGTTTTTAGTATATTTTTATTAGTTTTTAGTTAAAATTCACTTTTCTGGACTTTACTATGAGTTTGTGTATTTTTCTGTGATTTCAGGTATTTTCTGGCTGAAATTGAGGGACCTGAGCAAAAATCTGATACAGAGACTGAAAAGGACTGCAGATGCAGTTGGATTCTGACCTCCCTGCACTCGAAGTGGATTTTCTGGAGCTACAGAAGCTCAATTTGCACGCTCTCAACGGCGTTGGAAAGTAGACATCCTGGGCTTTCCAGTAATATATGATAGTCCATACTTTGCCCAAGATTTGATGGCCCAAACTGGCGTTCAAAGTCACCTTCAGAATTCCTAGCGTTAAACGCCGGAACTGGCACAAGAATGGGAGTTAAACGCCCAAACTGGCACAAAAGCTGGCGTTTAACTCCAAGAAGAGTCTCTACACGAAAATGCTTCAATGCCCAGCCCAATCACACACCAAGTGGGCCCGGAAGTGGATTTTTATGTCATTTACTCATCTTTGTAAACCTTAGGCTACTAGTTCTTTATAAATAGGACCTTTTTCTATTGTATTTTCATCTTGGTAGCTATCCTTGTTCTTATGCTAACTTAGATCATTGGGAGGCTGGCCTCACGGCCATGCCTAGACCTTGTTCTTATGTATTTTCAACGGTGGAGTTTCTACACACCATAGATTAAGGTGTGGAGCTCTGCTGTACCT
>NC_029777.3:43767301-43770062 GCF_000817695.3 Arachis duranensis | reverse complement strand
AACCTTGTCTGTGGTATTCTGAGTAGGATTCAATGATTGAATGATTGTGACGTGCTTCAAACTCCTGAGGGCGGGGCGTTAGTGACAGACGCAAAAGAATCACTGGATTCTATTCCGACATGATCGAGAACCGACAGCTGGATAGCCGTGCCATGACAGGGTGCATTGAACATTTCCACTGAGAGGATGGGAGGTAGCCAATGACAGGGTGCGTTGAACATTTTCACTGAGAGGATGGGAGGTAGCCACTGACAACGATGAAACCCTACATACAGCTTGCCATGAAAAGGAGTAAGAAGGATTGGATGAAGACAGTAGAAAAGCAGAGAGATGGACGGGACAAAGCATCTCCATACGCTTATCTGAAATTCTCACCAATGAATTGCATAAGTATCTCTATCTTTATCTTTATGTTTTATTCGTATATCACCCATATCCATTTGAGTTTGCCTGACTAAGATTTACAAGGTGACCATAGCTTGCTTCATACCAACAATATCTGTGGGATCGACCTTTACTCGCGTAAGGTTTATTACTTGGACGACCCAGTGCACTTGCTGGTTAGTTGTGCGAAGTTGTGTTTATGCCATGGTATTGAACACCAAGTTTTTGGATTCATTACCGGGGATTATTTGAGTTGTGAAAAGTATTGATCACAATTTCGTGCACCAAGTTTTTGGCACCGTTGCCGGGGATTGTTGAGTTTGGACAACTGACGGTTCATCTTGTTGCTTAGATTAGGTATTTTTCTTCAGAGTTCTTAAGAATGAATTCTAGAGTTTCATGATGATCTGTTGAAGTCTGGCTGGCTGTGAAGCCATGCCTAATTTTATTGGACCGAGGTTTCAACTTATCATTACAAGAGCTTGTTGATTTCTATCAATCTTGCTGTTGGAGCAGTGATCTGCTAAGGCTTGGCTGGCCATTGGCCATGTCTAGTGGTTTGGACCGGAGCTTTCTTTGAAAGCTTGGCTGGCTATGAAGCCATGTTTAATTCCTGGACCGAAGTCTTAGACTAGCATTGCAATGATTCCTGAAATTCTCATCAAGAATTTTGATACCTTTATTTTCTTTTCCATTTAATTTTCGAAAATACCACAAATAAAACTTTACAAAATCATAAAAACCAAAAATATTTTATGTTTCTTGTTTGAGTTTAGTGTCTCATGTTAAGTTTGGTGTCAATTGCATGTTTCTATTCTTAGTGCATTCATTCATGTGTCTTAAGTGGTCTTCAAGTTATTCTTGATGATTTACTTGCTCTGATCTTTGAATTCTCTTATCTTGAGTGTTTTGTTGTTTATCATATGTATTCTCAACTTGTTAGTGTCAGTAGTATACAAACTGCTAAGTTTGGTGTCTTGCATGCATTGTTATTTGATTTTAGTTGCATTTTGATTATTCCTTATTATTAAAAATCCAAAAATATTTTTAATTTGTGTCTTTTCAAGTCAATAATACAGAGAATTGAAGATTCAGAACATACTGCAGAGGAATCACACAGAAAAAGCTGGGCATTCAAAATGCCCAGTGAAGAAGACAGACTGGCGTTTAAACGCCAGCCAGGGTGCCTGGCTGGGCGTTTAACACCCAAAAGGGTAGTATTTTGGGCGTTAAACGCCAGAATGTGCACCATTCTGGGCGTTTAACGCCAGGATGGCACAAGAGGGAAGATTTTGTTTTCAAGGCAAATTTTTTTCAAGTTTTCAAAGTTTTTCAAAATCAAATCTTTTTCAAAATCAATTTCTTTCTATTTTCAAAAATACTTGCTATCAATTAATGATTTGATTCAACATTTCAAGAATGTTGCCTTTTCTGTTGAGAAAGGTTTAATGTTTGAGTCACATCTTTTCTTGATAGCCAAGTCATTAATTTTTAAAATCAAATCTTTTTTTTTTAAAAATGTTTTTCAAATCATATCTTCTCAATCACATCTTTTTAAAACCAATCATATCTTTTTAACCACATCTTTTTCAAAATAGTTTTCAATCAAATCTCCTTGATTTCTAATTTCAAAATTTGTTTCAAAAAATCACTTTACTTCTTTCTCAATCATGGTTTTCGAAAATTCATAAGTGTTTTTCAAAATGTTTTCAAAATTTTTCACTTAATTTTCGAAAATTACTTCCCTTCTTCTCACATCCTTCTATTTATGGACTAACACTATTCCTTAATACACAATTCGAACTCCATCTTTCTTGATAAGTTCGAATTTTCTACCTCTGTCTTCCATTTTTCTTTTCCTCTGACTCCTCAAGGAATCTCTATACTGTGACTTAGAGGATTCCATATTTCCCTGTTTTCTTCTCTTTCATATGAGCAGGAGCAAAGACAAAAGCATTCTTGTTGAGGCTGATCCTGAACCTGAAAGGACCTTGAAGCGAAAGCTAAGAGAAGCTAAGGCACAACTCTCTGTAGAGGACCAAACAGAAATCTTCAAAGAAGAAGAAGACATGGCAGCCGAAAACAACAACAATGCCAACAATGCAAAGAAGGTGCTGGGTGACTTTACCGTACCTACTCCCGACTTCTATGGGAGAAGCATCTCTATCCCTGCCATTGGAGCAAACAACTTTGAGCTTAAGCCTCAATTAGTTTCTCTAATGCAACAGAATTACAAGTTTCATGGACTTCCATTGGAAGATCCTCATCAGTTCTTAGCTGAGTTCTTGCAAATCTGTGACACTGTCAAGACTAATGGGGTTGACCCTGAGGTCTACAGACTTATGCTATTCCCTTTTGCTGTAAGAGACAGAGCTAG
>NC_029777.3:43764529-43766677 GCF_000817695.3 Arachis duranensis | reverse complement strand
ACTGAACTCCCTCCTAGCACTCTTCCAAGCAATACAGAAGAAAATCCAAAAGGAGAGTGCAAGGCCATCAACATGGCCGAACTTGGAGAGGAGGAAGAGGCAGTGAATGCCACTAAGGAAGACCTCAATGGACGACCACTGGCCTCCAATGAGTTCCCCAATGAGGAACCATGGGAATCTGAGGCTCAAAATGAGACCATAGAGATTCTATTGAACTTACTTCTGCCATTCATGAGCTCTGATGAGTATTCTTCCTCTGAAGAGGATGAGTATGTCACTGAAGAACAAGTTGCTAAATACCTTGGAGCAATCATGAAGCTAAATGACAAGTTATTTGGAAATGAGACTTGGGATGATGAACCCCCTTTGCTCACCAAAGAACTGGATGACTTGTCTAGGCAGAAATTACCTCAAAAGAGACAAGATCCTGGGAAGTTCTCAATACCTTGTACCATAGGCACCATGGCCTTCAAGAAGGCCTTGTGTGACCTAGGGTCAAGTGTAAACCTCATGCCTCTCTCTGTAATGGAGAAGCTAGGGATCTTTGAGGTGCAAGCTACAAAAATGAGAAGTTAGGGATCTTTGAGGTGCAAGCTGCAAAGATCTCACTAGAGATGGCAGACAATTCAAGAAGACAAGCTTATGGACTTGTAGAGGATGTTCTAGTAAAGATTAAAGACCATTACATCCCTGCTGATTTCATAGTCCTAGAGACTGGGAAGTGCATGGATGAATTCATCATCCTTGGCAGACCCTTCCTAGCCACAGCAGAGGCTGTGATTGATGTTGATAGAGGAGAATTGATCATTCAATTGAATGAAGAATCCTTTGTGTTTAAGGCTCAAGGATACCCCTCTGTCATCCTGGAGAGGAAGCATGAAGAGCTTCTCTCAAAACAGAGCCACACAGAGCCCCCACAGTCAAACTCTAAGTTTGGTGTTGGGAGGCCACAACCAACTTCTAAGTTTGGTGTTGAACCCCCACATTCAAACTCTAAGTTTGGTGTTGGGAGGTTCCAACATTGCTCTGAGAATTTCTGAGGCTCCATGAGAGCCCTCTGTCAAGCTACTGACATTAAAGAAGCGCTTGTTGGGAGGCAACCCAATGTTATATTTTATATATTTTTCTTTGTTATTTTATGTTTTCTGTAGGTTGATGATCATGAGAAGTCACAAAATCCATTGAAAAAGCAAAAATAGAATGAAAAAATAGGAAGAAAAATAGCACACCCTGGAGGAAGAACCTACTGGCGTTTAAACGCCAGTAAGGTAAGAAAAACAGCACACCCTGGAGGAAGAACCTGCTGGCGTTTAAATGCCAGTAAGGCTAGCAGATGGGCGTTGAATGCCCAGTCTGGCACCATTCTGGGCGTTTAACGCCAGAAAGGGGCACCAGACTGGCGTTAAACGCCAGAAAAGGGCAAGCACTTGGCGTTAAACGCCAAAAATGGGCACCAGCCCGGCGTTTAACGCCAGAATTGGCTCAAAACGCATTTTTGCATGCCATTTGGTGCAGGGATGACTTTTCCTTGACACCTCAAGATCTGTGGACCCCACAGGATCCCCACCTACCCCACCACTTTCTCTCTTCTTCACCCATTCACCAATCACCTCAAAACCTCTTCCCCAAAAACCCTTCACCTATCAAATCCCATCTTTCTCTTCACCACTCACATCCATCCTTCATAAAACCCCACCTACCTCACCCTTCAAATTCAAACCACTTTCCCTCCCAAACTCACCCTTCCATAGCCGAACCATAACCATCCCCCCACTCCTATATAAACCCATCTTCACTCCTTCATTTTCACACAACCTAAACACCACTTCTCCCCCTTTTTGGCTGAACACAAAGCCATTCCCTTCTTTCTTATTTCTTCTTCTTCTACTCTCTTCTTTCTTCTTTTGGTCGAGGACGAGCAAACCTTTTAAGTTTGGTCGTGGTAAAAGCATTGCTTTTTGTTTTTCCATAACCATTTATGGCATCCATGGCCGGAGAAGCCTCTAGAAAGAGGAAAGGGAAGGCAAAAGCTTCTACCTCCGAGTCATGGGAGATGGAGAGATTCATCTCAAGGGTGCATCAAGACCACTTCTATGAAGTTATGGCCTTGAAGAAGGTGATCCCCGAGGTCCCTTTTTCACTCAAAAA
>NC_029777.3:43763767-43764052 GCF_000817695.3 Arachis duranensis | reverse complement strand
CCGTCCTCCTCCATGAAATTAGAGAAGATCAAAGAATCATGAGAGAGGAGCAACAAAGACAAGGAAGAGACATTGAGGAGCTCAAGCACTCCATAGGATCTTCAAGAGGAAGAACAAGCCGCCATCACTAAGGTGGACCCGTTCTTTAATTTCCTTGTTCTTTATTTTTCTGTTTTTCGAATTTTAATGCTTATGTTTGTGTCTTGTGATCATTAGTGTCTTAGTGTCTATGCCTTAAAGTTATGAATGTCCTATGAATCCATCACCTCTCTTAAATGAAAAAAT
>NC_029777.3:43762728-43763631 GCF_000817695.3 Arachis duranensis | reverse complement strand
ATGTATGCTTAAACAGTGCATATGTCTTTTGAATTTGTGGTTCATGAATGTTGGCTTTTGAAAGAATGATGAAAAAGGAGAAATGTTACTGAGGATCTGAAAAATCATTAAAATGATTCTTGAAGCAAGAAAAAGCGGTGAATACAAAAAAAATCGAAAAAAAGAGAGAAAAAGAAAAAGAAAGAAATAAAGTTGTGATCCAAGGCAAAAAGAGTGTGCTTAAGAATCCTGGACACCTCTAATTGGGGACTCTAGCAAAGCTGAGTCACAATCTGAAAAGGTTCACCCAATTATGTGTATGTGGCATGTATGTATCCAGTGGTAATACTGGAAGACAGAGTGCTTTGGGCCACGGCCAAGACTCAATAAGTAGCTGTGTTCAAGAATCATCATACTTAACTAGGAGAATCAATAACACTATCTGGATTCTGAGTTCCTAAAGAAGCCAATCATTCTGAATTTCAAAGGATAGAGAGAGATGCCAAAACTGTTCAGAGGCAAAAAGCTAAAAGTCCCGCTCATCTAATTAATACTGATCTTCATAGATGTTTTTGGAATTCATTGTATATTCTCTTCTTTTTATCTTATTTGATTTTCAGTTGCTTGAGCACAAGCAACAATTTAAGTTTGGTGTTGTGATGAGCGGATAATTTGTACGCTTTTTGGCATTGTTTTTAGTATGTTTTTAGTAGGATTTAGTTAGTTTTTAGTATATTTTTATTAGTTTTTAGTTAAAATTCTCTTTTCTGTGTGTTTTTCTGTGATTAACGGCGTTGGAAAGTAGACATCCTGGGCTTTCCAGCAATATATGATAGTCCATACTTTGCCCAAGATTTGATGGCCCAAACCGGCATTCAAAGTCACCCTCAGAATTCCCAGCGTTAAACGCCGGAACTGGCACAA
>NC_029777.3:43753963-43761922 GCF_000817695.3 Arachis duranensis | reverse complement strand
GATTCAATGATTGAATGACTGTGACGAGCTTTAAACTCCTGAAGGCGGGGCGTTAGTGACAGACGCAAACGAATCACTGGATTCTATTCCGGCCTGATTTAGAACCGACAGATGGATAGTCGTGCCGTGACAGGGTGCGTTGAACATTTCCACTGAGTGGATGGGAGGTAGCCACTGACAACGGTGAAACCCTTGCATAAGCTTGCCATGGAAAGGAGTAAGAAGGATTGGATGAAGACAGTAGGAAAGCAGAGAGACGGAAGGGACACAGCATCTTCATGCGCTTATCTGAAATTCCCACCAATGAATTACATAAGTATCTCTATCTTTATCTTTATGTTTTATTCGTATATCACCCATATCCATTTGAGTTTGCCTGACTAAGATTTACAAGGTGACCATAGCTTGCTTCATACCAACAATCTCTGTGGGATCGACCCTTACTCGCGTAAGGTTTATTACTTGGACGACCCAGTACACTTGCTGGTTAGTTGTGCGAAGTTGTGTTTATGCCATGGTATTGAACACCAAGTTTTTGGATTCATTACCGGGGATTATTTGAGTTGTGAAAAGTATTGATCACAATTTCGTGCACCAGTCACTTAAGGAATAAACAAGCTCCCTTTCTACTGATTCGGTTGATTTACGTGTAGGTGACATGGAAGCACTTAGGAGAGTCAATATCCAGGAGGCTGGAGCCCCCTGATTTTAAACTGCAGCCGTATCAGGTGCACCATCCAGCGGTGGCTGTGGATTTTGAAATAAAGACTGCATTACTCAACTTGATGCCCAAGTTTCACGGCTTACCTGCTCAAGAGCCTATCAAACACCTTAGGGATTTTTAGACAGCTTGTTCTACTGTTAAGTGTGATGGTGTTGATAAAACTTCTATTCTGTTAAAAGCCTTCTCGTTCTCTCTTGAGGAAAAGTCAAGAGAGTGGTACTACACTCAACTCGGAGCAACTGTTTCTAACTGGGATACGCTTAGAAGAGAATTTAAACAATGGCCTCAATCATATGTAGGCATATAAATACACTAAATAACGGACATATAGAATGGAACAAAGTAAAGATTGCAATTATAGAGAAGAAAACACACAAGAATAAAATATCATGGTTAAATAATGTAACCATATAAATAAGCTTAAAATCTTACGGGTTGTGTGTTCTTTGGCTCAAAAACCATGTTCCAAATACAACTTCAAACAAATTTAACAAAAAAAATTTCAATTTAAATTAGTGAAATACTATAAAAATTTCTTGAAAAAGAAAATATTACTTCAACCAAGTAGTGGCTAAATGCATAAAATCAAATAAATATGCAATGAAATATGCAAATGCAATAATGAATAAACAAAGAAAATAAAACAATGGTGTTGAAAAGAAGAAAATAGCTAACCCATGGAGATCGGTATCGACCTCCCCACACTTAAAGATTACACCGTCCTCGGTGCATGCAAAGATGTGGGGTTGTTCCAACTGATGCTTCTCTCCAAAGATTGTGCAGATGGACTTGTCTTGTCTCCCCATGTAAACGTCTTCCGGTTCCCCTCCGAGTGGCCCTCCTGAAAGAAAAAGGGAAGAAAAGTAACCCAGAAATAAAGATAAGAAAATAAATGAAGTATGGATGGGTTAATGCCAAATGATATGGGTCTCATTTACATGAAAGCTTCAACATGTACGTGAGAAAACAATAGAAGCCATGGCATGCCAGTGGTACAAAATGTACAACAATGCGGAAGAGAGTGGGTAATGAAAGACAATGTAAGTTCATGTCAATGCAAAAGGAATACAAGTATCATAAAAGATTGACATTGACAGAAAAATAGCATCACCCAACATTGTAAAACAAGCCACTAAAAATTATACCAGAAAAGATGCAACAGTTAAATAAGAAAATAAACACAAAAGGAAAAAATAATAAATTTAGAAAAGAAAAGAAAAATATGCACTAAATTAAAATGCAATAAATGAAATATGCAAATAAATAAAATGAAGATAAGAAGAATGAGAAGGGAAAGAAGTGATTAAGAAAGGAGGGAGGAAAAAATTAGGATTGGGGGGAAGAAAAGATAAGATATTTGGCAAATTAGGATAAGTTGTGCAGCGCAAGCGACACGGACGCGTGGGGCACGCGATCGCATGACTTGCGTTTGAAGTTAATCGATGCGGTCGCGTCGGTCACGCGGTCGTGTGACACGTTTTATGCTACTGGCGCGAGGGCAGCCTCCCGCTCGCACAACTCTCTGTTCAAAATCTTAAGTTGGACATTGGAGGAGCTTCCTGTTATGGCGGCTTATGTTTAAATTCATCCAAAAATCTCCACCAATGCTTGGAATGCCAATAGCCTCCGGAGTCCCAAACTAGGCATGTAAAGCTTCTGAGCAGCTTCAAACAGATTCTCAGGCTCTCGGGGTGACGAATGTCAGCATAGAATCCATGATCCCAAGCTTTGCTTTTAAATCCACCTCTGTCTTGATCTACATGTTTCCATCCGGGCAGTTTAAAAAGTAGATTCTCACCACGGAGACCAAACGTTCTCCGTGATCCATTCAATTGAGCATGATACCAATCCTTGCACTTCGAGTTGAAGCGTGGAACCTTATTGAACCTTGTGCACCAGCTTTGAGTACGAGCTATTTCCCTCTTACTCTTAAAGCCGCAGAGAGCTTTGAGCTGGCCATCTGTTTCAAGCAAACCATATTCAAGTGGAAGATTGAAGATAAAAGGCAAGGATTTTACCCACTTGTAGTTTGTGTTGGGCAGTAATGGCCTTGGGATAGGTGTTTCCAGTGGTTCTATAAGTTCTACTCCCTTATAATCTTCTGTGAATTCTTCCATTTCTTTGCAAATTTCTTCCACTTCAACCATATCTTGATTAGAGTCTTCAATTTCTCCCTCATCATCGCTCAAGTCATATATTGGAGGTTGAGAAAAATCTACCTCAACATTATCTTCATATTCACTCGGGGGAGATTTTTCTGTCTCAAAGAAATCACTTGCGGATGCAAGTTCGTCACTAAGAGAACAGGACTTGTGATCATCATCATGAAGGAAACCTGCATCCTGGGTTATTCCGTCCAGTTCTTCATAAGATATTTGCATTGGAGGCGGTGCAAAATCCTCGTCAACATCAATTGTAGCATCCTCGACGGAGTCTTCCATGACTCTGTGTTCCCATGGAGGTTCAGCATCTCCTAAATCTTCAACCAACTCTTCCTCTTCTATAATGACAGCATCCTCTACTTGTTCCAGTACGAAGTTATGCTCTTGATGACATGTCATAATGTCATGTTTTTCTATGCTTTTTCTTTGTTTTTTTATAGGTTTTATGCACTTTCTTGAGCCATAAGCAAGCCATTTGGATAGAATTTCATGTTTCCTTTGATTCAATCAACCATGGATGAATTGATGCATTTTCATGAGTTTTTATGCCATAATTGCTTAAATTTCTAGAAGAAGAAGAAGAACTCTCATGATTATAGCATAGCTTTGATGTATTTGGTTGATTGATGATAGGTAAAAAGAGCTTTGAAGAAGGTTAGAGAAAGAAGAAAGGGCAAGGAGCAAGAGAGAACAAAAAGCTTGAGCAAAATCTTGCCTCAAACTTTAGCTCAAACTTTTGGAAGAGTTGAATTCACCATTGATAAGGCAAAAGCTTGTGCCAACGTTTGCCTCAAGCTTTTTGGCAAACGTTGGCGCCACACTCCAACACCCAGGAGGCCAAAAAGCTTGCGCCAACGTTTGCCTCAAACTTTAGGTCAAACGTTGGCTTGCAGCCTGAAGGGGTATACTTCCAACAAGAATAACTTGAGTTACAGAGCTCCAAATGAGGTGATTCAAAAAGCAATTGAAAGTAGAAATCGAGAGCTTTCCAAGCATATATGGCACTACATAGTGGACACCAAAATTGAGGGAGAAAACTGCCCCGAAATGTGCATAAACGAACATGGTGGCAACCTGTAGTGAGGCCAACTGACCTCTGCACCTTCGATGGAGTATAACTTGAGCTGTGGAGATCCAAATGATGCACTTTCAAAGGAATTGGAAAGTAGACATTCAGGACTTTTCAAAAATATATATTAGTGTGGGGTGGACAATGCGTTTGAGCCTCCAGAACTGGCATTTTCGACCACGTTTGAGGCAAACTTCACCTCAAACGTTAGGCACCAAAGCCAGCGACCCTGTCCTCTTCAAAGGAGCATAACTTGAGTTGTAGATGTCCAATTGAGGAGATTTCAATTGGGTTAGATAGCTGACATTCAGAGCTTTCCAACCATATATAATAGTCTATAGTGGGCATTAAATTGGCAACGTTGACAAGAGGACAAAGTAGCACCCCAAGGCTTGATATGCAACAAGAGGGATCCACGTTTGGCTCAAAGTTTGACCTCAAACTTTGGCTCAAACGTGGATGACAGCAAAATGGTCATCTGCAGGATGAGTTTGGTGAAAAAGCTTGAGCCAAAGTTTGCCTCAAACTTTGACTCAAGCTTTAATGGTTCTGGCCCGGTTCACAAGTGGGTTTCTCTCCAACACCAAGAGCAATCAACAGAGGCTTTTGTCAACCCAATTCCATCAAGAGCAAGGGCCCAATTGACACCACTCAAAGGCACAAGAGATAGTTAGAATAGAAATTTCATTTTAATTATAATTTGTTTTGAATTTCATTTTCATTTTGTAAAAATACCTATAAATAGGCATCTGTTTCATTTTATTAGGGAAGGCAAGCTCCATTAGAGAGCACTGGGAGGCGAGCTCCAATAGAGAGCATAGAAGGCGAGCTCCACTAGGGAGTAGTAGGATTAGAGAACTCTCTCTAATTTTCATCTGTGTTTTGAATCTTGGGTGGAGAATTGAAGAAATTCTATTTCAATCTCACCTTGAGAATTCTCTCTGTTTTCTTGTCTGCATAATTTCAGTGAATTGTGATTTGAATCAAAGCTCTCTTTACTGCTTTCATCTCTATTTTTTCTTCAATCTGTTTGCTGTTGGATCAAGGAAGGGATTGAGATCTAGACTTGTTTTCTAGTCTCATTGAGCTCCTGAGATCTTCAACCTCTCATTTAGATTTTGCAATTGAGCTACATTCTACTTTCTGTTTGGTTCCTCAATTCAGTTTACATTAAGCTTGCTGCAAATCTCATTTAAATTTTCTGCAATTTACAATTCCTGCAATTGCTCTAAGTTCTTATTCACTGCAATTTCGCTTCTCTGTTTACATTGATCCTAATTTATTGTTCCTGCAATTTAAATTTCCAGTTGCTTGATCTATTGCTCTCTTTAATTTTTAGCACCCACTCCCCTTTACATTTAATGCAATTTATATTTCTTGTCATTTAAGATTCTTGCAATTTACATTTCTTGCTCTTTACGTTTTTGTCATTTACTTTCTGCACTTTAATTTTCCTTGCACTTTACATTCTGCTGGTCACATTTCATCCAATTCACAAATGTTAGCTTGACTAAACTAATCACCCACTAAAGTTGCTCGATCCATCAATCCCTGTGGGATCGACCTCACTCCCGTGAGTTATTATTACTTGATGCGACCCGGTACACTTGCCGGTTGGATTTGTGTGTTGAAAATTCGTTTTCCGCAAAAACACCATTAAGTTTTTGGCGCCGTTGCCGGGGATTGATTTAGATCAACAATGATTAAGTGGGTGAGAAGTCTAGATTAAGCATTTTTTTATTTTTGTTCTCTGTTTTAAAGTGAAACCAAGGTGTTTGAGTTTTTGCCTCACTAAGAACTTCTCATCTCTGATATGAGTAATTTCAATTTTCATTGGTATTGTGTTTTACAAAATTCAAATAAAGTTCAACTCATCTTATGATCAAACAAATTTTATGGGATATTACCCACCATCACCAATTTCCAATGATGGCTGGGAATATCACCAACAAATTACAGATCCCGAGCACTCCAATTCATGGAGATTTGCTTCAGAGACACAAGATGAGCAAGAGAATCATATGGGATATTTCCCACCACCACAAAATGATTCAAGTCATTATTCTAATGGTGGCTGGGAGTATCACCAAGGAATGGAAGAGCATCCACCTTCACGTCCCAGTTTCTCATTTGAAAGTTCTTCATCACTTGATTATGCCTCAACACAAAGTTTCCTCCAAAATCCATACAAGTCATCCCATCAATCACACAACTCATTCCACACCCCTCAACACAACTTCACCACAACACATCCACGTCATCAAAATTACTCTCAACCTTTATCTCTTGAACCAGCAGATGAGGATTACCTTCAAGCCATTGAAATACATAGAAAACTCGTGGAAAGATACACACAACCCCAATCCTGGAAAGAAATCATCCTCAAGAAGATGAATGGGCCCTTAGAGCAAACAAGGAGGAACTTAGAACCATCAAACAGTGAGGATGAAGACCAATTTGTGAGTGAGGAAGTGGAAAAACAAGAACAAAAGGTTCCTGTGTTAAGTGAAACTGCAATGAAGAATGAGGTGGTTGAAAATGAAACTGTACTTGAGATGACAAAGGAACATGAACATTCACAACCCTCACAAACTTCCCTTGAGTCTGTGATCGAAAAATATGAAGAGGAGATGAAGAAATCTTGGGAAGAACAACAAACCTCCTCCATGAAAGTACTATTAAGTCAAATGTTGAATGTGAAGGAGAAAGTGGAAGAGCAAGAAAGTGAGGAGGACAATCAAGAGAATCCACACTCAAGTGAAGCAGAGAAGCACATGAAGGAAGAGCTCATGGAACCACCAATTCAAGAGGCTCTTAATGAAGAAATCACTCCAATAATCACACAGCAACCATGTCTTGACATTAAAGAAGTGAAGGAAACCAACAATAACACCGAAGAAAAGTTTGTGACCAAGCTACAAAGGACAACATTCATGAAGAAGAGAAGGTCAACTGCAAACAATCCCACCCCTGATCCAGGAAACAAGTTCAATCAAGCCATTAACAAAAGGGAGCTTGCTGAGGAGAGACCAAAACAGGGGACAATAGCTGAATCTTCTTCCCCCCTTGAGGTCATTCCTCTTAACAAACTGGAAGAAGAGGAAGAAAGTGAAGAATAGGTAACAGTAGGTAACATTCCTTCTCCTTGCTTTGTTTAATTTTCAATAAATTGACATATGGTTGCATTCTAAGTTTGGTGTTGCTATGCAACAAAACTTGGTTCCAATGTTCATTAGATACTTGCATCAATTCCAAGTGAAAGTGTCACACTAAGTTTGGTGTGCCACTTATACTTTTATGCAATGTATCATGCACACCAACTTATATTTGCAAAAATAATGTCTCTGTTTCTCTGTGCCTTGATTGTTATCTTTTGCTTGCTTGAAACACATGTATTACTAACGTTTCATTGTGTAAAGACATTCATGATCCATCTTAGCCCCATAGCCATTGTTCTAATTATTGCTTGAGGATGAGCAAGCATTCTGAGTTTGGCAAGGGAAGGAGGAGAATGGGAGGAAAATGACAACAATAGAGAAGATGAACTACAAGGTTGTAAAGTTCCTTTTCCTCTCATTTGTTTCAAGCACTGTAAACTGCATGATTGTCTTTACCTTCTCTGTATGCATGTGTATATGAAAAGGCATAGTTTGATTTCTAAATTGCAACATGGTGCTGTGCCATTATGATTACCAACTTGAGTTTTGTGAATTCAAAAGCAATAAAGTATCATGATCATAAACAAACAAGGAATTAAAGAAGAATTTAGCATGTGCATAAAAGTATTGGAAAGCTAGTATGTTTGATTGTTGCTTAATCTGATTCAGAGACTAAAAAGGACTGCAGATGCTGTTGGATTCTGACCTCCCTGCACTCGAAGTGCATTTTCTGGAGCTGAAGAAGCCCAATTGACGCGCTCTCAACGGCGTTGGAAAGAAGACATCCTGGGCTTTCCAGCAATATATAATAGTCCATACTTTGCCCAAGATTTGATGGCCCAAACA
>NC_029777.3:43751288-43753258 GCF_000817695.3 Arachis duranensis | reverse complement strand
AATGAATTACATAAGTATCTCTATCTTTATCTTTATGTTTTATGCGTTTATCACCATACCCATTTGAGTTTGCCTGACTAAGATTTACAAGGTGACCATAGCTTGCTTCATACCAACAATCTCTGTGGGATCGACCCTTACTCGCGTAAGGTTTATTACTTGGACGACCCAGTACACTTGCTGGTTAGTTGTGCGAAGTTGTATTGATCACAATTTCGCGCTACCAAGTTTTTGGCGCCGTTGCCGGGGATTGTTGAGTTTGGACAACTGACGGTTCATCTTGTTACTTAGATTAGGTATTTTTTTTCAGAGTTCTTAAGAATGGATTCTAGAGTTTCAAGATGATCTGTAGAAGTCTGGCTGGCTGTGAAGCCATGTCTAATTTCATTGGACCGAGGTTTCAACTTATCATCACAAGAGCTTGTTGATTTCTATCAATCTTGCTATTGGAGCAGTGATCTACTAAGGCTTGGCTGGCCATTGGCCATGTCTAGTGTTTTGGATCGAAGCTTTCTTTGAAAGCTTGGCTGGCTGTGAAGCCATGTCTAATTCCTGGACCGGAGTTTTAGACTAAACATTGCATGATTCCTGGAATTCTCATTAAGAATTTTGATATCTTTATTTTCTTTTCCACTTAATTTTCGAAAAAAAAGCACAAAAAAAATATCACAAAATCATAAAAACCAAAAATATTTTATGTTTCTTGTTTAAGTCTAGTGTCTCATTTTAAGTTTGGTGTATTGCATGCATTGTTTATTTGATCTTGGTTCCATTTTCAAGTCAATAATACAGAGAACTAAAGATTCAGTACATGCAGCAGAGGAATTATACAGAAAAAGCTGGTGATCTTTGAATTCTCTTGACTTGAGTGTTTATGTGTCTCAGTGTTTATGTGTCTCATATAGTGTCAGTAGTATACAAACTGCTAAGTTTGGTGTCTTGCATGCATTGTTATTTGATTTTAGCTGCATTTTGATTATTCCTCACTATTAAAAATCCAAAAATATTTTTAATTTGTGTCTTTTTAAGTCAATAATACAGAGAACTGAAGATTCAGAACATACAGCAGAGGAATTGCACAGAAAAAGCTGGGCGTTCAAAACGCCCAGTGAAGAAGGACAGACTGGCGTTTAAACGCCAGCCAGGGTACCTGGTTGGGCGTTTAACGCTCAAAAGGGTAGAGTTTTGGGCGTTAAACGCCAGAATGTGCACCATTCTGGGCGTTTAACGCCAGGATGGCACAAGAGGGAAGATTTTGTTTTCAAATCAATTTTTTTCAAGTTTTCAAAATCCTTTCAAAATCAAATCTTTTTCAAATCATATCTTCTCAATCAAAATCAATTTCTTTCCATTTTCAAAAATACTTGCTAACAATTAATGATTTGATTCAACATTTCAAGTATGTTGCCTTTTCTGTTGAGAAAGGTTTAATGTTTGAATCATATCTTTTCTTGATAGCCAAGTCATTAACTTTTAAAATCAAATCCTTTTAAAATGTTTTTCAAATCATATATTCTCAATCACATTTTTTTAAAACCAATCATATCTTCTTAACCACATCTTTTTTCAAAATAATTTTCAATCAAATCTTTTTGATTTCTAATTTCAAATTATTTTTTTCAAAAATCACTTGATTTCTTTCCCACCTTTATTTTCGAAAATCAATTAGTGTTTTTCAAAATGTTTTCAAAATCTCTTACTTGATTTTTGAAAATTACTTCCCCTCTTCTCACATCCTTCTATTTATGGACTAACACTATTCCTTAATGCAAAATTTGAACTCCATCTTCTTTGATAAGTTCAAATTTTCTACCTCTGTCTTCCATTTTTCTTCCTCTGACACCTCAAGGAATCTCTATACTGTGACATAGAGGATTCCATATTTTCTTGTTCTCTTCTCTCTCATATGAGCAGGAGCAAAGACAAAGGCATTCTTGTTGAGGCTGATCCTGAACCTGAAAGGACCTTGA
>NC_029777.3:43749110-43749442 GCF_000817695.3 Arachis duranensis | reverse complement strand
GTAAACCTCATGCCTCTCTCTGTAATGGAGAAGTTAGGGATCTTTGAGGTGCAAGCTGCAAAAATCTCACTAGAGATGGCAGACAATTCAAGAAAACAAGCCTATGGACTTGTAGAGGATGTTCTGGTAAAAGTTGAAGACCATTATATCCCTGCTAATTTCATAGTCCTAGAGACTGGAAAGTGCATGGATGAATCCATCATCCTTGGCAGACCCTTCCTAGCCACAGCAAGGGCTGTGATTGATGTTGATAAGGGAGAATTGATCATTCAAGTGAATGAAGAATCCTTGGTGTTTAAGGCCCAAGGATATCCCTCTGTCACCATGGAGAG
>NC_029777.3:43743891-43745842 GCF_000817695.3 Arachis duranensis | reverse complement strand
CTCAAAGTTGCTTGCTTCTCAAGCCCTTAACTGTATGGTTAGTATGCATAAACTGAGTGTGGTTCCAGGATTGATTTTTGGTGCAGGGACACCAAACTTAATTGTTTGCCACTGCCTCAGATGCAACGAGTCAACCATATTTGAAACCATGTGTCCTTGCTAAAGGTTAATGAAATTAAAGCTAGAAAACAATTCAACAGTTGAATAATGTGTTCGATTGCTTGGAGCTAGAATCCTGCAAGAGGTGAGAATGATATTTTGGTGGAACACCAAACTTAGAAGTTTTCATTCTCCCTCAAATTGTTTTGGTGTGCAACACCAAACTTAGCTCTTTGCAATCCACTCCAATTACTCAACACTTTTA
Source organism: Arachis duranensis (assembly GCF_000817695.3). Lineage (NCBI taxonomy): Eukaryota > Viridiplantae > Streptophyta > Magnoliopsida > Fabales > Fabaceae > Arachis > Arachis duranensis. The sequence continues at coordinate 43,745,478 of NC_029777.3, read as the reverse complement.
TTGGAAAAGCTATGAAAAGAAACTACCTCAGGTTGGGTTGCCTCCCAACAAGCGCTCTTTTATTGTCACTAGCTTGACATCTTCTATTTTTGCTTTAAGGGGGATCTAGGTTCTGAACCTCCTTTTCTTTGTTCCATTGCCCCCTAGATACAGTTTTGCTCTATGACCATTTGCTGTAAACTGACTCTTTGTTGCTTCATCTAGTAATTCAATACTCCCATAAGGAAAAACCTTAGTCACCAAGTATGGACCAGTCCATTTAGACTTAAGCTTGCCAGGGAATATCTTGAGCCGTGAGTTATACAGGAGTACTTGTTGTCCAGGTTTGAATTCTTTCTTCAAAATCTTCCTGTCATGCGATCTCTTAGCTTTCTCCTTGTATATCTTGGTATTTTCATAGGCTTCTAGCCTAAACTCATCTAGCTCATTCAACTGCAACAATCTTTTCTCTCCTGCTGCTTCAGAATCCAAATTTAGAAGTTTAGTGGCCCAAAAGGCTTTGTGCTCAAGCTCCATAGGGAGATGACAAGATTTCCCATATAACAATTGAAATGGGGACTTCCCAATAGGAGTTTTAAAAGCTGTTCTGTATGCCCAAAGTGCATCCTCCAACTTCCTAGCCCAATCCTTTCTTGTGCTACCAACTGTTTTTTCTAGGATCTTCTTTAGTTCCCTGTTTGCTAATTCTGCTTGCCCATTAGTTTGGGGATGGTATGGTGTGGCTACCTTATGAATAACTCCATATTTGTGGAGAAGTTTCTCTATTTGTCTATTACAAAAATGGCCACCACCATCACTGATGAGACCTTTGGGCACTCCATATCTAGTAAAGATGTGCTTCTTTAGGAATTGAAGGACAGTTTGTGCATCACAGGTAGTTGTGGCTATGGCTTCCACCCATTTTGAAACATACTCCACTGCTACCAATATATATCTAAATGAATAAGAAGGGGGAAAGGTTCCCATGAAATCAATGCCCCATAGATCAAACAATTCTACTTCCAAAATGAAGTTCTGTGGCATCTCGTTCCTTCTTGTTAGTCCTCCTGCTCTTTGGCATTCATTACATTGGTGGACAAACTCCGTGGCATCTTTGAAGATGGTTGGCCAATAGAACCCACTTTGTAGTATCTTTGCTGCTGTTCTTTCTGGACCAAAATGTCTACCATAAGCTGAGCCATGGCAATGCCATAATACATCTCTTATTTCACTTTCAGGAATACATCTCCTGATTATCCCATCAGAGCATCTTCTGAACAGATATGGTTCATCCCACAAGAACTTCTTTGCTTCATTGATTAGTTTCCTCACTTGTTGCTTAGTGAATTCTTGCGGTATCTTTCTCCCTACTTTGTAGTTCGCTATATCAGCAAACCATGGTGTTTGTTGGATCTGCATAAGATGTTCATCTGGGAAGCTTTCATTCACAGGTAATGAGGCCTTTTGAATTGTTTCTGGTGGCAGCCTTGACAAATGATCAGCAACTAGATTTTCAGTGCCTTTCCTGTCCCTTACCTCAATGTCAAATTCTTGTAAGAGTAGAATCCATCTGATAAGTCTTGGTTTAGCATCCTGCTTTGACATCAA
>NC_029777.3:43740302-43740851 GCF_000817695.3 Arachis duranensis | reverse complement strand
AACTTGCTCACCAAGTCATCCCAAGTGTTGATGCTCTCCTTTGGAAATGTTTCTAGCCATTGAGTGGCTTTGTCCCTGAGAGAGAATGGGAACAACAACAGCTTGTATATGTCAGGGTGCACTCCATTGCTCTTAACTGTGTCACAGATCCTCAAGAAAGTGGATAGATGTTGGTTGGGGTCTTCCAATGGTCCTCCTCCAAAAGAACAGTTGTTTTGAACCAGAGTGATGAGTTGTGGCTTTAGTTCAAAATTGTTTGCATTGACATTAGGAGGAAGAATACTACTTCCACGGTGTCTAGCATTTGCAAATGTGTATGAAGCCAAGACTCTTCGTTGTTGTTGGTTATTGTTGGCTCCTTCTCCTGGTTGATTGTGATCTCCTTCCATGTCTTGGAATTCCTCCTCAGATTCTTCTTCTCCAATAACGTTCTTCCCTCTTTCAGCTCTTCTTATTCTCCGAAGAGTCCTTTGATCAATTTTAGAGATGATAGGGGAAGATCTTCCTGTACCTGACATACAAACACACAACAATAAACACACAAACTCA
>NC_029777.3:43736467-43737161 GCF_000817695.3 Arachis duranensis | reverse complement strand
ATGGAAGGATCAACAGAGACCTCAACAAGGTTTCAACCATAATAATGGTGGAAGAAACAGGTTTAGCAATAGCAAGCCTTTTCCATCATCTTCTCAGCAACAGACAGAGAGTTCTAAGCAGAATACCTCTGACTTAGCAACCATGGTCTCTGATCTAATCAAAACCACTCAAAGTTTCATGACTGAAACAAGGTCCTCCATTAGAAATTTGGAGGGACAAGTGGGTCAGCTGAGCAAGAAAATTACCGAACTCCCTCCTAGTACTCTTCCAAGCAATACAGAAGAAAATCCAAAAGGAGAGTGCAAGGTCATCAACATGGCCGAATTTGGAGAGGAGGAAGAGGCAGTGAACGCCACTGAGGAAGACCTCAATGGACGTCCACTGGCCTCCAATGAGTTCCTCAATGAGGAACCATGGGAATCTGAGGCTCAAAATGAGACCATAGAGGTTCCATTGGACATACTTCTGCCATTCATGAGCTCTGATGAGTGTTCTTCCTCTGAAGAGGATGAGTATGTCACTGAAGAGCAAGTTGCTAAATACCTTGAAGCAATCATGAAGCTAAATGACAAGTTATTTGGGAATGAGACTTGGGAAGATGAACCCCCTTTGCTCACCAAGGAACTGGATGACTTGTCTAGGCAGAAACTGCCTCAAAAGAGACAGGATCCTGGGAAGTTTTCAATACCTTGT
>NC_029777.3:43734294-43735695 GCF_000817695.3 Arachis duranensis | reverse complement strand
AAAATTTAAGTAAAATGCAGCAAGGTTCACAGAAGAACCCAAGTAAATTGTGATCTCAGGACTCAAGAGCTTAGGTAGCAGAGCCTAAAACCCAATTTCCTTCCCAGATCCAAGTTATCAAAGCAATTGACAGAAAATTTAAGAAGAAGCAGTAGAAGAACAGAAATCCAATTCAATTATGCAGAAAAGGGTTTAAAGAGATTTTAGATGGGAATTGAGACAGAATTTCCTCAATTTCACACACCCAAAACTCAGAAACAGAAGAGTAGAATTGCCCGAGTAAGAATAAGGAAGGAGATCAGTCAATTCTCCCTTAATCCTCTAAGGTCTCGGTCAAGTCTCTCAAGAACAATTACAAGAAATTCAAAGCTCAAAGAAAGTGCCAAATTCAAAAGCAAAGCCAAAGGTAAGTCTAAAGGTTCCTAATTACATCAAACTAGCTTCTATTTATACACTTTCTATTCTTGGATTTTGGGATTTGGATGGGCTTTTGATTTGGTGAAGAAATGAAATAAAATGGGGTTTTAATTTGGATTTTCGGCCCATTAAAAGTTGCTCCCAGGAGGCTGCCCTGCCCTTGTGGAGGGCAGGGCAGGATTTGGTGCATTGTGGTGCATCCTTGATGCGGTCTGGTACGGGCTGGTGCGGTCTGGTACGGGCTGGTGCAGCCTTGGTGCATGAAATGCTGCCCTGCCCGCGCCAAGGGCAGGGCAGGAAAAGTTGGTGCGCCACGGTGCGTGCTTGGTGCTGCCAGGATCGAGAATTGGTGCGCCAGAATCAAGAATTGGTGTGCCAGAATTTTCCTTGGTGCATAGGATGCTGCCCTGCCCTCGCGGAGGGCAGGGCAGAAAAAATTGGTGCTGCCAGAAGAGGATTGTGGTGCGCGCTGGTGCTGCCAGGAGGGAATTGGTGCGCCAGATTTTTGTGTGGTGCGCCAGATTTGTGCACCAATCCAAATGCTGCCCTGCCCTCGCGGAGGGCAGGGCAGTGTTGCCACTTTGCTGTCCCGTGTTCGAAACACGGCTGGGACACACCTTCCATTAATTTCCTTGGTTTCTTGGCACGGCCCTCAACCTTAGTTCTTTGCTTCTTCCTTGGTCCGTGTTCGAGTCTTGTGGCATGCATGGGTGACATTTTTTTCTTTGATTTTCTTCCATGAAGGCCCGATACTGCGCTTGTGGAGGGCAGGGCAAGGTTCTCTTCTTCTTGGTTCCAAGGCACACTTTTGTGCTCTGCCCTTGTAGTGGGCAGGGCAGAGTTGCCTTCCTTGTTTGGTTTCCTTATGTTGCCCTCCTAGAGGGCAGTGTGCCCTTGTGGAGGGCAATGTTTGCCTCCCCCTTGCATGCGACACACTTCCTCTTGCCTTGACCACGCTTTCCTTTCCTTGGGCTACACTTCTTA
>NC_029777.3:43729166-43730593 GCF_000817695.3 Arachis duranensis | reverse complement strand
GAATGGCATTCTTCTATAGGCAAAAACTCCAACTGGGCATGTGAATGAAGTCTTTTCTTGGTCTTTTGGATCTACCACTATCTGATTATACCCAGAATAGCCATCCAAGAAGCAATAATAAGCATGGCCAGCCAACCTTTCAAGCATTTGATCAATGAAAGGAAGTGGGAAGTGATCATTGCGTGTGGCATCATTCAACCTTCTATAGTCAATACACATCCTCCACCCTGTCACAGTTCTGGTGGGAATGAGTTCACTTCTCTCATTAATGATGACTGTCATCCCACCTTTCTTTGGTACCACTTGGACTGGGCTTATCCATGAGCTATCGGAAATGGGATATATGATTCCTGCATTCCATAATTTCATTACTTCCTTCTGGACAACTTCCTTCATTGCAGGGTTTAGTCTTCTTTGAGGTTGAATTACTGCTTTGGAATTGTCCTCCAAAAGAATCTTATGCATGCAGACTGTAGGGCTGATACCTTTTAGGTCATCAATGGTCCATCCTAATGCATCCTTGTGAGCTCTGAGAACATCAAGAAGTTCTCCTTCTTCTTTCTTTGTCAAGGATGAATTGATGATCACCGGGAGGCTCTCTGAAGTGCCAAGAAATGCATATTTGAGATGAGAAGGTAATGGCTTCAGTTCTTGCTTTTGCACCTCTTCTTTCTTGCTTGGTTCCACCTCTTTGTCTATGGAAGCCTCAGCTACATGTTCCTCTATTGTTTCTTGATTGTCTTTCTCTTGCTCATGCTGATTATGTCTAACATTTCTTCCACCAGGCTCTCTATCATATCCACCCTCAAATGATCTTCCTGCTCTGGAGGGTGTTGCATTGACTTAAAAACATTTATGATCATTTGCTCATCGTGTACTCTGAAAATCATTTCTCCTTTTTCCACATCTATAATGGCTCTTGCAGTTGCTAGAAATGGTCTGCCCAAGATGATTGAATTGTTGCCTTCCTCGTCGGTATCTAGGATTACAAAGTCCGCAGGGAAGATAAACTTTCCAACCTTTACTAGCAAATTTTCCACAATTCCACTCGGTGTTTTAATTGATCTGTCTGCCATGACTAGTGACATCCTGGTGGGTTTGAGTTCTTATATGGCAAGCTTCTTCATCATGGACAAGGGCATGAAGTTGATACTAGCTCCAAGATCATAGAGAGCCTTGTCCAAGGATAGTTTGCCTATAGTGCATGACACTACAAAGCTCCCTGGATCTTTAAGTTTTGGTGGGATTCCTTTTTGGAGCACGGCACTGCATTCCTCACTAAGCATCACCGTTTCCTTCTCATTCCATTCTCTTTTCTTGTTGATGAGCTCCTTTAGAAACTTGGCATACAGAGGCATTTGCTCCAATGCTTCAGCTAAGGGTATGTTGATTTCCAACTTCTTGAAAGTCTCAAGAAATTTGTGGAA
>NC_029777.3:43727168-43728054 GCF_000817695.3 Arachis duranensis | reverse complement strand
GAATCCACTCCTTCCAACTCCATTACTCCTCTTCTCTGTGATGGTTGGCGTTGTCTTTGATGAGCAAAGAAATATTGGTTGTTGGCCACCATATCAATGAGGTTTTGAGCTTCCTCTGTGGTTTTCATGAGTTGTAATGAGCCTCCGGCAGAGTGATCAAGAGCTTCTTGAGCTTTAAAAGTGAGTCCTTCATAGAAGTTCTGCAACTTGTCCCACTCAGTGAACATCTCTGGTGGACATTTCCTCAATAGAGCCTTATATCTTTCCCATGCTTCATATAAGTTCTCAGCCTCCAATTGAGTGAATGTTTGAACCTCAGTCTTCAACCTTAGGATTATTTGAGGGGGATAAAATTTGGCAAGAAACTTGCTCACCAAGTCATCCCAAGTGCTGATGCTTTCTTTTGGAAAGGTCTCTAGCCATTGAGTGGCTTTATCTCTGAGAGAGAATGGGAAGAGCAGCAACTTGTAACTATCAGGAGGTACACCATTGGTTTTCACCGTGTCACAGATTCTCAAGAAGGTAGACAAATGTTGATTTGGATCCTCCAAAGGCCCTCCTCCAAAAGAACAATTGTTTTGAACCAGAGTGATGAGTTATGGCTTGAGTTCAAAATTGTTTGCATCGACATTGGGAGGTAGAATGCTACTCCCACAATGCTTAGCATTTGCAAATGTGTATGAAGCCAAGACTCTTCGTTGTTGTTGATTATTGTTGGCTCCTTCTCCTGGTTGATTGGGATCTCCTTCCATTTCTTGGAATTCCTCCTCAGATTCTTCTTCTCCAATAACGTTCTTCCCTCTTTCAACTCTTCTTATTCTCCGAAGAGTTCTTTGATCAATTTCAGAGAGGATAGGGGAAGATCTTCCTGTACCTGACATACAAA
>NC_029777.3:43724045-43726878 GCF_000817695.3 Arachis duranensis | reverse complement strand
AGAGAAAGTAAATTGCAACAATTAAGAGAGCAAAAATTGAATCAGAAGCAACAAGCATTCAAACAGAAAGGAAATAAGGTGCAGCAGAGGTTCACAGAAGAACCTAAAGTAAATTGTGGTCTCAGGTCTCAAGAGACTAGGTAGCAGAGCCTAGATCTCTATTTGCCTTCCTAGATCCCAGTTCACAAAGCAATTGACAGAAAATTAAAGAAGAAGCAGTAGAAGAACAGAAATCAAATTCAATTATGCAGAAAAGGGTTTAAAGAGATTTTAGATGGGAATTGAGACAGAATTTCCTCAATTTCACACACCCAAAACTCAGAAACAGAAGAGTAGAATTGCCCGAGTAAGAATGAGGAAGGAGATCAGTCAATTCTCCCTTAATCCTCTAAGTTCTCGGTCAAGTCTCTCAAGAACAATTACAAGAAATTCAAAGCTCAAAGAAAGTGCCAAATTCAAAAGCAAAGCCAAAGGTAAGTCTAAAGGTTCCTAATTACATCAAACTAGCTTCTATTTATACACTTTCTATTCTTGGATTTTGGGATTTGGATGGGCTTTTGATTTGGTGAAGAAATGAATTAAAATGGGGTTTTAATTTGGATTTTCGGCCCATGAAAAGTTGCTCCCAGGAGGCTGCCCTGCCCTTGTGGAGGGCAGGGCAGGATTTGGTGCGTTGTGGTGCGTCCTTGATGCGGTCTGGTGCGGGCTGGTGCGGCCTTGGTGCGTGAAATGCTGCCCTGCTCGCGCCAAGGGCAGGGCAGGAAAAGTTGGTGCGCCACGGTGCGTGCTTGGTTCTGCCAGGATCGAGAATTGGTGCGCCAGAATCAAGAATTGGTGCGCCAGAATTTTCCTTGGTGCATAGGATGCTGCCCTGCCCTCGCGGAGGGCAGGGCAGAAAAAATTGGTGCTGCCAGAAGAGGATTGTGGTGCGCGCTGGTGCTGCCAGGAGGGAATTGGTGCGCCAGATTTTTGTGTGGTGTGCCAGATTTGTGCACCAATCCAAATGCTGCCCTGCCTTCGCGGAGGGCAGGGCAGTGTTGCCACTTTGCTGTCCCGTGTTCGAAACACGGCTGGGACACACCTTCCGTTAATTTCCTTGGTTTCTTGGCACGACAATCAACCTTAAGTCCTAGCTTCCTCATGGTTCCTTGTTCGATCCTTGTGGCATGCATCATAGGCATTTTTGTTTTGATTTCTTTCCTTGGAGAGCCCGATACTGCCCTTGTGGAGGACAGGGCAAGGTTCTCTTCTTCTTGGTTCCAAGGCACACTTTTGTGCTCTGCCCTTGTAGTGGGCAGGGCAGAGTTGCCTTCCTTGTTTGGTTTCCTTATGTTGCCCTCCTAGAGGGCAGTGTGCCCTTGTGGAGGGCAATGTTTGCCTCCCCCTTGCATGCGACACACTTCCTCTTGCCTTGACCACGCTTTCCTTTCCTTGGGCTACACTTCTTAGGCCACGCTTTTCCTTTTCTTTTCTTTTCTTCACCTATAATAAACCAAAACAACCACTCCAAGTATCACTAAATTCAAGAGGCTTATAAATCAATTAAAATTCAATTAAAATTAGCTTAAACCTCATGGATTATCATTAATTTCATGGTGGTTGCTTGATTTAAAGAAGTTGTGCATTTTCACTCCAAATCACTTACTTAAGAAGCAAGAAAGTGCATAAAGACTAACAAAACAAGTGAAATTAGCTTGAAAAATGGGTATATGATGACTTGTCATCACGGGGCACCAGACTGGCGTTAAACGCCAGAAAAGGGCAAGAAGCTGGCGTTAAACGCCAGAAATGGGCACCAGCCCGGCGTTTAACGCCAGAATTGGCACAAAACACAATTTTGCTTGCCATTTGGTGCAGGAATGACTTTTCCTTGACACCTCAGGATCTGTGGACCCCACAGGATCCCCACCTACCCTACCACACTCTCTCTCTTCTTCACCCTTCACCTATCAAATCCCATCTTTCTCTTCACCACTCACATCCATCCTTCATAAAACCCCACCTACCTCACCATTCAAATTCAAACCACTTTCCCTCCCAAACCCACCTATACATGACCGAACCCTACCCTTCCCCCACTCCTATATAAACCCTCCTTCACTCCTTCATTTTCACACAACATACACACCACTTCTACCCCTTTTTGGCCGTACACAAAGCCATTCCCTTGTTCCTCATTTCTTCTTCTTCTACTCTCTTCTTTCTTCTTTTGCTCGAGGACGAGTAAACCTTTTAAGTTTGGTGTGGTAAAAGCATTGCTTTTTGTTTTTCCATAACCATTTATGGCATCTAAGGCCGGAGAAACCTCTAGAAAGAGGAAAGGGAAGGCAAAAGCTTCCACATCCGAGTCATGGGAGATGGAAAGATTCATCTCAAGGGTGCATCAAGACCACTTCTATGAAGTTGTGGCCTTGAAGAAGGTGATCCCCGAGGTCCCTTTTTCACTCAAAAAGAGTGAATATCCGGAGATCCGACATGAGACCCGAAGAAGAGGTGGGGAAGTTCTTACCAACCCCATTCAACAAGTCGGAATCTTAATGGTTCAAGAGTTCTATGCCAATGCATGGATCACCAAGAACCATGATCAAAGTGTGAACCCGGATCCAAAGAATTATCTTACTATGGTTCGGGGGAAATACTTGGATTTTAGTTCGGAAAATGTAAGGTTGGCATTCAACTTGCCCATGATGCAAGGAGATGAACATCATTACACTAGAAGGGTCAACTTTGATCAAAGATTGGACCAAGTCCTCACAGTCATATGTGAAGAGGGCACCCAATGGAAGAGAGATTCAAGAGGGAAGCCGGTTCAATTGAGAAGGCATGACCTCAA
>NC_029777.3:43722983-43723934 GCF_000817695.3 Arachis duranensis | reverse complement strand
ATAGACCGGGCTATCATGATTCATAGCATGATGATTGGAGAAGAAATAGAAGTTCATGAGGTTATATCTCAAGAACTTTATAAGGTGGCGGACAAGTCTTCTACCTTGGCAAGGTTAGCCTTTCTTCATCTCATTTGTCACCTCTGTTATTCGGTTGGAGTTGACATAGAGGGAGACATCCTTATTGATGAGGACAAGCCCATCACTAAGAAGAGGATGGAACACACAAGAGACCCCACTCATCATGAGATCCCTGAGATACCTCAAGGGATGCACTTTCCTCCACAAAACTATTGGGAGCAACTAAACACCTCCCTAGGAGAATTGAGTTCCAGCATGGGACAACTAAGGGTGGAGCACCAAGAACACTCTGTTCTCCTCCATGAAATTAGAGAAGATCAAAGAATCATGAGAGAGGAGCAACAAAGACAAGGAAGAGACATTGAGGAGCTCAAGCACTCCATAGGATCTTCAAGAGGAAGAACAAGCCGCCATCACTAAGGTGGACCCGTTCTTTAATTTCCTTGTTCTTTATTTTTCTGTTTCTCGAAAATTTATGCTTATGTTTATCTATGTTTGTGTCTTGTGATCATTAGTGTCTTAGTGTCTATGCCTTAAAGTTATGAATGTCCTATGAATCCATCACCTCTCTTGAATGAAAAATGTTCTTAATTGAAAAAGAGAAGAATTGCATGAATTTTGAATTTTATAACAGTTTAATTATTTTGATGTGGTGGCAATACTTCTGTTCTCTGAATGTATGCTTAAACAGTGCATATGTCTTTTGAATTTGTGGTTCATGAATGTTGGCTCTTGAAAGAATGATGAAAAAGGAGACATGTTACTGAGGATCTGAAAAATCATAAAATGATTCTTGAAGTAAGAAAAAGCAGTGAATACAAAAAAAAGGAAGAAAAACGAAAAAAAAGAGAAAAAGAAAAAGAAAAAAAA
>NC_029777.3:43706790-43722827 GCF_000817695.3 Arachis duranensis | reverse complement strand
GTTCACCCAATTATGTGTCTGTGGCATGTATGTATCCGGTGGTAATACTGGAAGACAGAGTGCTTTGGGCCACAGCCAAGACTCAATAAGTAGCTTTGTTCAAGAATCATCATACTTTACTAAGAGAATCATTAACACTATCTAGACTTTGAGTTCCTAAAGAAGCCAATCATTCTGATTTTCAAAGGATAGAGTGAGATGCCAAAACTGTTCAGAGGCAAAAAGCTAAAAGCCCCGCTCATCTAATTAATACTGACCTTCATAGATGTTTTTGGAATTCATTGCATATTCTCTTCTTTTTATCTTATTTGATTTTCAGTTGCTTGGGGACAAGCAACAATTTAAGTTTGGTGTTGTGATGAGCGGATAATTTGTACGCTTTTTGGCATTGTTTTTAGTATGTTTTTAGTATGATCTAGTTAGTTTTTAGTATATTTTTATTAGTTTTTAGTTAAAATTCACTTTTCTGGACTTTACTATGAGTTTGTGTGTTTTTCTGTGATTTCAGGTATTTTCTGGCTGAAATTGAGGGACCTGAGCAAAAATCTGATTCAGAGACTAAAAAGGACTACAGATGCTGTTGGATTCTGACCTCCCTGCACTCGAAGTGCATTTTCTGGAGCTACAGAATCCCAATTGGCGCGCCCTCAACGGCGTTGGAAAGTAGACATCCTGGGCTTTCCAGCAATATATAATAGTCCATACTTTGCCCAAGATTTGATGGCCCAAATTGGCGTTCCCAGCGTTAAACGCCGGAACTGGCACAAAAATGGGAGTTAAACGCCCAAACTGGCACTAAAGCTGGCGTTTAACTCCAAGAGGAGTCTCTACACGAAAATGCTTCATTGCTCAGCCCAAGCACACACCAAGCGGGCCCGGAAGTGGATTTTTATGTCATTTACTCATCTCTGTAAACCTTAGGCTACTAGTTCTCTATAAGTAGGACCTTTTACTATTGTATTGAGATATCTGGGTAGCTACCTTTGTTCTTATGCTATCTTAGATCACTGGGAGGCTGGCCATTTGGCCATGCCTAGACCTTGTTCTTATGTATTTTCAACGGTGGAGTTTCTACACACCATAGATTAAGGTGTGGAGCTCTGCTGTACCTCGAGTATTAATGCAATTACTATTGTTCTTCCATTCAATTCCGCTTGTTCTTGTTCTAAGATATCACTTGTTCTTCAACTTGATGAATGTGATGATCCGTGACACTCATCATCATTCTCACCTATGAAAGTGTGACTGATAACCACCTTCGTTCTACCTTCGATTGGGTGAATATCTCTTGGATTCCTGATACACGATGCATGGTTGATCGCCTGACAACCGAGTGCTCGCCTGACAACCGAGCCGGCCATTCCAAGAGATCAGAGTCTTCGTGGTATAGGCTAGAACTGATGGCGGCATTCAAGAGAATCCGGAAGGTCTAACCTTGTCTGTGGTATTCTGAGTAGGATTCAATGACTGAATGACTGTGACGTGCTTCAAACTCCTGAGGGCGGGGCGTTAGTGACAGACGCAAAAGAATCACTTGATTCTATTCCGGCCTGACCGAGAACATTACCTTCTTTATATGCATGTGTGGTATGAATAAGCATAGCTTGAATTTTGATTTGCAATATGTTGCTGTGGCATTATGACTACCAACTTGAGTTTTGTGAATTCAAAAGCAAAAAAAGTATCATGATCATAAACAAACAAGGAATTAAAGAAGAATTTAGCATGTGCATACAAGTATTGGATAGCTAGTATGATTAATTGTTGCTCAATTGCATTGGGTTTTATTTAATTGAAGTTTTCATCTAGGACATTTTGTGAAATCTTTTGAAAATCATGAAAACCTTGAAAAAGCAAATACAATTAAAGCAAGAAAAGCAAAAGGGAAAGAATGAGAAAGCTGAAGGCTCTGAGTACCAATGACAATATGTTAAGTACTTGTGGTATTTATGTATCAAGCCAAATTCTTGAAAACAAACACTTAGAAGTCAAGGCTAGGCTCAAGTGCAAAAGCACTCCCTCAAAGCTCAAGGCTATGAGCATCAATGATTAGAGAGTCAAGAAAAGAAACAAATGAGCTTAATAAAGTCCTCTAATTAAATGCTTGTGGTGCTTATGTATCAAGTGGTAATACTTGAAAACAAAGCATTTAGAGTCGTAGTTTTGTTATCAACTCATGGGGCAAAGCACCCAAAAGGAGAAGCTAATAAGAAAATTAAAAGTTTGCTTCAAGGAAGCAATATAAGAAAAAGATTTCATAAATTGAGCTAGATGGAAGCATCAATCATTTACATTTCTTCTGTGATTATAGCATGCATTGAAAACTAGCTCCATGAAAATTGAGTTGCTATTCTTCCTACCTTGGATTGTCAATCTCTACTGCATGATTCTTTTCTTGCTTGGGGACAAGCAAGGTTTAAGTCTAGTGTTGTGATGACATGTCATCATGTCATGTTTTTCTATGCTTTTTCTTTGTTTTTTTATAGGTTTTATGCACTTTCTTGAGCCATAAGCAAGCCATTTGGGTAGAATTTCATGTTTCCTTTGATTCAATCAACCATGGATGAATTGATGCATTTTCATGAGTTTTTATGCCATAATTGCTTAAATTTCAAGAAGAAGAAGAACTCTCATGATGATAGTATAGCTTTGATGTATTTGGTTGATTGATGATAGGTGAAAAGAGCTTTGAAGAAGGTTAGAGAAAGAAGAAAGGGCAAGGAGCAAGAGAGAACAAAAAGCTTGAGCAAAAGCTTGCCTCAAACTTTAGCTCAAACTTTTGGAAGAGTTGAATTCACCATGGATAAGGCAAAAGCTTGCACCAACATTTGCCTCAAGCTTTTTGGCAAACGTTGGCGCCACACACCAACACCCAGGAGGCCAAAAAGCTTGCGCCAACGTTTGCCTCAAACTTTAGGTCAAACGTTGGCTTGCAGCCTGAAGGGGTATACTTCCAACAAGAATAACTTGAGTTACAGAGCTTCAAATGAGGTGATTCAAAAAGAAATGGAAAGTAGAAATCGAGAGCTTTCCAAGCATATATGGCACTGCATAGTGGACACTAAAATTGAGGGAGAAAACTGCCCCGAAATGTGCATAAATGAACATGGTGGCAACCTGTAGTGAGGCCAACTGATCTCTGCACCTTCGACGGAGTATACCTTGAGCTGTGGAGCTCCAAATGATGCGCTTCTAAAGGAATTGGAAAGTAGACATTCATGGCTTTTCAACAATATATAATACTATGGGGTGGACAATGCGTTTGAGCCTCCAGAACTGGTGTTTTCGACCATGTTTGAGGCAAACTTCACCTCAAACGTTAGGCACCAAAGCCGGCGACCCTGTCCTCTTTAAAGGAGCATAACCTGAGTTGGAGATGTCTAATTGAATAGATTTTAATTGAGTTAGAAAGCTGACATTCAGAGCTTTCCAACCATATATAATAGTCTATAGTGGGCATAAAATTGGCAACGTTGACAAGAGGACAAAGTAGCACCCCAAGGCTTGCTATGCAACAAGAGGGATCCACGTTTGGCTCAAAGTTTGACCTCAAACTTTGGCTCAAACGTGGATGACAGCAAAATGGCCATCTGCATGATGAGTTTGGTGAAAAAGCTTGAGCCAAAGTTTGCCTCAAACTTTGACTCAAGCTTTAATGGTTCTGGCCCGGTTCACAAGTGGGTTTCTCTCCAACACCAGGAGTAATCAACAGAGGCTTTTGTCAACCCAATTCCATCAAGAGCAAGGGCCCAATTGACACCACTCAAAGGCACAAGAGATAGTTAGAATAGAAATTTCATTTTAATTAGAATTTGTTTTGAATTTCATTTTCATTTTGTAAAAATGCCTATAAATAGGCATCTGTTTCATTTTATTAGGGAAGGCGAGCTCCATTAGAGAGCACTGGGAGGCGAGCTCCAATAGAGAGCATAGAAGGCGAGCTCCACTTGGGAGTAGTAGGATTAGAGAACTCTCTCTAATTTTCATCTGTGTTTTGAATCTTGGGTGGAGAATTGAAGAAATTATGTTTCAATCTCACCTTGAGAATTCTCTCTGTTTGCTTGTCTGCATAATTTCAGTGAATTGTGATTTAAATCAAAGCTCTCTTTACTGCTTTCATCTCTATTTCTTCTTCAATATGTTTGCTGTTGGATCAAGGAAGGGATTGAGATCTAGACTTGTTTTCTAGTCTCATTGAGCTCCTGATATCTTCAACCTCTCATTTAGATTTTGCAATTGAGCTGCATTCTACTTTCTGTTTGGTTCCTCAATTCAGTTTACATTAAGCTTGCTGCAAATCTCATTTAAATTTTCTGCAATTTACAATTCCTGCAATTGCTCTAAGTTCTTATTCACTGCAATTTTGCTTCTCTGTTTACATTGATCCCAATTTATTCTTCCTGCAATTTAAATTTCCAGTTGCTTGATCTATTGCTCTCTTTAATTTTCAGCACCCACTCCCCTTTACATTTAATGCAATTTATATTTCTTGTCATTTAAGATTCTTGCAATTTACATTTCTTGCTCTTTACGTTTTTGTCATTTACTTTCTGCACTTTAATTTTCCTTGCACTTTACATTCTGCTGGTCAGATTTCATCCAATTCACAAATGTTAGCTTGACTAAACTAATCACCCACTAAAGTTGCTTGATCCATCAATCCCTCTGGGATCGACCTCACTCCCGTGAGTTATTATTACTTGATACGACCCGGTACACTTGCCGATTGGATTTGTGTATTGGAAATTCGTTTTTCGCAAAACACCATCAGCTCTATGCTGTCCACTGGAGCTTCTCGTGTCTTCTCCACAACACATTCTTCATTAGATTTTCCACGTGAAGCCATGGAGACTATTGAGTGTCCCAACGTCTGGAAGATAATTGATTTATTACTTGCTCCAGTTGATGAAGGGTTGTATTAAATTGGTTTATTGATTCTTCGAGGCGAACCTGTGATTCTAGCTTTGATGGATATGGGCATGGTATATGGTGGAGTGGTGGTTCTTGGGAGTAATTAGATTGGTGTTGGGGTGGATAAGAATCACGCAGTAGTGAATGGTGAAAAGAAGCTTGTGAGTATGGTGGGTTGAGGTTGTGTTGAAAGGATGGTCTCTGAGCACAGGGGGGGACTTGTTGGTAGTTACAAGGCGGTCCACCAAATCTATCAGTTTGGTATGCATTGTAGGATGGTCTTTATCTGGGATATCTTGGAAGGTGTTGTTGCCTAAAGGGTTGGTCAGATCCTCTTGGCTCCGTCCATCTTTGATTGCTTTGACCTTGATGCATATTTCTGTTATAGCTTCCATTCCTTGCAACAAAATTAGAACCAAACTCAAAGCGAGAGGGATGAGAATTCATAGTAGTTGTCAGAAGTAAGGGGGAAAAGAAGAAACAAATAAACAAGTAAAAGAAAAAAAAATATATATATTTTTGAAAAATATTTACAATAACCAATAATAAGGCACACGTTTGCAATTCCCCGGCAACGGCGCCATTTTGAAGAACTGAAGATTCATGGTTTAGAAATTATAATAAACTCTCGTTGTAAGTATAGTTACTAAACCAAGCAATCAACCTTTCTTACAAACGTTTTGGTTGTCACAAGTAACAAACCCCTAAATAAATTGATAACCGAAGTATTTAAACCTCGGGTCGTCTTCTCAACGAATTGCAGGGAGGTATGACTTATTATTGGCTATGAAAAGGTAAAATTTTGGGGGTTTTGAGAATGAGGAACAAGTATGATAAATGATAAGCGAAATAAATAAATAATTGTAAAATAAACTCTTGGCAAGATACGAAAATTCGAAAGTCCTATCCTAGTTACTCCTATGAGAATGAAAGTTCATCTCACTTAGTTAACCTTTGCGTAAGCAAGGGAAAGTCAAGTGAACTAATTGGTTAGATTTCTCATGTCCTAGCCAAATCCTAAGGAAAGACTAGAGTTAGTGGAATTCCAGTTAATTAGCTGATATAACAATCAATCATGAATAGCTGATAACTCAAGAGTTTCCAATTAATCAATTAAAGCCAATAATAAAAAAGCCAAATGAAAAGTCATAAATCTGGAACAATCAAACTACGTTTAAACATAAATTTAAGTGCTGACATGGAAAGATTCATAAATCAAATGGGCAACATAAGCGATTAACAGAAAAAAGTATTAGAGTATCTAAATGTAGAAGAGAAATATAAATTAAAGAACATTAAACCTGTGATTGAAGAAGATGAAATCCTAATTCTAAAAATCCTAATCCTAATCCTAATCCTAAGAGAGGGGAGAGAACCTCTCTCTCTAAAAACTACATCTAAAACTATGAAAAGTGAATTATGAAAAGCATGTTGAGTCTCTGCATGTTCCCTGACTTTAATCTATGTTTCTGGGCCGAAAACTGGGTTGAAATCCGGCCCAGAATCTCTGCCAGCGACTTTTATAATTCTATAGATTGTGCACGTCACGCGGACGCGTCATTCATGCAGAAGCGTCATTCGGCATTTTTCTTTTCCATGCGGGCGCGTCGTCTATGCCTCCGCGTCACTTCTGCTTTTCCAATCCGCGCGTCCGCGTCACTCATGCGGCCGCGTCACTGCGAATTCCTTTCTTCTACGCGGTCGCGTCGCTGATGCGTACACGTTACTTCTCGCTGGTCATCTCCTCAATTTCTTGTGTTCCTTCCATTTTTGCAAGCTTCCTTTCCAATCTCTCACTCATTCATGCCTTATAAAGCCTGAAACACTTAACACACAGATCAAGGCATCGAATGGTAATAAGAGAGGATTAAGATTAGCTAAATTAAGACCAAAGAAGTATGTTTTCAATCATGTAATAATTTTAGGAAGGAAATATAAATGCATGCTAATTATATGAATAAGTGGGTAAAGACCATGATAAAACCACACAATTAAACACATTGTAAACCATAAAATAGTGGTTTATCAAAGATTAAATCCCACCATCTTAGAAGTTGTCAAGAAGGAAGTAACCAGACTACTTGAAGCAGATATCATTTACCCCATTTCAGATAGTGAATGGGTCAGTCCAGTACAAGTGGTGCCCAAGAAGTCTGGAGTCACAACAATAAGAAATGAGCAAGGAGAACTTCTGACAACCAGAGTGCAAAACGCATGGAGAGTTTGCATTGACTACAAGCGTCTCAACCAAGCCACTCACAAGGATCATTATCCCTTGCCATTCATTGATCAGATGTTTGATCGCCTGTCAGGTAAATCTCATTACTGCTTTCTAGATGGTTATACAGGTTATTTTCAAATCCATATAGCTCCTGAAGATCAGGAAAATACTACTTTTACATGTCCTTTTGGGACTTATGCTTATAAACGAATGCCCTTTGGCTTATGCAATGCACCAGCTACTTTCCAAAGGTGTATGATGATTCTTTTCTTTGATCTCATTGAGACCTGTATGGAAGTTTTTATGGATGACTTTAGCGTATATGGTGATTCATTTAGCCTTTGCTTGGATAGTTTATCTAGAGCATTGGACAAGTGTGTTAGTTCAAACCTTGTTTTAAATTTTGAAAAATATCATTTTATGGTAAAACAAGGTATTGTTCTAGGACATGTTGTTTCTGATATTGGTATCTCTGTAGACCCAGCAAAGGTGGATGTTAGTTCTAGTTTACCTTACCCCTCCTCTGTGGGGGAAGTCCGTTCGTTTCTTGGCCATGAAGGTTTTTACAGGAGATTCATTAAGGACTTAAGTAAGGTAGCCCTACCCTTATCTAGACTACTGCAGAAAGACATTGAGTTTGAGTTCAGTGAGGATTGCAAACAAGCATTTGATAAGCTGAAGACCGCCTAACTCAAGCTCCGATTGTGAGGTGACCAGACTGGAGCCAACCATTTGAAATCATGTGTGACACCTCCAATCATGCAGTAGGAGCAGCACTAGCTCAACATGAAGGTAACGATCCTTTTGTTATTGCTTATGCATCTAAGACTTTAGATGCTGCTCAATCTAATTACACTACCACTGAAAAAGAGCTTCTAGCTATTGTTTTTGCTCTGGATAAATTTCGAGCCTATTTACTTGGTACTAAGGTAGTAGTGTACTCAGACCATGAAGCTCTAAAATATTTATTAGCTAAAAAAGAGTCTAAACCAAGGCTAATACGTTGGATGCTACTGCTGCAAGAATTTGATCTGGAAATTAAAGATAGGAGTGGTAACCAAAATTTAGTGGCTGACCACTTGAGTCGCCTTGAGCACATTAAAGATGACTCCATTCCTATCAATGATAATTTCCCATTTGATAGCTTACAGGCAGTATCTGATGTAGTTCCTTGGTATGCACCTGTAGCTAATTATCTAGTTAGCCACATTTTTCCTCCCGATTTTACTAAGCATCAGAGAGACAAGCTGAAAAGCGAGTCCAAATACTATGTATGGGATGACCCATATCTATGGAGGTGTGGTGCTGACCAGGTAATTAGACGGTGTGTACCTCAATCAGAATTCCAGTCCATTTTAGAGGCCTGCCACTTTTCTGAGAGTGGAGGACATTTTGGCCCTCAACAAACTGCTAGAAAAGTTTTAGACTGTGGATTCTGGTGGCCTACTCTTTTTAAAGATGCTGCTGACCTTTGTAAATTCTGTGAAGTTTTTTATGTTTGGGGCATTGACTTCATGGGTCCATTTCCAAATTCTAATGGCCACCTTTATATACTGTTAGCTGTAGATTATGTTTCTAAATGGGTGGAAGCAATTCCTACCCATACTGATGATGCTAAATGGTGCACGAAATTGTGATCATCAACAATGGCGCCAAAGACTTGGAGCTCTCAAACGTGAATCACACTTTGTAACAATTTTGCACAACTAACCAGCAAGTGCACTGGGTCGTCCAAGTAATACCTTACGTGAATAAGGGTCGATCCCACGGAGATTGTTGGTATGAAGCAAGCTATGGTCATCTTGTAAATCTCAGTCAGGCGGATTCAAATGGTTATAATGGTTTTCGAATATAAAGATAAATAAAGCATCAAATAAAGATAGAGATACTTATGTAAATCATTGGTGGGAACTTCAGATAAGTGTATGGAGATGCTCTGTTCCTGTTGAATCTCTGCTTTTCTACTGCCTTTATCCAATCTTTCATACTCCTTTCCATGGCAAGCTGTATGTAGGGCGTCACCATTGTCAATGGCTACTTCCTATCCTCTCAGTGAAAATGGTCCAAATGCACTGTCACAGCAAGGCTAATCATCTGTCGGTTCTCGATCATGTTGGAATAGAATCCATTGATTCTTTTGTGTCTGTCACTACGCCCAACACTCGTGAGTTTGAAGCTCATAGCAGTCATCCCATCTCAGATCCTACTTGGAATACCACCGATCAGGTTTAGCCTTTCCGGATATTAGGAATGGCCACCAATAATTCTAGCTTATACCACGAAGATTCTGATTAAGGAATCCAAGAGATACGCGCTCGATCTAAGGTA
Organism: Arachis duranensis; assembly: GCF_000817695.3. NCBI lineage: Eukaryota > Viridiplantae > Streptophyta > Magnoliopsida > Fabales > Fabaceae > Arachis > Arachis duranensis. The sequence continues at coordinate 43,713,367 of NC_029777.3, read as the reverse complement.
GAACAGGAGTGGTTGTCAGGCACGCGTTCATAGGTGAGAATGATGATAAATGTCATGAATCATCACATTCATCATGTTGAAGTGCAGCGAATATCTTAGAATAAGAATAAGCTGAATTGAATAGAAGAATAATAGCAATTGCATTAATACTCGGGGAACATCAGAGCTCCACACCTTAATCTATGGTGTGTAGAAACTCCACCGTTGAATATACATAAGTTAAAATAGTGTTCATTGGCTTCGGCCCCAGAGAGGGAACCGGAATAACCAAGACAAAATGGTCTCAGAGACGATTAGTACAATAGTAAAAAGTTTTATTTATACTAAACTAGTTACTAGGGTTTACAGAAATAAGTCTTAGTGCAGAAATCCACTTTCGGGGCTCACTTTGGTGTGTGCCTGGGCTGAGCTTGAGCTTTACACGTGCAGAGGCTTCTCTTGGGGTTAAACGCCAAATTGTAACGTATTTTTGGCGTTTAACTCTAGTTTGTGACGTGTTTCTGGCGTTTTACTCCAGAATGCAGCATGGAACTGGTGTTGAACGCCAGTTTATGTTGTCTAAACTCGAATAAAGTATTAACTATTATATATTTCTGGAAAGCCCTGGATGTCTACTTTCCAAGGCAATTGCAAGCGTGCCATTTGGAATTCTTTAGCTCTAGAAAATCTATTTCGAGTGCAGGGAGGTCAGAATCCAACAACATCTGTAGTCCTTTTTCAGCCTCCAATCAGATTTTTGCTCAGGTCCCTCAATTTCAGCCAGAAAATACCTGAAATCATAGAAAAACACACAAACTCATAGTAAAGTCCAGAAATGTGAATTTTGCATAAAAACTAATAAAAACATCCCTAAAAGTAGCTAGATCCTACTAAAAATTACCTAAAAATAATGCCAAAAAGCGTATAAATTATCCGCTCATCACAACACCAAACTTAAATTGTTGCTTGTCCCCAAGCAACTAAAAATCAAATAGGATAAAAAGAAGAGAATATAATATAAATCCCAAAATATCAATGAATATTAGTTCTAATTAGATGAGCGGGACTTGTAGCTTTTTGCTTCTGAACAGTTTTGGCATCTCATGTTATCCTTTGAAGTTTAGAATGATTGGCGTCTATAGGAACTCAGAGTTCAGATAGTATTATTAATTCTCCTAGTTAAATATGTTGATTCTTGAACACAGCTAATTTTATGAGTCTTGGCCGTGGCCCTAAGCAGTTTGTTTTCCAGTATTACCACCGGATACAAAAATGCCACTAACACATGACTGGGTGAAACTTTTCAGATTGTGACTCAGCTTTGCTAAAGTCCCCAGTTAAAGGTGTCCAGAGCTCTTAAGCACACTCTTTTTACTTTGGATCACGACTTTAACCACTCAGTCTCAAGCTTTTCACTTGGACCTGCATGCCACAAGCACATGGTTAGGGACAGCTTGATTTTGCCGCTTAGGATTGGACTTATTTCCTTGGGCCCTCCTATCGATTGATGCTCAAAGCCTTGGATCCTTTTTACCCTTGCCTTTTGGTTTTAAGAGCTATTGGCTTTTTCTGCTTGCTTTTTCTTTTTCTTTTATATTTTTTTCGCCACTTTTTTTTCGCAAGCTTTGTTCTTCACTGCTTTTTCTTGCTTCAAGAATCAATTTTTTTTATTTTTCAGATCATCAATAACATTTCTCTTTTTCATCATTCTTTCAAGAGTGGTGCACGAAATTGCAATCACACTTTTGCAATCCGCACAACTAACCAGCAAGTGCACTGGGTCGTCCAAGTAATACCTTACGTGAGTAAGGGTCGATGCTACGGAGATTATTGGTTTGAAGCAAGCTATGTTTATTTTATTATTCTTAGTCAGGATTTCAATTAAAATTATCAGTTTGAATTATTAGAAAAATAAAAGAGCGTGAATTAATTACTTGTAATGCAGTAATGGAGAATATGTTGGGGTTTTGGAGATGCTTTGTTCTCTGAATCCCAGCAATATAATATTCAACTCAATAACATAATTGCAAAGTTCCTTCCATGGAAAGCTCTATGTAGGGTGTCACCATTGTCAATGGCTACTTCCCATCCTCTCAGTGAAAATGGTCCAGATGCTATGTCACAGCACGGCTAATCATCTGTCGGTTCTTAATCAGGTTGGAATAGAATCCATTGATTCTTTTGCGTCTGTCACTAACGCCCAGCCTTCAGGAGTTTGATGCTCGTCACAGTCATTCAATCCCGGAATCCTATTCAGAATACAACAGACAAGGTTAGACTTTCCGAATTCTCATGAATGCTGCCATCAATCCGGCTTATACCACGAAGATTCTGATTAAGGAATCTAAGAGATATTCATTCAATCTGATGTAGAACGGAGGTGGTTGTCAGACACACGTTCATGGGTTGAGGAAGGTGATGAGTGTCACGGATCATCACCTTCTCCATAATTAAGCGCGAATGAACATCTTAGATAGGAACACGCATATGTGATTGGAAAAATATAAGTAATTACATTAATTCATCGACACGCTGCAGAGCTCCTCACCCCCAACAATGGAGTTTAGAGACTCATGCCGTCAAAGAGTATGTAGTTCAGATCTGAAAATGTCATGAGGTACAAAATAAGTCTCTAAAAGTTGTTTAAATAGTAAACTAGTAACCTAGGTTTACAAAAAATGAATAAACTAAGATAATTGGTGCAGAAATCCACTTCTGGGGCCCACTTGGTGTGTGCTGGGGCTGAGACTTAAGCCTCTCACGTGCTTGGGTTGTTTTTGGAGTTGAACGCCAGGTTGTAACGTGTTTTGGGCGTTGAACTCCAACTTGTAACCTGTTTCTGGCACTGGACGCCAGACTGCAACATGGAACTGGCGTTGAACGCCAGTTTACGTCGTCTATAATTGCGCAAAGTATAGACTATTATATATTGCTAGAAAGCCCTGGATGTCTACTTTCCAACCCAATTGAGAGCGCATCAATTGGACTCCTGCAGTTCCAAAAAATCCATTCCGAGTGTAGGGAGGTCAGGATCCAACAGCATCAGCAGTCATTTTTCAGCCTAACTCAGATTTTTGCTCAGCTCCCTCAATTTCAGCCAGAAAATACCTGAAATCACAGAAAAATACACAAACTCATAGTAATGTCCAGAAATATGATTTTTGCCTAAAAACTAATAAAATTCTATTAAAAACTAATTAAAACATACTAAAATCTACATGAAATTACCCCCAAAAAGCGTATAAAATATCCGCTCATCACAACATCAAACTTAAACTGTTGCTTGTCTTCAAGCAACTAGAAGAATAAAATAGGATAAAAAGAAGTTAAGAAGCAATAATATCTCAAAGTTTCAAGTGAGGCTCAGGTTCTAGTTAGATGAGCGGGGCTAGTAGCTTTTTGTTTCTGAACAGTTTTGGCATCTCACTTTATCCTTTGAAATTCAGAATGATTGGCATCTGTAGGAACTCAGGATTCCGATAGTATTATTGATTTTCCTAGTGTAGTATGTTGATTCTTGAACACAGTTACTTTATGAGTCTTGGCCGTGACCCTAAGCACTTTGTTTTCCAGTATTACCACCGGATACATAAATGCCACAGACACATAATTGGGTGAACCTGTTCAGATTGTGACTTAGCTTTGCTAAAGTCCCCAATTGGAGGTGTCCAGAGCTCTTAAGCACACTCTTTTGCCTTGGATCTCCTTGTATCACGACTTTAACCACTCAGTCTCAAGCTTTTCATTTGGACCTGCATGCCACAAGCACATGGTTAAGGATAGCTTGATTTAGCCGCTTAGGCCTTGAATTACTTCCTTGGGCCCTCCTATCCACTGATGCTCAAAGCCTTGGATCCTTTTCACCCTTGCCTTTTGGTTTTAAGGGCTATTGGCTTTTTTTGTTTTTCTTGATCCAATGATTCCTTGTAAATTTTTTTTTCACTGCTTTTTCTTGCTTCAAGAATCAAATTCATGATTTTTCAGATCATCAATAATATTTTTCATGTTCCTCATTCTTTCAGGAGCCAACATTCGTAAAATTTAAGATACAAATTATGCACTGTTCAAGCATTCATTCAGAGAACAAAAGGTATTGCCACCACATATAATTAATTATAATTTTTATTATTAAGAACTCAAAAAATATAAATTACTTCTTTATTCTAATTATCTACTATTTTATTCATGTTTGATGATGATGAGAAAAATAAATTATAACTTAATTGGAAATAAAACCAGAATAGATATGTTAATTACTACTACTACTATATAACTTCTAAGGTAAATTCCTATAATAACACTACCACAGAGTTAAAGCTAAAATTAGAACTCAACAACTTGTATTTTGGGAAGTGGATGTTCCTCTAATCTGTGGGGTGCTTGGTCCTTCAAGGATTAATTTCTGGCGCTTCAGCTCCCTTAAGTCACGCCCTTGCTCTTCTTGTTCCCTAAGCAATTTGCAAAGCATGCTACTTTGATTGTTCTGTTCTTCCTTTATTGTGTTCATAACTTCTTGCAACTTGGAAACAGATGCCTCAAGATGTTCCCAATATTCGAATTGAGGAAGTTCTGGGAGGAATTCTTGTGCTCTCCTCTTGATTGGATCATCCTGCAGCTGTTGTCTTTCCATTGATATTTTAGTGATTGGCCGCTCAACTTAGATATACTCAATTATTCCCATCTTCACTCCGGCATCTCTGCAGGGCATAGAAATTAAGCTTGGATAGGCCAATTTGGTGTCCTTGGAGTTCTTGTTTGCTATTTTGTAGAGTTCACACGAGATTAGTTGATGAACTTCTACTTCTCTTCCCAACATGATGCAGTGAATCGTCACTGCTCTTTTAACAGTAACTTCAGAACGGTTGCTGGTGGGCAATATAGAACGCCCAATAAAGTCCAGCCAGCCTCTGGCAACTGGTTTGAGATCTTCTCTCTTGAGTTGATTTGGGATGCCAATGGTGCTGGTGGTCCACCTGGCTCCAGGGATGCATATATCCTCTAGAATCTTGTCCAGGCCTTTGTTTACCCTCATCATTCTCCTATTAACGGAGTCTAGGTCATCTTTTAGTTGAGGAAGCTTAAAGATCTCCCTGATTATGTCAGGATGGATGTGAACAATCTTTCCTCTGACTAAGGTCCGATGGTCATAGAGGGCAGCTCCAATTATTCTTTGCCTATCTGACTGCCACAGATTAGCATAGAACTCTTGAACCATATTCCTTCCCACTTTTGTTTCAAGATTAGCTAGGATTTCCCAATTCCTGTTTCGAATTTGTTCTTGGATCTCCGGATATTCATCTTCTTTCAGATCGAACTTGATTTCTGGGATCACTGATCTTAGACCCATTATTTTGTAGTAATGGTCTGAATGTTCTTTAGTCAAGAACTTCCCTTGATTCCAAAGTGGTTTTGGAATACTCTCTTTCTTGCCTCTTGGGGTGTAGGAAAGATAAGATAGAGGATATGATTTGTAAAAGATAAATATGATAAGAAAAAGATATAATTTAAAATTAAAAAATTGTGAATGATATTTGAAAAAGATAAATCTGAATTTTTATTTTGAAAAAGATTTTAAAAGATAATTGAGTTTTGAAAAATTTGTAAAAGAGTTGGATTGGATTGGAAAAAGATTTGTGTTTATGGATTAAGATACATTTGATATTTTTGAAAAAGGTTTTTAGAAATTAGGATTAAAATTTTTGGAATTGAAGGATGATATTTTGAAACATGTTTATGCAAGAAATCATGAATTGAAATATAAAAATTAGAAAATTTGTGAAGAAAAACGAATTTTACCTCCTCCCCACCATTCTGGCGTTAAACGCCCAAACGCTGCATGTTTTGGGCGTTTAACGCCCAATTGCTGCTTCTCCTGGGCGTTCAACACACAGCTGTTGCTTCTTTCTGGCGTTGAACGCCAGGAAGTCCTTTGTCACTAGGCATTTTTCTAAACGCCCAGGATGCTGTAATTCTGGCATTAAACGCCCAGAAGGTGCTTCTTTCTGGCGTTCAACGCCCAGAAGATGCTCCTTTCTGGCGTTTAACGCCCAGATGGCTACCCTTACTGGCGTTGAACGCCCAGTGGGTGCTTCTTTTGGGCGTTCAACACCCAAACTATTTCTTATGGCTTTTTCATGCCAGTGAGCTTCCAAATTCCCTTGTAACTTTGTGAATTCAAGCAATTGCTATTTTACCTTGAAGATACTTTGACATATACCTGTAAAAATCAATTAATTAACACATAAACTTTGTAAATGGCTGGGTTGCCTCCCAGCAAGCGCTTCTTTATTGTCATTAGCTGGACTATTACTGAGCTTTAATCAAGCCTTAGTTTTGAGCATTCTTGCTCAAAATTGCCTTCCAGATAATGTTTGACTCTCTGTCCATTAACAATGAACTTTTTATTAGAATCATTATCCTGAAGCTCTACGTATCCATATGGTGATACGCTTGTGATCACATATGGACCTCTCCACTGGGACTTCAATTTTCCGGGGAACAATTTGAGCCTAGAATTAAATAGCAGAACTTTCTGCCCTGGCTCAAAGACTCTGGATGACAATTTCTTATCATGCCATCTTTTTGCTTTCTCTTTGTA
>NC_029777.3:43705152-43706575 GCF_000817695.3 Arachis duranensis | reverse complement strand
GGAGAGGTCCCTATAGGGGTCTTGAATGCTGTTCTGTATGCCCACAGAGCATCATCCAAGCTTCTTACCCAATCCCTTCTATGGTTAATTACAGTCCATTCCAGGATTCTTTTGAGTTTACTATTTGAGACTTCAGCTTGCTCATTAGTCTGTGGGTGATATGGAGTGGCCACCCTGTGGCTAACTCCATAACGAACCAAAGCAGAGTAAAGCTGTTTATTGCAGAAATGAGTGCCCCCATCACTGATTAATACTCTAGGGGTACCAAACCCCCATCACTGATTAGTACTCTAGGGGTGCCAAATCTGCTGAAGATGTGTTTCTGGAGGAATTTTAACACTGTCTTAGTGTCATTAGTGGGTGTAGCAATAGCTTCTACCCATTTGGATACATAATCCACCGCCTCCAGAATATAAGTGTTTGAGTATGGTGGTGGGAAAGGTCCCATGAAGTCAATACCCCGTACATCAAACAACTCAATCTCCAAGATCCCTTGTTGAGGCATGGCATAACTGTGAGGCAGATTGCCAGATCTTTGGCAACTGTCGCAATTAAGCACAAACGCTCGGGAATCTTTATAGAGAGTAGGCCAGTAAAAGCCACATTGGAGGACCCTTGTGGTTGTTCGCTCACTTCCAAAATGTCCTCCATACTGTGATCCATGGCAGTGCCATAGGATCCTCTGCGCTTGTTCTTTAGGCACACATCGACGGATTACTCCATCTGCACATCTCTTGAAGAGATATGGTTCATCCCAAAGATAGTACTTTGCATCCGTGATCAACTTCTTTGATTGCTGCCTACTGTACTCTTTGGGTATGAAACTCACTGCCTTGTAGTTTGTAATATCTGCAAACCATGGCACTTCCTGGATGGCAAAGAGTTGCTCATCCGGAAAGGTTTCAGAGATCTCAGTAAGAGGGAGGGACGCCCCTTCTACTAGTTCTATTCGGGACAGGTGATCTGCTACTTGGTTTTCTGTCCCTTTTCTGTCTCTTATTTCTATATCAAACTCTTGCAGAGGCAACACCCATCTGATAAGTCTGGGTTTTGAATCCTGCTTTGTGAGTAGATATTTAAGAGCAGCATGATCAGTGTACACAATCACTTTTGATCCTACTAAATAGGATCTAAACTTGTCAATAGCGTAAACCACTACAAGCAGCTCTTTTTCTGTGGTTGTGTAATTCTTCTGTGTGTCATTTAAAACACGACTGGCATAGTAAATGATGTGCAAAAGCTTGTCATGTCTCTGTCCCAACACTGCACCAATGGCATGGTCACTGGCATCACACATTAATTCAAATGGTAATGTCCAGTCTGGTGTAGAGATGACTGGTGCTGTGACCAGCTTAGCTTTCAGAGTCTCAAACGCCTGCAGACACTCCTTATCAAAAATAAATGGCGTGTCAGCAGCTAGCAG
>NC_029777.3:43704541-43704941 GCF_000817695.3 Arachis duranensis | reverse complement strand
GACAATTCCTTCAGTCACCATAAAGTGACATTTTTCCCAGTTTAAAACCAGGTTAGTCTCTTGGCATCTTTTCAGAACAAGTGCTAAATGGTTAAGGCAGGAGCTGAATGAGTCTCCAAATACTGAAAAGTCATCCATGAAGACTTCCAGAAATTTTTCCACCATATCAGAGAAAATTGAGAGCATGCATCTTTGAAAGGTTGCAAGTGCATTGCACAAGCCAAATGCATCCTTCTGTATGCAAATACTCCGGATGGACATGTAAATGCCGTTTTCTCTTGATCTTTTGGATCTACTGCAATTTGATTATAACCTGAATATCTATCCAGGAAGCAGTAGTAATCATGACCTGCTAGTCTTTCTAGCATCTGGTCTATGAATGGTAAAGGAAAATGATCCT
>NC_029777.3:43693862-43704434 GCF_000817695.3 Arachis duranensis | reverse complement strand
CCAGTTCATTTTTTTCATTATGAACCACTGTCATGCCACCTTTCTTAGGGACGACTTGGACAGGGCTTACCCAAGGGCTATTAGAAATAGGATAAATAATCCCAGCCTTTAGTAATTTAGTGACCGCTTTCTGCACCACCTCCTTCATGGCTGGATTCAGCCGCCTTTGTGGTTGAACCACTGGCTTGGCGTCACCCTCCAGTAAGATCTTGTGCATGTATCTGGCTCGACTAATGCCCTTGAGATCACTGATGGACCACCCAAGAGCTGTCTTGTGTGTCCTTAGCACTTGAATTAGTGCTTCCTCTTCCTGTGGCTCTAAGGTAGAGCTTATGATTACAGAAAAGGTATCACCTTCTCCTAGAAATGTATATTTCAGGGATGGTGGTAATGGTTTGAGCTCGGGTTTGGGAGGTTTCTCCTCTTCCTGAGGGATTTTCAGAGGTTCTATTATTTTCTCTGGTTCCTCCATATCAGGCTGAACATCTTTAAAGATATCCTCTAGCTCTGATTCGAGACTCTCAGCCATATTGACTTCTTTTACAAGAGAGTAAATAATATCAACGCTCATGCAGTCGTTTTGGGTGTCTGAATGCTGCATGGCTTTGACAACATTAAACTTGAACTCATCCTCATTGACTCTCAGGGTTACTTCCCCTTTTTGAACATCAATAAGGGTTCGGCCAGTTGCTAGAAAAGGTCTTCCCAGAATGAGAGTTGCACTCTTGTGCTCCTCTATTTCCAGCACCACAGAGTCAGTTGGAAAGGAAAATGGCCCAACTTTGACAATCATGTCTTCAATCACGCCTGATGGGTATTTAATGGAGCCATCAGCAAGTTGAAGATATATTCGGGTTGGTTTAACTTCATCAGTCAACCCAAGCTTTTCGATAGTAGCTACAGGTATTAGATTAATACTTGCCCCAAGATCACATAGAGCTTGCTTAGTACAAGTACCTTCTAATGTGCATGGTATCATAAAGCTTCCCGGATCCTTAAGCTTCTCAGGTAAGCTTTTCAGAATGACTGCACTGCATTCTTCAGTGAGGTAAACTTTCTCAGTTTCCCTCCAATCCTCCTTATGACTTAAAATCTCTTTCATGAACTTGGCATAAGAGGGTATTTGCTCAAGTGCCCCTGCAAACGGAATCTTTATTTCAAGAGTTCTGAGATAGTCTGCAAAGCGGGTAAATTGCTTATCCTGTTTTGCTTGGCGGAGTTTCTGAGGATAAGGCATTTTGGCTTTATATTCCTCAACCTTAGTTGCTGTAGATTTATTGCCTACAGATGTAGGTTGAAAAGCCTTTTTAGAGGGGTTGTTATCAGCACTTATATGTGTCTGATCTCCAACTGGCGTTTGAATGCCACGGGTGGAAGTAGGAGTGGCGTTAGACGCCAGCTCCTTACCTGTTTCTAGCGTTTGAACGCCAGAACTGTGCTTCCTTTGGGCGTTCAACGCCGATTCATTGCTTGTTTCTGGCGTTGAACGCCAGAACTGAGCATGGTCTGGGCGTTCAGCACCAGCTTTCCACCCATTTTCTGGCTTTTGAACGCCAGAGTTATTCCTCTCTAGGCTCTGACTGTCCTTAGATGGATTTTAGGTGGTTTGCTTATTTCTTAGCTTCCTGCTACCTTGAAGTGAGGTATTTAATATCTTTCCACTTCTTAATTGAACTGCTTGGCATTCTTCTGTTATTTGTTTTGATAACTGCTGTTCTGTTTGCTTCAACTGTACTTCCATATTTTTGTTAGCCATTCTTGTTTCTTGTAGTATCTCCTTGAATTTGGCTAACTGTTTTGTTAGAAAATCTAATTGCTAATTGAATTCAGCAGCTTGATCTGCAGGACTGAGTTCAGCAGTTACTGTTTTAGCCTCTTCCTTCTTGGGAAGTTCACTACTTAGATACAGGTGCTGATTCCTAGAAACTGTATCAATGAGCTCTTGAGCTTCTTCAATTGTCTTTCCCATGTGAATAGATCTACCAGCTAAGTGGTCTAGAGAAATCTGAGCTCTTTCTGTAAGCCCATAGTAGAAGATGTCTAACTGCACCCACTCTGAAAACATTTCAGAGGGGCATTTTCTTAGCATCTCTCTGTATCTCTCCCAGGCATCATAAACGGATTCATTATCTCCTTGTTTGAAGCCTTGGATGCTTAGCCTTAGCTGTGTCATCCATTTTAGAGGAAAATAGTGATTCAAGAATTTTTTTAACAGCTGTTTCCATGTCTTTATGCTGTCTTTAGGTTGGTTATTTAACCACCTCTTAGCTTGGTCTTTTACAGCAAATGGGAATAGTAATAGCCTGTAGACATCCTGATCTACCTCCTTATCATGTACTGTGTCAGCAATTTGTAAAAACTGTGCCAAAAACTCTGTAGGTTCTTCTTGTAGAAGACCGGAATACTGGCAACTTTGCTGCACCATGATAATGAGCTGAGGATTTAACTCAAAACTACTAACTCCAATGGAGGGTATACATATACTACCCCCATATGAAGCAGTAGTGGGGTTAGCATATGACCCCAGAGTCCTTCTGGACTGTTCCTTTCCACTTAGTTCCATGATGGAGCAAAGGAGATGATATGTATGTTGATATTATTTATTTTATTAAAAATAAAAATTTATTTTTGAAATACTAAAATAAAATAAAATGAAATAAATAGAAAAAGAAATTGAAAATGTTTTGTGAAAATTTTCGAAAAAAATTTTGAGGAAAAAGAGAAAATGGATAGGATATTTTTGAAAAAGATAATAAAATATATATACATTAAAAATATTTTTATTTATTTATTTATTTATTTTTAAAAAAATCTTAGGAGGATAAGATTTGAAAAAAAATTAAAATTGAAATATGAATTTTTATAAAAAAATTTTGAAAAAGTAGCTTCAAAATAGTTAGAAAAGATTTTTTTTTTGAATTTTGAATTTTATGATGAAGGAGGAAAACACACAAAAGACACAAGACTTAAAATTTTTGGATCTAATGCTTCTTTTTTTCGAAAATTTTGGAGGGAAAACACCAAGAAACACCAAACTTAAAAATTTTAAGATCAAAACACAAAGAAGACTTAAGAACACTTTGAAGATTCACAAGAACACCAAGAACAAAAGAAAGAACACCAAACTTAAAAATTTTAGAAAATCAAAGTAATTTTCGAAAATTATATTAAAATTAACAAGAAAACACCGAACTTAAAGTTTGGCACAAGATTAAATCAAGAAAAGTTATTTTTGAAAAAGATTTTAAAAAGAAGATACCCAATTACCAAGAACATAGACCAACGCTCTAGCCAATTGGGCAGTAAATGTAACACTTGTTCTGAATAGGTATATTCCTTTTGGAAGACTAATGTTTTGGAAAAACACAAGTGAAACAACAAAAGACATAGAATAAGAAAAATTAAAGATCAACAAGAAAAATCAACAAGAACAACTTGAAGCTCAAAGAGCACAAATTCAAAAATTTAAAGGGAAAATATAAAATATGTAATTGACACCAAACTTAGAACAAAATACTAAACTCACGAAAAATTAAAATTGTGATAAAGGAAAATAATTTTTTTTGAAAATTTTTTTGAAAAGGGAATAAAGGACTCAGAATTTAATAACTCTATAGCAACAAAAATAAATTATTCCTAATCTAAGCAATAAAATAAATCTTTAGTTGTTTAAACTCGAACAATCCCCGGCAACGGTGCCAAAAACTTGGTGCACGAAATTGCAAATCACACTTTTGCAATCCGAACAACTAACCAGCAAGAGCACTGGGTCGTCCAAATAATACCTTACGTGAGTAAGGGTCGATCCCACGGAGATTATTGGTTTGAAGCAAGCTATGTTTATTTTATTATTCTTAGTCAGGATTTCAATTAAAATTATCAGTTTGAATTATTAGAAAAATAAAAGAGCGTGAATTAATTACTTGTAATGCAGTAATGGAGAATATTTTGGGGTTTTGGAGATTCTTTGTTCTCTGAATCCCTGCAATATAATATTCAACTCAATAACATAATTGCAAAGTTCCTTCCATGGCAAGCTCTATGTAGGGTGTCACCGTTGTCAATGGCTACTTCCCATCCTCTCAGTGAAAATGGTCTAGATGCTCTGTCACAGCACGGCTAATCATCTGTCGGTTCTCAATCAGGTTGGAATAGAATCCAATGATTCTTTTGTGTCTATCACTAACGCCCAGCCTTCAGGAGTTTGAAGCTTGTCACAATCATTCAATCCTGGAATCCTACTCGAAATACCATAGACAAGGTTGGACTTTTCGGATTCTCATGAATGCTGCCATCAATCCGGCTTATACCATGAAGATTCTGATTAAGGAATCTAAGAGATATTCATTCAATCTGATGTAGAACAGAGGTGGTTGTCAGACACACATTCATGGGTTGAGGAAGGTGATGAGTGTCACGGATCATCACCTTCTCCATAATTAAGCGCGAATGAACATCTTAGATAGGAACACGCATATGTGAATGGAAAAATATAAGTAATTGCATTAATTCATCGAGACGCTACAGAGCTCCTCACCCCCAACAATGGAGTTTAGAGACTCATGCAGTCAAAGAGTATGTAGTTCAGATCTGAAAATGTGATGAGGTGCAAAATAAGTCTCTAAAAGTTGTTTAAATAGTAAACTAGTAACCTAGGTTTATAGAAAATGAGTAAACAAAGATAATTGGTGCAGAAATCCACTTCTGGGGCCCACTTGGTGTGTGCTGGGGCTGAGACTTAAGCCTCTCACGTGCTTGGGCTGTTTTTGGAGTTGAACGCCAGGTTGTAACGTGTTTTGGGCATTGAACTCCAACTTGTAACCTGTTTCTGGCGCTGGACGCCAGACTGCAACATGGAACTGGCGTTGAATGCCAGTTTACGTCATCTATCTTTGTGCAAAGTATGGACTATTATATATTGCTGGAAAGCCCTGGATGTCTACTTTCCAACCCAATTGAGAGCGCATCAATTAGATTCCTGTAGCTCCAAAAAATCCATTCCGAGTGCAGGGAGGTCAGGATCCAATAGCATCAGCAGTCCTTTTTCAGCCTAACTCAGATTTTTGCTCAGCTCCCTCAATTTCAGCCAGAAAATACCTGAAATCACAGAAAAATACAAAAACTCATAGTAAAGTCCAGAAATATGATATTTGCCTAAAAACTAATAAAATTCTATTAAAAACTAATTAAAACATACTAAAATCTACATTAAATTACCCCCAAAAAGTGTATAAAATATCCGCTCATCAAAGAGCCAACAATTTTGACATTCATAACCAACAAGATAAAAAAATATGCATTGTTCAAGCATTCATTCAGAAAATAAAAAGTATTGCCACCACATCAATATAATTAAACTAATTTCAAGGACAATTTCGAAACTCATGTACTTCTTGTTCTTTTGTATTAGAAACATTTTTCATTTAAGAAAGGTGAAGGATTCATGGAATTATTCATAGCCTTAAGACATAGTTACTAAATACTAATGATCATGTAGTAAAGACACAAACATAGACAAACATGAAGTTCATAAACCGAAAAACAGAGAGATAAGAACAAGGAAGTTAAGGAATGAGTCCACCTTAGTGATGGTGGCGCCTTCTCCTTGAAAGACTAATGGTGTTCTTGAGCTCCTCTATGTCTCTTCCTTGCCTTTGTTGCTCCTCCATCATAGCTCTTTGATCTTCTCTAATCTCATTGAGAATGATGGAGTGCTCTTGGTATTCCACCCTTAATTGGTTCATGTCATGACTGAATCCTTCTAGAGAAGTGTTGAGTTGTTCCCAATAGTTGTTTGGAGGAAAATACATCCCTTGAGGCATTTCAGGGATTTCTTGATGATGAGCTTCCTCATGCATCTTTTGAGATCCATGAATGGGCTCTCTTGTTTGCTCTATCCTCTTCTTAGTGATGGGCTTGTCCTCCTCAATGAGGATGTCTCCTTTTATGACAACTCCAGCTAAGTAGCATAGATGGCAAATGAGATGAGGAAAAGCTAGCCTTGCCAAGGTGGAGGGCTTTTTGACTACTTTGTAGAGTTCTAGAGAGATGACTTTATGAACTTCTACTTCCTCTCCAATCATGATGCTATGGATCATGATGGCCCGATCAACAGTTACTTTGGATCGGTTGCTAGTGGGGATGATGGAGCGTTAGATGAACTCCAACTATCCTCTAGCTACAGGCTTAAGGTCCAGTCTTCTCAATTGAACCGACTTGCCTTTTGAGTCTCTTTTCCATTGAGCTCCTTCCATACATATGTCCATGAGGACTTGGTCCAACCTTTGATCAAAGTTGACCCTTCTAGTGTAGGGGCGTGTGTCTTCTTGCATCATAGGCAAGTTGAATGCCAACCTCACATTTTTCGGACTGAAATCTAAGCATTTCCCCCGAACCATTGTAAGATAATTCTTTGGATTCGGGTTCATACTTTGATCCTGGTTCCTAGTGATCTATGCATTGGCATAGAACTCTTGAACCATTAAGATTCTGACTTGTTGAATGGGGTTGGTAAGAACTTCCCAACCTCTTCTTTGGATCTCATGTCGGATCTTTCGATACTCATTTTTCTTGAGCATGAAAGGGACCTCGGGGATCACCTTCTTCTTGGCTACAACTTCATAGAAGTGGTCCTGATGGACCTTTGAGATGAATCTCTCCATCTCCCATGACTCGGAGGTGGAAGCAATTGTCTTCCCTTTCCTCTTTCTAGAGGCTTCTCCGGTCTTAGGTGCCATAAATTGTTATGGAAAAACAAAAAAGCTATACTTTTACCACACCAAACTTAGAATGTTGCTCACCCTCGAGCAAAAGAAGAAAGAATAAAAGAGGAAGAAGACGAGGTGGAGGAAAGGGATAGTGGTGTAGGTTTCGGCCAAGGGGGGAAAGAGAGGGTAGTGTTGTGTGAAAATGAAGAAGTGTGGAGGGGTTTATATGGTGGAGGGATAGGGGTTTATAGTTCGGTCATGTAGGATGGGTTTGGGTGGGAAAGAGATTTTGAATTTGAAGGTAGGTGGGGTTTATGGGGAAGAGTGTATGGCTGTGAGTGGTGAAGAGGTGATGGGGAAGAGTGATTGAGGTGATTGGTGAATGAATTTTGGGGAAGAGTGTCATGAAAAGGTGTGAGAGAGAAGGAGAAGGTAAGTGGGGATCCTGTGGGGTCCACAGATCCTGAGGTGTTAAGGATTAATCATCCCTGCACCATTTAGGCGTGTAAAACACCCTCTGTATGCAATCCTGGCGTTTAACGCCAGACTGCTGCCTGTTTTTGGCGTTAAACGCTAGCTCTATGCTTGTTTCTGGCATTAAATGCCACTTTGCTGCTTGTTTCTGGCGTTTAACGCCAGCTTTCCTCAGGGTGCAATCCTGGCATTTAAACGCCAGACTGCTGCTTGGTTTTGGCATTTAACGCCAGTTTTTCATGCTCTGTTCTGGCATTAAATGCCAGCCAGATGCTCCTGACTGGCGTTTAAATGCCAGTAAGCTCTTCCTCCAAGGTGTACTGTTTTTGATTCTGTTTTTAATTTTTGCAACTGTTTTGTGACTCCATATGATCATAAACCTAATGAAACATAAAAGGACAATAAAAATAATTAAAAATTGGGTTGCCTCCCAATAAGTGCTTCTTTAATGTCAATAGCTTGACAGTGAGCTCTCATGGAGCTTCACAGATGTTCAGAGCATGATAAAGGCTTCCCAACACGAAACTTAGAGTTTAAATGTGGGGGCTTCTCAACACCAAACTTAGAGTCTGGTTGTGGCCTCCCAACACCAAACTTAGAGTTTGATTGTGGGGGCTTTGTTTGACTCTGTATTGAGAGAAGCTTTTCATGCTTCCTCTCCATGTGTACAGAAGGATAACCTTGAGCTTTAAACACAAGGTAGTCCCCATTCAATTGAAGGACTAGTTCACCTTTGTCAACATCAATCACAGCTTTTGCTGTGGCTAGGAAGGGTCTTCCAAGAATGATAGATTCATTCTCATCCTTCCCAGTGTCTAAGATTATGAAATCAACAGGGATGTAAAGGCCTTTAACCTTCACTAACACATCCTCTACCAATCCATAAGCTTGTTTATTGACTTGTCTGCCATCTCTAATGAGATTCTTGTAGCTTGTACCTCAAAGATCCACATCTTCTCCATTACAGAGAGTGGCATAAGATTTATACCTGACCCCAGGTCACACAGAGCCTTCTCAAAGATCATGGTGCCTATGGTACAGGATATTAAGAATTTACCAGGATCTTGTTTCTTTTGAGGTAGAGTTTTCTGAACCCATGTATCTAGTTCACTAATAAGCAAGGAAGGTTCACCTTTCCAAGTCTCATTACCAAACAACTTGGCATTCAGCTTCATGATGGCTCCTAGATATTGAGCAACTTGCTCTTTAGTTACATCTTCATCCTCTTCAAATGAAAAATAGTTCTCAGAGCTCATGAATGGCAGAAGTAAGTTCAATGGAATCTCTATGGTCTCTATATGAGCTTCAGATTCCTTTAGGTCCCCAATAGGGAACTCCCATCTATCTGGAAGACGTCCTATGAGGTCTTCCTCATTGGGATTCACGTCCTCCCTTTCCTCTTTGGATTTGGCCATATTGATAATATCAATGGCCTTGCACTCTCTTTTTGGATTCTCTTCTGTATTGCTTGGGAGAGTACTAGGAGGAGTTTCAGTGATTTTCTTATTCAACTGACCCACTTGTGCCTCCAAGTTTCAAATGGAGGACGTTGTTTCACTCATGAAACTTAAAGTGGCCTTAGATAGATCAGAGACTATGTTTGCTAAGCTAGAGGGGCTCTGCTCAGAATTCTCTATCTGTTACTGAGAAGATGATGGAAAAGGCTTGCTATTGCTAAACCTATTTTTTCCACCATTATTAAAGCCTTGTTGGGGCTTTTGTTGATCCTTCCATGAGAAATTTGGATAAATTTTCCATGAGAAATTATAGGTGTTCCCATAGGGTTCACCCATGTAATTCACCTTTGCCATTGCAGGGTTCTCAGGATCATAAGCTTCTTCTTCAGAAGATGCCTCTTTAGTATTGTTGGATGCATTTTGCCATCCATTCAAACTCTGAGAAATCATGTTGACTTGTTGAGTCAACATTTTGTTCTGAGCCAATATGGCATTTAGAGTATCAATTTCAAGAACTCCCTTCCTCTGAGGCGTCCCATTACTCACAGGATTTCTCTCAAAGGTGTACATAAATTGGATATTTGCAACCATGTCAATGAGTTCTTGAGCTTCTGCAGGCATTTTCTTTAGGTGAATGGATCCACCTGCAGAATGGTCCAGTGACATCTTAGAAAGCTCAGATAGACCATCATAGAATATATCTAAAATGGTCCACTCTGAAAGCATGCCAGAAGGACACTTTTTGTTCAATTGAGGGATTCACCATCTTTTTGCTTGAAGGTCTGAACATCCACTCTAAGCTTGCTCAGCTTTTGAGGAAGAAAGAACTTGGCCAAGAAGGCTGTGACCAGCTTATCCCAATAGTCCAGACTATCTTTAGGTTGTGAGTCCAACCATGTTCTAGCCCTGTCTCTAACAGCAAAGGGGAAAAGCATGAGCCTGTAGACTTCAGGATCTACTCTATTAGTCTTAACAGTATTATAGATCTGCAAGAACTCAGTTAAAAACTGATAGGGTATTTTGATGGAAGTCTATGAAACTTGCAATTCTGTTGCATCAGAGCAACTAGTTGAGGCTTCAGCTCAAAATTGTTTGCTCTAATGGCAGGGATTAAGATGCTTGTTCCATAAAAATTGGAAGTAGGTGTAGTATAATCACCAAGCATCCTCCTTGAACCTCCACCATTGTTATTGTGTTCGGCCATGTCTCTTTCTTTTTCGAGATTCTCTGTAAGGTTTTATCTGGATTGTTGTGCTTTAGCTTCTCTTAGCTTCTTCTTTAGAGTCCTTTCAGGTTCAGGATCTGCTTCAACAAGAATGTCCTTGTCCTTGCTCCTGCTCATATGAAAAAGAAGAGAATAGAAAAAGAAGAGGAATCCTTTATGTCACAGTATAGAGATTCCTTTATGTGAGTAGAAGAAGAAAAAAATAGAAGAAGGAGAAGAGGAAAATTCGAACACAGAGGAGAATAGATGGTTCAAATTTTTAGATAAAGAGAAGAGTTAATAAATGAATAAATAAATAGAAGAAGATGAGAGAGAGAATTCGAATATTATTTTGGAAAAATAGTTAGTGATTGATGAGCGGATAATTTATACGCTTTTTGGCATTGTTTTCATATAGTTTTTAGTAAGTTTGAGCTACTTTTAGGGATGTTTTCATTAGTTTTTATGTTAAATTCATATTTCTGGACTTTACTATGAGTTTGTGTGTTTTTTTCTGTGATTTCAGGTAAATTCTGACTGAAATTGAGGGATTTGAGCAAAACTCTGAAGAAGGCTGACAAAAGGACTGCTGATGCTGTTGGATTCTGACCTCTCTGCACTCGAAATGGATTTTCTGGAGCTACAGAACTCCAATTGGCGCGCTCTCAACGGCGTTGGAAAGTAGACATCCAGGGCTTTCCAGCAATATATAATAGTCCATACTTTATTC
>NC_029777.3:43690931-43691512 GCF_000817695.3 Arachis duranensis | reverse complement strand
AAAGGAAAAAGTGAGATGCCAAAACTGTTCAGAAGCAAAAAGCTACAAGTCCCGCTCATCTAATTATAATTAATATTCATTGATATTCTGGAATTTATAGTATATTCTCTTCTTTTATCCTCTTTGATTTTCAGTTGCTTGGGGACAAGCAACAATTTAAGTTTGGTGTTGTGATGAGCGGATAATTTATACGCTTTTTGGCATTATTTTCAGGTAGTTTTTAGTAGGATATAGTTACTTTTAGGGATGTTTTCATTAGTTTTTATGGTAAATTCACATTTCTGGACTTTACTATGAGTTTGTGTGTTATTCTGTGATTTGAGGTAATTTTTGGATGAAATTGAGGGACTTGAGCAAAACTCTGAAGAAGGCTGACAAAAAGGACTACTGATGCTGTTGGAATCTGACCTCCCTGCACTCGAAATGGATTTTTTGGAGCTACAGAACTCCAATTGGCGCGCTCGCAACGGCGTTGGAAAGTAGACATCCAGAGCTTTCCAGCAATATATAATAGTCTATACTTTATTTGAAGAATGACGACGTAACTTGGCGTTGAACGCCAAGTACAAGCTGCTGTCTGG
>NC_029777.3:43690264-43690673 GCF_000817695.3 Arachis duranensis | reverse complement strand
CTTTGGTCTCAGTTTTGTATTATTCTTCATCTTAGGAGGCCATTGAGCACGTTTTAGGGGGCTGGCCATTCGGCCATGCCTAAACCTTTTGCTTATGTATTTTCAACGGTGGAGTTTCTGCACACCATAGATTAAGGGTGTGGAGCTCTGCTGTACCTCAAGTATTAATGAAGTTCTATTATCTTTTATTCAAATCTCTATCTTATTCTTATCCCAAGATATTCATTCGCACCCAAAAACATGATGAATGTTATGAGTCAGATTACCCTCATTATCATTCTCACTTATGAACGCGCGTGATTGACAACCACTTCCGTTCTACATGAACAGAGCTTGAATGCGTATCTCTTAGATTCTCCAACAGAATCTTCGTGGTATAAGCTAGATAGATGGCAGCATTTATGAGGAT
>NC_029777.3:43689899-43690175 GCF_000817695.3 Arachis duranensis | reverse complement strand
AATCTGGAGGCACAAGTGGGCCAGCTGAGTAAGAAAGTCATTGAAACTCCTCCCAGTATTCTCCCAAGCAATACAGAAGAGGATCCAAAAGGAGAGTGCAAGGCCATTGATTTGATCAAAGTGGCCGAATGCACTAGGGAGGAGGAGGATGAAAATCCTAGTGAGGAAGACCTCCTGGGACGTCCCTTAAGCAAGAAGGAGTTTCCTATTAAGGATCCAGAGGAATCTGAGGCTCACCTAGAGACCATAGAGATTCCATTAAATCTCCTTCTGCCA
>NC_029777.3:43688069-43689063 GCF_000817695.3 Arachis duranensis | reverse complement strand
CATCCCTCTGTGACAAAAGAGAGTAAGCATGAAGAGCTTCTCTCAGTTCAGGGTCAAGAAGAGCCCACACAGTCAAACTCTAAGTTTGGTGTTGTGAGGCCACAACCAAACTCTAAGTTTGGTGTTAAGATCCCATATCCAAACTCTAAGTTTGGTGTGGACAACTATACAACATTGACCTGATCACCTTGTGGCTCCATGAGAGCCACTGTCAAGCTATTGACATTAAAGAGGCGCTTGTTGGGAGGCAACCCAATTTTATTTATCTAATTTTATTTTATTTTGTTTTAGTGTTATTTTTGTGTTTAATTAGGTACATGATCATGAGGAGTCACGAAAAAATCAAAAAAATTAAAAACAGAGTCAAAAACAGAAGAAAAAAATTTTTCACCCTGGAGGACGCACGGGCTGGCGTTCAACGCCCAGAAGGTGCATCTGGCCGGCGTTCAACGCCAGAACAGAGCACCATTCTGGCGCTGAACGCCAGAAACAAGCATGAAACTGGCGTTCAACGCCAGAAACATGCATTACATGGGCGTTTAACGCCCAGAACATGCACCAATGGGCGTTTGAACACCAGAATGATGCATGGAGGCAATTTACATGCCTATTTAGTGCAGGGATGGAATTCCTTGACACCTCAGGATCTATGGACCTCACAGGATCCCCACCTACCTCGCCCTCTCTCACTCCATTCATGGTCATCCCCTCTGTTTTTGATTCACCACCTGCTTCTACCCATTCTTCCCCATACACCCCAACTTCTCTTCCCCACCCACTCCCACCCATATAGCCGAATCCATCTCCCCTCACTCACCTCCATCTTCTTCTTCTTCTTCTCTTCTCTCTTTTCTTGCTCGAGGGCGAGCAATATTTTAAGTTTGGTGTGGTAAAAGCATAGCTTTTTTGCTTTTCCATTACCATTAATGGCACCTAAGGCCAGAAAAACCTCAAAGGGAAGACAAAAGCTTCCACCTCTGAGTCTTGGGAGATG
>NC_029777.3:43671801-43686009 GCF_000817695.3 Arachis duranensis | reverse complement strand
CTAGATGGATGGCGGCATTTATGAGGATCCGGAAAGTTTCACCTTGTCTGTGGTATTCCGAGTAGGATCCTGGGAATCCGGAAAGTCCAATCTTGTCTGTGGTGTTCCGAGTAGGATTCCGGTAATGAATGACTGTGACGTGCTTCAAACTTTAACCTGCTGGGCGTTAGTGACAGACGCAAAAGAGGGATTCTATTCCAGTAGGAGCGGGAACCAACCGGTGATTAGCCGTACTGTGACAGAGTGCGTTAGCATAGTTTTCACTGCGAGGATGGGATGTAGCCATCAGCCATGGGTGATGCCTCCAGACGATTAGCCGTGCGACTGACAACCGCATAGGATCATTTTCCCGAGAGGATGAAAGTAGCCACAGTTGATGGTGAACCCCTATACAAAGCTTGCCATGGAAAGGAGTAAGAAGGACTGAGTAGAAGGAGTAGGAGAGCAGGCGTCCAAGAGCCCTACAGCATCTCCATCCGCTTATCTGAAATTCCCACCAATAAATCTACATAAGTGTTCTATCCCTTTTATTATTTCTTCTTTTTATTATTAATTATTTGAAAACCCATAAACCATTTTTAATCTGCCTAACTGAGATTTGCAAGGTGATCATAGCTTGCTTCATACCAACAATCTCTGTGGATTCGACCCTTACTCACGTAAGGTTTATTACTTGGACGACCCAGTACACTTGCTGGTTAGTTGAACGGAGTTGTGAGAATAAACAGTGCCCTAAGAGTAAATATATGCTAAAGCTCAAAAGATAGAAATCACAATTTCGTCCACCAGTGATTTTCAAAAATTGAGAGAAGAAATACAATTAAAACTAAAATTTGAAACAATTAGTTAATTAAAAGAATTTTGAAAAAAAATGAGGAAGATAAGAAATAAACAAAAAGTTAGAGAGAAAAAAAGTGGTTAGGTGGTTTTGAAAAAGATAAGAAATAAACAAAAAGTCAATTAGTTAGTTGAAAAAGATTTTGAAATTGATTTTGAAAAGATAAAAACTTAGAAAAGATTTTGATTTTGAAAAAGATATGATTTGAGAAGATATGGTTGAAAAAGATATGATTGAAATTTATTTTGAAAAAGATTTAATTTTTAAAATTAAAATTGATTACTTGACTAACAAGAAACTAAAAGATGCGATTCTAGAATTTAAATATTGAACCTTTCTTAACAAGAAAGTAACAAACTTCAAATTTTTGAATCATTCACATTAATTGTTAGTAAAGTTTTTGAAAATTATGAAATAAAGATAAAAAAAAGATTTTGAAAATAAATGTTAAAAATTTTCAAAAATATAAAAGAAAAATGAAAAAGATTTGATTTTTGAAAAAGATTTTGAAAAGATAAGATTTTTAAAATTGAAATGTTGACTTGACTAACAAAAAACAACTTATTTTAAAATTTTTTGACTAAGTTAACCCAAATATTTCGAAATTTATGAGTAAAACAAGGAAAATATATTTTTAATGATGAGAGAGAAAAACACAAAAATGACTCACAACATGAAAATTATGAATCAAACACATGATGCATGCAAGAATACTATGAATGTCAAGATAAACACCAATAACACTTTGAAGATCATGATGAACATCAAGAACTTATTTTTGAAAAATTTTCAAGAAAAGAAAAACATGCAAGACACCAAACTTAGAAATTTTTCATGTTTAGACATTATGAATGCAGAAATGCATATGAAAAACAACAAAAGACACAAAACAAGAAAATATGAAGATCAAACAAGAAGACTTGTCAAGAACAACTTGAAGATCATGAAGAAACACAAAATATTTTTGATTTTGTGATTTTATAATTTTTTTTGGATTTTTCGAAAATAATCTTTAGAAAAACGAAAAATAGAAAAAAAAATTTTGAAATATTTTTGAAAACTTTTTGAAATGAAAATTACCTAATCTGAGCAACAAGATGAACCGTTAGTTGTCCAAACTCAAACAATCCCCGGCAACGGCGCCAAAAACTTGGTGCACGAAATTGTGATCATCAACAATGGCGCCAAAGACTTGGAGCTCTCAAACGTGAATTACACTTTGTCACAACTTCGCACAACTAACCAGTAAGTGCACTGGGTCGTCCAAGTAATACCTTACGTGAGTAAGGGTCGATCCCACGGAGATTGTTGGTATGAAGCAAGCTATGGTCATCTTGTAAATCTCAGTCAGGTGGATTCAAATGGTTATAATGGTTTTCGAATATAAAGATAAATAAAGCATAAAATAAAGATAGAGATACTTATGTAAATCATTGGTGGGAACTTCAGATAAGTGTGTGGAGATGCTTTGTTCCTGTTGAATCTCTGCTTTCCTACTGCCTTCATCCAATCCTTCATACCCCTTTCCATGGCAAGCTGTATGTAGCGCGTCACCGTTGTCAATGGCTACTTCCCATCCTCTCAGTGAAAATGGTCCAAATGCTCTGTCACAGCACGGCTAATCATCTGTCGGTTCTCGATCATGTTGGAATAGAATCCATTGATTCTTTTGCGTCTGTCACTACGCCCAACACTTGCGATTTTGAAGCTCGTCGCAGTCATCCCATCTCAGATCCTACTTGGAATACCACAGACAGGATTTAGACTTTCCGGATCTTAGGAATGGCCGCCAATAATTCTAGCTTATACCACGAAGATTCTGATTAAGGAATCCAAGAGATACGCGCTCGATCTAAGGTAGAATGGGAGTGGTTATCAAGCACGTGTTCATAGGTGAGAATGAGGATGAGTGTCACGGATCATCACATTCATCATGTTGAAGTGCAGCGAATATCTTAGAATAAGAATAAGCTGAATTCAATAGAAGAATAATAGTAATTGCATTAACACTCGAGGAACAGCAGAGCTCCACACCTTAATCTATGGTGTGTAGAAAATCCACCGTTGAAAATACATAAGTAAAAATAGTGTTCATTGGCTTCGGCCCTAGAGAGGGAACCGGAATAACCAATACAAAATGGTCTCAGAGACGATTAGTACAATATTAAAAAGTTCTATATATACTAAACTAGTTACTAGGGTTTACAGAAATAAGTCTTAGTGCAGAAATCCACTTTCGGGGCCCACTTTGGTGTGTGCATGGGCTGAGCTTGAGCTTTACACGTGAAGAGGCTTCTCTTGGGGTTAAACGCCAAGTTGTAACGTGTTTTTGGCGTTTAACTCTGGTTTGTGACGTGTTTCTGGCGTTTTACTCCAGAATGCAGCATGGAACTGGCGTTGAACGCCAGCTTGTGTTATCTAAACTCGAATAAAGTATGAACTATTATATATTTCTGGAAAGCCCTGAATGTCTTCTTTCTAAAGCAATTGAGAGCGCACCATTTGGAGTTCTGTAGCTCTAGAAAAGCCATTTCGAGTGCATGGAGGTCAAAATCCAACAACATTTGTATTCCTTTTTCAGCCTCCTATCAGATTTTTGCTCAGGTCCCTCAATTTTAGCCAGAAAATACCTGAAATCATAGAAAAACACACAAACTCATAGTAAAGTGCAGAAATGTGAATTTTGCATAAAAACTAATAAAAACATCCCTAAAAGTAGATAGATCCTACTAAAAACTACCTAAAAACAATGCCAAAAAGCATATAAATTATCTGCTCTCACTAACACTATTGTTTCCTTTGTTAGAAACCATATTATTTGTCGCTTTGGATCACCACGAGCAATCGTGAGCGATCAAGGCACTCACTTTTGTAACAGGAGACTAACAGCTTTACTAAAGAGGCATGGAATAATTCATAAAGTATCAACAGCCTATCACCCCCAGACTAATGGGCAAGCAGAGGTGTCTAGCAGAGAGATAAAGAGCATACTACAAAAGATAGTCAAGCCTCATAAAAAAGACTGGAGCTCCAGGCTCCAAGATGCGCTTTGGGCATATCAGACAGCATACAAGAGACTGATTGGGATGAGTCCTTTTCGCTTAGTTTATGGAAAGTCCTGTCATCTCCCAGTTGAGTTAGAACACAAGGCCTTCTGGGCGGTAAAAGAATGCAACATGGACTATGAGAGAGCCGGAGCTGAACGGAAGTTGCAACTGCAAGAATGAGAGAACCTTTGCTTAGAAGCTTATGAAAACTCCAAGCTGTATAAAGAGAAAGTGAAGGCTGTGCATGACAAGAACATCAAGAGAAGAGAATTCTAAGCTGGGGACTTAGTCTTCCTTCACAACTCCAGAATGTGGCTTATGCCAGGCAAGCTGAGATCCAGATGGGATGGTCCCTATCGAGTAGAGAGGGTGGAACCATACGAAGTCTTTCACTTGAGCCATCCTTCAAGCTCTGAACTTATTAAAGTCAATGGACATCGCTTGAAGTTATTCCATGGCAAAAAGATGGCGAAAAACCAGGAACTAGAGATATTCCTCTTGGAAGATCCGCCCACAGCAGAAGACTGAGCTAGTGGCGCGTCCAACTTAAGGACGTTAAAGCAAAGTGCTAGGTGGGAGACAACCCACCATGGTATGATCGTTCCTTCCCCTCTCCTTAAATTCCTTCGTCAATAACTCTTCTCAGTACTAATGCCTATATTTTGCATCTCATCCACATATTGCATATTGCATATAAAAAAAAAGGGGATTAAGGCATGCGACGCGCCAGCGTCGTTGACGCGCTCACGTCATAGTGCCTTTGCAACTTTGAAGAAAAGAAACAGAAAGTTACGCAGGAGTGTGGCTGGAAGCGTGCCCTTGGCACCATTTGATCCACATGACCGCATGAATGACGCAATCGCGTCATTTGTTAAATAGCCTCTCCACGCGTCTGCGTCAACCACGCGAATGCGTGGCTCTGCAACTCGACGTAAAAAGGGTGTATCGCAATGAGTTGTTCTGGAGCTGGGCTGAACCTGTGCTAGCCGCACAAGCCCTGCTGTGCGAACGCGTGCCCCAAGAATCCGCGCCGGTTTCATAATTTAGCCATCCACGCGATCGCGTCAACCACGCGACCGCGTCACCCTGAAATTTAGCAAAACATGTGTTCACACAGAGAGTTGTGCGAGTGCGAAGCTGCCCTCGTGCCACTAGCACAAATCATGTCACGCATCCGCGTCACCTTATTCAAGGGCTGTCTGCGCGACCGCGTGACCTACGCGTCCGCATCGCCTGCGCCGCCCAACTCATTCAAATCTGCGAGATTATCTTATCTTTTCTTACTCCAATCCTACTTTCCCCCCTTCTCCCTTCTTCCTCCCTTCTCCTCCCTCTTTCTCACCACCATTATCAAGGTTTTTCATCTCTTCTTCCCTCCCTACTTTTTCATTCTTCTTCTTATTTTCATGTTTTCTTTTTCTTTCTCTTCTACTTTCCCTGTCCATGTTTTCTTTTTCTTTCTTTTTCCTCCTATTGGTGTTGGAGATTTATTTGGGTCATTATTTTTATATGTTGCTTGTGGTTTGTTTAGGACTTGTTTAACAGTTATATATTATTCTTATAGGGTTACTTGCATGTTCAATTTAATACTTTCCATACCTTATTTAACATGCATGCTATGTGTTTGTGAAAATGCCCATATGGCATTGTGCACTATTTTTAGATTTATTTTAATCTACTAATCTACATGCTTGCTTTTCACAAAACCCTTTTTCTATTTTATTAATTTTTATATAATTGTTATTACAAGCATATTGTTAGTTTGGAAGACTTGGTAATCTAACTTGGACATTGAATGCTTGATCTATGCTACTCATGCCCTTGCCGGCATGCCAACAAACACCTTGCATTTAACTGTCATCACATGCACTTGCTATATTTCAGTTGTTGATTTTTCACATGTAGTCATGACCATGTGTTAACATCATTATTCCTTATTGTGCATTGATTTCCACCTTTCTTATTCTTTTCCTTGCTATAACCCTTCAAATGTTCATGTCTTTACTCATTCCCTTTCAGGATGGCCACCAAGAAAGGCAAGGAGAAAGCTACTCCCAAATCCACAGCAAGGAGAGGAACAAAAAGAGCATTAGTGGTAGAGCCATCTTCAACTGCAGTTAAGCCCTCAACAAAATGAATTAAAAGGTTTATAAAGGTCGATGAAAAGGAGAAAGCCTTTCCAGCAAAGGACACTGCACGATTTCCCAATCGCTGCTGTGAGCAGATGCTCCCCATTCTGGCAGCTCGGAATTACAACAATGAACACCTTCTTATCCTTTTGCCTTGTATTGTCGAATTTGTTGAGCCGCGACTTGCACAAGGACACTGGGGATTCCTACAGAAACAGCCACGGCAGGTTAATCTTTCTTGGGTAGTTGAGTTCTACTCCAATTTCCACCTGCCGACCTTGCAGTCTGTTTATGTCCATCAGAAGCAAGTCCCCATTACAGAAGAGGCCATTCAGCGAGCCTTAGATCTTCCCCCTGCTCCAGAAGGACTGGACGCATTTCAAGAAGCCACACTCAAACGCCAGACGCACAAATTTGACTGGGATGCTGTTCTTAGAGTTATTGCACAACCTGGCAGCAGATGGATTTTTGGATACCATCGTTCCCGTTCTAAGGGAATATCGGCTTCCACACTCACCTTGGAGGCTCACGTATGGGTATAGATTATGTCCCATTACGTCTTTCCGAGCACTCATGAGTCCTCCTTCACTGCAGACATGACTGTTCTACTATGGTGCATCCTCACAGACCAGCCTCTAAATCTACCAAGACACATCCGGAATGCCATGGGACACGTGCAAATTGCAGGCAACCTACCTTTCCCCGCCTTGGTCTCAGATCTTGTCTCAGCAGCCAGAGTTTCCTACAGAGCTGGGGACACCAAAGCCATACTTTCACGGGATGATAAATACGTCCCTAACGGGAGATATCTCAGGCCACCACCAGCCACTACCAACCAGTCCACAGAACATGCTGCAGACATTCCACCTTCTACTAGTTAGCTGCTGCATCAAATACTGGAGAGGTTGGATAAGCAAGACCAAAAAGCGAAGCTACGAGAGCGCCGCAACCAATGCCGATTCAAAAACCTCAAGGAGCTACTCACAGGCAACCACAAACCTGACGAAGACCCAGGCACTCCGGACTCCACTTCTTTTACCAACACAAGGAGCCATGACGGTCCCGACTGTGGAAATACTACCACCAGCCCACCCTTTTTCCTGATAGATGGCACCGAGGACGGTGCAAAGCCTTAAGCGTGGGGAGGTCGGTTAGTACCTGACTTCTGGAGGTAATTCTTTCCCCTAACACGAACTTATTTTTCTTTAGAATAGGATATATCGCATAGTAGTAGGTTAATTGCATGCATGTTTTACCTGATCGAAAAGATAATAAGTTTCTTTTAAGACCCTAATTTTTTGTTTTTTTTTTGAAAAATTTCACTAATCTGAATCAAAATATTTATGTTAAATTTGTTTGAAGTTGTAATTGGAATAGGATTTTAGAGCTAAAGAACACATAACCCGTGAAACTTTGAGCCTTAATACATGGTTACACTATTTAACCATAAACATTTTTTTCTTGTGTGTTTACTTCTCTATGATTGTAATCTAAATTTTGTTTTATCCTATATGTCCAACGTTAATGTGTTATATGCATGCATATGATTGAGGCCATTATTTGTTTAGCACACGTATCCCAAATAAGCCTACCCTTTTAATTACCTTTATTAACCACTTTCAGCCGTCTTTAATCCCATTTGTTCTACATTTTACCATATTACTAGCCTTAAGCAGAAAAATAATTGAAAATCCCAATTGAATCTTTGGTTAGCTTAAGATAGAATTTGTGTGTTAACTGAGTATGGGAAAATTGTGGGAATAAAGGGTAATAGGGAATATGTCATGATAAAATAAGCGGAATTTGGGTATCTATTCATGTGAAACCATAAAAGAAAGATTACAAATCTATGTGCATTGATAAGCTAAGTAAAAAAATCTTTATTTTAGTGAATAAGGGGACAAAATCACCCCAATGATAAGTCAGAGTTCAATAATCAATGCACATGTGATAAAATTAAAATAAAGGTTGATGCATGAGTATGGAATGTGAAAAATAAATTTTGGGTAGCTAAGTATGAATGTTGAAATTATATAGAGTATATGTATGTTAGGTGAGAGCTTAGGTTAATTAAAGATTCAATGTATAAGCTCACTTAGCCATATGTTTTTAAACTTTTAACGTATTTAAAATATACAAAAATATTTATAATAAAATATAATAAATTTAAAATATCTCATAATTTTATTAATAATAAATAATTATTTACATATTTAATTATATTTTAACAGGTCCAGGCAGGCCTGTCAGGCCTATAAGGCTAATTAGTAAGCCTGGGCCTGGCCTATTAATATATTAAGGCTTTTAAAAGAGCCTAGGCCTGTACCTATTTTATAACAGGCCAGGCCAGGCCAGGCCAGGCCAGGCCAAACACAGGCCAGGCTGCAGGCCCCTGGCAGGCCGCCTGGCCTTTTTCCACCCCTATGCAAGACTATGGAATATGAAAAAGAAATTTTAGGTAGCTAAGTATGAATGTTGAAATTATATAGATTATATGTATGTTAGGTGAAAGCTCGAGTTAATTAAAGATTCAATGTATAAGCTCACTTAGCCATATGTAGACCCTCACCCTTACCTTAGCCCCATTAGAACCGTGAAAATACCTCATGATGTTTGCATTGGCACTTTAAAATTGTTGATTGGTTAGGTGAAAAACAAAAATTTGAAAGCATGATTAGAGAAGGATAGAGTGATTACCCCATATACTAGAGAAGATTGGAGTGCACACGCACCAGTAGTAAGGGTTCAATGCTCGATCCTGTGTTCCCTGCTTTCACGAGCTATCTTCTTACAAATTTACATGCTTTTACTGTATGATTTGAATTAGTGAAATCTGACCCATGTTTTGTCTTAGAGAACTTATCAATTTTTAATCGTATAGACAAAATCATATAGTTGCATTCATGTATATATAGGTTGCATCGCATTGCATGATTCTCACATATCCCTATTCATTTAGATTTGTCTCCTTCAACTAAGCATGAGGACATGCTAATGTTTAAGTGTGGGGAGGTTGATAAACCATTATTTTATGAATTATATTGCGTTTAATTGAGTTGTTTTATCAAGTCTTCACCCACTTATTCATATAATTTGCATGTATTTACAATTCCTTCCTAAAAATATTCTATGATTGAAAACTTGCTTCCTAAAGATCTTTTAATTGTATATTTTTATTTTTCTTCGTACCATTCAATGCCGTGATCTGTGTGTTAAGTGTTTCAGGCTTCATAGGGTAGGAATGGCATAAGGAATAGAGAGGAAGCTTGCAAAAATGGAAGGAACACAAGGAATTAAGGAGATGACCAGCGAGAAGTGACGCGGGCGCATGGCTTACGCGGCCACGCGAAATAGAGGAAATCACAATGACGCGCTCACATGCCTGATGCGACTGCGTGGATTGGAAGCTGCACGAGTGAAGCGAATGCATGGATGACGCACAGGTGTGGCACGAAAAACGCTGAATGACGCAAACGTGTGGACGACGCGGTCGTGTGACGTGCACAGTCTACAGAATTGCAGAAGTCGCTGCCATAGATTTTGGGCTGCGTTTCGACCCAGTTTTTCGCCCAGAAACACAGATTAGGGCCAGGGAACATGCCGAGACAAAAGAGAATTCATTTCGCATAATTTCTAGTTTTTTAGATCTGATTTCACTCCTCCCCTAGGTTTCTCTTTTTACATTCATAATTTAGGATTTGAAGATTTTTTGGCTTTGGCTTTTGAGAAGAGTCTACCTCCATAACTGGTCATTATAGTTTGTTATTTACTTTTCATTTACTCTCCCATATTCTTAAATTGTCCAGAGTTGACATTGGATTATTTTTAGAGTTTATTAATACAAGACTATTTCTACTTTTGATTAATATCTTTGATTATTATTTATTATGTCTCTTTTTATTTTTCCCATTAATTTTGTGAAGTTAATATTTATGATGATGAAGTAGTTCCCCAACTTGATTGGGAGTTGATTAAGAGGAGAACCTTGAGTTGGAATACTCAAGAGTTCAATTATAATTGGTTCATTGTTGGTTGGCTTGTTAGTCACTAGCTCTAATCCTTCCCAATGGAGAGGATTAGGACTTGTGAATAGAAGTTGACTTTTGATTTGAGTTTCCTTCATTCATTAATGGTTGACTAAATGAAAACAATGACTAATTATTAATTGATCTTGACAAAATTCCAACAAGGATAGAACTTCCAATTAATCTTCTCCTCGTCAAGATTTTTATTTAAATCATACAAATTCTCTAAATTATTTTTCAGTTCATCAAACTCAAAACCCATTTGGAAAACCTCTGATTGATAAAATAGCACATTTTCCTGCAACTCGTTGGGAGACGACCTGGGACTCATACTCCCAGTATTTTATTTCTAAAAATTGTGAAAACTCTTTTCTAAATTGATAAGTGGATTTTCGCCAGTTAAGAACTCTACTTACAACGCCATTTTTCTAATTAATTCTTAATCTGCTAATTTCCGCCTACGTCAGTGCTATTGAGCATTAAGGGGCTAAGATTTCCTATTGATTTTTACATCTTGGAGATGCCCCCTAATGACTCAGGAAGACCATCATCCATCCTACTTGGAAGACCATTTCTGAAGACTTCAAGGTTCAAGTTGGATGCCTTATCAGGAACTTACCCATTTAAGATAGATGGCAGAGCAGTGAGCTTCAACCTGGATGAAGCTATGAAACACCCTCCGAAAGATCATTCCATCTTCCAATGCGACATCATTGATGAGACCGTGGCAGAAGTCCACCAGGAAGAAGTGGAAGAGATGGCCATGGAGCAAGATGCAAGTGTGGGGAAACCCTCTGAGCTTACCGGAGATAACTTGCCCCCACCAATGGCTCCAGAAGATCAAGTGTCTAACCATGAGTAGAAATTGGAGTTAAAGCCCCTTCCACCCCACCTCAAGTATGCTTACTATTCATACCCTGGGTCGAGATGTCCGACCCGGAATGTTCTACAGACAAAGTGACCGACCGCTTCAGGTCAGGACAAACCGACCTCTTCTCAAAAAGCTCAGCCAAGTCACAGGAAAGCCCAATAAAGGGCCCAAATAGAGGAACACGACCCCAATCCAAAAGGCAGCCCAAGCTTATAGAGATAAGGGCGGTTCCCATGAAAGATAAGATAAAGATAAGATAACTAACTTATCTTATCTGAAAAGGTCACTCTACACCATTATAAATACACTGGAGCACCCAGGTATAACTCATACTCTGATTCTACTCAATACCTGCTTAATACCCTTGCTAACTTAAGCATCGGAGTCCCTTGCAGGTACTCCCCACCCTCCGGGGATGAAGGATCAGCACCATCACCAAGTCCAACAAGTCGGACACAACAGCTCTGACCCACACAGAAGATCTCGTCCGAGATCGACCTACAGTTTCAGGTAACCCTCGGAACATTGTTACCGTTGCCGGGGAACCCTGAAGTCATCCCATCACCATGGCGGATGACCATGACAACGACCACCCCTTAGATTTAGAGGAAAGAATGTCGCACAAAAACGTGGATACCACACCAAAAGATACTTCTCAAATCAACAACAAGAAGAACTCCCCAAATGCGGGAGCTCTAGATGCATTTCAAGACCGGTTAAAACAACTTGAAGAAGAAGCCCTACGCCAACGAGAGGCCGAAAAGGACCTACAAAGGGAAATAAGGCGACGCCAGGAATTGGAGAACAAACTTCTAAAACTTGAGGCCGATGTCAAGACGAAAGCCAGGATCTACTCCTGAAGATAGCAACCGCAAGGAGCAAGATCTATCCACCAAGGAGATCATGAAGACAAAAATCCCAAAGGACTTTAAACTCCCAGACATGACCTTATACAATGGCACTACAGATCCCAGCCATCATCTCAGCAACTTCATAAGCAGAATGTATCTCACCGACGCCTCAGATGCAGTTCGTTGCAAAGCCTTTCTAACTACTTTAACAAAAACAACAATTAGATGGTTCGACAACCTCCCTCCTAGGTCCATCTCAAGTTTCGACGACATGGCTAAGAAATTCCTGGCCAGATTCTCCATCCAAGAGGACAAAGCTAAACATGCTCCGAGCTTACTGGGAATTAGACAAGGAGAGCGGGAAACCTTGTGTAACTACATGGAGAGATTCAATAAGACATGCATGGATATACAGAACCTGCCAACAGAAGCCGCTATTATGGGCCTCATTAATGGCTTGCGAGAAGGGCCCTTTAGTCAATCTATATCAAAGAAATACCCCACATATCTGAACGAGGTGCAGGAACGAGCGGAAAAGTACATCAACATGGAGGAAAACTCCCGATTAAGAGAGACCTCGAAGGCCGGGTTCACCACCCGGGATAAAGACAAAGATTCCAGAAAGAAGGAAGATCGACATGGAGAGAAAATCAAAAACTACCACAATTACACCCCTCTTCAGGTATCTCTTATGGATGTATATAGAGAGGTTTGCAACACGGAAAAAATACCACCAGCTCGACATCTCAAAGGTAAAAAAGGAGCAGGAAACTAGGCTGAATATTGTTAATAACATCGGATCCGTGGGCACTCCACCAATGAGTGTTTTGACTTAAAAAATGTCATAGAAAAGCTCGTACGAGAATTGAATGCTAGATCGATATCTAGCCACCTATGATGATGAAGAAAGAAAAAGAAAAAGAGCAGAAGATGTCGGACCAACCGCGCGATCATCTCGAATGCCAGAAAGACATGTCCACATGATACACGGTGGATTTGACGGGGGAGGAATCTCCAAATCATCTCGCAAAAGGCATCTCAAAGACGTATATCACGTCGCAGGAAAGGAGGAAGCACCCGACATCCCGGCGATAACTTTTACCAAAGAAGACGCATTCGGCGTCGCCTCAGGGCATGACGACCCCATGGTCATCACTATTATACTAGCAAACGCAAATCTTCACCGCACGTTGATAGACCAGGGGAGCTCCGCTGATATCTTATTCAAAACTGCTTTCGACAATCTCGGCTTGGAAGAAAAAGAACTCAGAGCATATCTGGACAGCCTGTTCAGGCTGGGAGATACCTCAGTTCAACCGATGGGATACATCTCGCTCCACACAACTTTCAGAAAAGGAAGTCAATCAAGAACACTCAAAATAGATTACATCGTAGTCAACATAAGTTCAGCTTACAATGCCCTAATAGGTCGGACAACGTTAAATTAGCTCGGCGCAATAGTCTCGACTCCGCATCTATGCATGAAGTTCTCAACTGCAGGAGGAATAGCCACGATAAAGGCAGATCAGAAGATGGCGCTCCGCTATTACAACGAAAGTCTAAACCTCAGAGGCAAAGGAGAAGAATTCCACACAATTGAGCTCGGTGGAGTTTAGAGATGGGAGGAGCTCCGCCCACAACCTGAAGGAGAAGTAGAGAAAATCCAGATCGGGAACACTCCGGACCAAACAACCAACATCGGCACACTCCTAAAAAGAGACATAAAAGAATCACTCATACAGTTTCTACGAGACAACGCCGACCTCTTTGCATGGAAGGTAGCAGACATGCCAGGCATAGATCCCAAACTAATGTGCCATAAACTAGCAGTTGGTGGACGAAATTGTGATCCTCAAAGTTGGTCTCTTTGTATTTGTATGAAATCAAAAATACCCCAAAGAGATCATGGTGTGATAAATTGGGCTCTTAATAATCCCTGGTGTGATCATAACTCCGTTCAACTTAACCAGCAAGTGTACTGGGTCATCCAAGTAATACCTTACGTGAGTAAGGGTCGATCCCACAGAGATTGTTGGTATCAAGCAAGCTATGGTTACCTTGTAAATCTCAGTTAGGCAGATTAAATTGGTTTATGATGAGTTCGAAAATTAATAATAAATAGAAAATAAAAGGGATAGAAATACTTATGTAAATCAATAGTGGAAATTTCAGATAGGCGTATGGAGATGCTGTGCTCCTCTTGAATCTCTACTTTCTTATTACATTCATCCAATCCTTCTTACTCCTTTCCATGGCAAGATGTATGTAGGGCATTACCGTTGTCAATGGCTACATCCCATCCTCTCAGTGAAAAGTCAGTCACACGCGTTCATAGGTGAGAATGATGATGAGTGTCACGGATAATTACATTCATCAAGTTGAAGTGCAACGTATATCTTGGAATAAGAATAAAAGAGAATTGAATAAAAAGTAATAGTAATTGTATT
>NC_029777.3:43671183-43671737 GCF_000817695.3 Arachis duranensis | reverse complement strand
AGCTCCACACCCTTAATCTATGGTGTATAGAAACTCCACTGTTGAAAATGCATAAGTAAAAGGTTCAGGCATGGCCGAATGGCCAGCCCCCTGAATGTGATCAATAGTCTCCTAAGATGAAGAATAAAACAAAACTGAGGCCAAAGATGTCTAATACAATAGTAAGAGGTCCTATATATACTAGACTAGCTACTAGGGTTTACGTGAGTAAGTAATTGATGCATAAATCCATTTCCGGGGCCCACTTGGTGTATTTTTGGGCTGAGCTTGATCTATCCACGAGCTGAGGCTTCTCTTGGAGTTGAACTCCAAGTTATAACGTGTGTTGGGCGTTCAACTCCGGATCATGACGTGTTTCTGGCGTTTAACTCCAGACAGCAGCATGTACTTGGGGTTCAACGCCAAGTTACGTCGTCAATTGCCAAATAAAGTATGGACTATTATATATTACTGGAAAGCTCTGGATGTTTACATTCCAACGCCGTTGAGAGCGCGCCATTTGGAGTTCTGTAGCTCCAGAAAATTCATTTCGAGTGCAGGGAGGTCAGATTCCA
>NC_029777.3:43670558-43670944 GCF_000817695.3 Arachis duranensis | reverse complement strand
GATAATGCCAAAAAGCGTATAAATTATCCGCTCATCACAACACTAAACTTAAATTGTTGCTTGTCCCCAAGCAACTGAAAATCAATTAGGATAAAAAGAAGAGAATATACTATAAATTTCAGAATATCAATGAATATTAATTATAATTAGATGAGCGGGACTTGTAGCTTTTTGCTTCTGAACAGTTTTTGCATCTCACTTTTTCCTTTGAAGTTCAGAATGATTGGCTTCTCTAGGAACTTAGAATTTTGGATAGTGTTATTGACTTTCCTAGTTAAGCATGTTGATTCTTGAACACAGCTACTTATGAGTCTTGGCCGTGGCCCTAAGCACTTTGTCTTCCAGTATTACCACCAGATACATAAATGCCACAGACACATAACTGG
>NC_029777.3:43668597-43668967 GCF_000817695.3 Arachis duranensis | reverse complement strand
TTTGGAGATGAATCTTTCCATCTCCCATGACTCGGAGGTGGAAGCTTTTGTCTTCCCTTTTCCTTTTCTAGAGGATTCTCCGGCCTTAGGTGCCATTGATGGAAGTGGAAAACAAAAAAGATTGTGCTTTGACCACACCAAACTTAAAATATTGCTCGTCCTCGAGCAATAGAAGAAAGAAGAGAAGAATAAGAAGAAGAGACTATGGTAGAGAGGGAGAGATGTAGGTTCAGCCAAGGTGAAGAAGAGGGGGTTGTGTTTTGTGAAAATGAAGTAGAATGGAATGGTATATATAGGGAGAGGGGGGAGTGTATGTTCGGCCATTTAGGGTGGGAATGGGTGGGAAAATGGTTTTGAATTTTTGAAGGTA
>NC_029777.3:43664873-43668334 GCF_000817695.3 Arachis duranensis | reverse complement strand
TGCCTTTGCACACCATTCTGGCGTTTAAACGCCCATTGGTGCACGTTATGGGCGTTCAACGCCCATGTAAAGCATGTTTCTGGCGTTGAACGCCAGTTTCATGCTTGTTACTGGTGTTTAGCGCCAGCTTTTCCTCTTAGGCATATTCCTGGCGTTCAGCGCTAGAATGTTGCTTGTTTCTGGCGTTCAGCGCCAGGTTGATGCTCTGTTCTGGCGTTGAACGCCAGCCAGATGCTCCTTACTGGCGTTGAACGCCAGCCTGTGCTTCCTCCAGAGTGTGATTTTTCTTCTGCTGTTTTTGATTCTATTTTTAATTTTTTATATTTTTTTCGTGACTCCTCATGATCATGTACCTAATAAAACACAAAATAACAATAAAATAAAAATTAGATAAATAAAATTGGGTTGCCTCCCAACAAGCGCTTTTTTAATGTCAATAGCTTGACAGTGGCTCTCTTGGAGCCACAAAGGTGATCAGGTCAATGTTGTATAGTCCCAACACCAAACTTAGAGTTTGGATATGGGGTCTTAACATCAAACTTAGAGTTTGGTTGTGGCCTCCTGATACGTAAAAATTTAGATTTCACGTAATTACCGGCAAGTATACCGGATCGTATCAAGTAGTAAGACTCACTAAGAGTGAGGTCGATCCCACGAGGATTGGTAGATTAAGCAACTTTAGTTAATGCTAAATTTAGTCAAGCAAACATGGTTTTGATTTCATGAGCATTTTGATTTTTTAACATAATTGCAAGAATTTAAATGGCAAAGAATGTAAAGAACTAGAAGAGAGAAATGAAATAAAAGTAAATAGCGGAAACTTAAATTGCAAGAAACTTAAATGACATCAAAAGTAAATTGCAAGAATATAAAGTGCTGAATTCTAAAGAGCAAAAGAGTAAATAGCAAGAAATAAAGAAACAGAATGTAAATGACAAGAATAATAAATTGCAAGAATGTATAAGGGAATTGGGCTTGGGTAATCAAATAGCTAGAGCAAGAGAAATGAGAGTTAATGATAGAGAGGATCATTAGGGATTAGAGATGTTAGTTTTCATGAATTGATGTTAGTCAAAATCCTTCTCAATCATGGGTATAGATCCATGGCAAGTGGGTGATTAAATCCCAATCTCTTGGTGATTCAATTTCTCTCAACATAACCAATTGCCACTCTCGTGATCTAATTGTTCATGAGAAGAGATGAGGCTCAATTCTAATCCAGCCACACAATTCCCAAAGTCTCAACCATGGAAAGTTACATCTCACATACTAACCAAGGTTTATTGATTGAGGGAATCATGAAAGGATGAACTCTAAACTGAATTATGTGGCTCATTCCTCAAATTCACCACACAATTCTCATAGATTAACCCCTCTCTCGATGGTGGTTGAATCTTTGAAGAACAAGAGCTTCCTCTTTGGATCAACCACATGAATTGAGGAAGAAAAGAGGAGTTCACCAATACATTTCAACTAGCAGAGCTCTTCCCCCTAATGAAAAGGGAATTAAGTGATCATTGCTCTCAACTGAAAACTAAATTGCATGAAATTAAAGTGCATGAAAATAAAGAGTGAGACTTCAAAACAGAAATTGAGAATTCAAGAATTCATAGATGAAAACTACAAATTAAACTACACTACTACTAAGGAAGAAGAGAAGGGGAAGTGAAGAAGAGTGTATGAAGGGGAGGGGTCCGAAGACCCACTCTCAATGGAGTGTGCCAATTCACAGAATTCCAAATTGGTCTCCTCCGTATCCCCCCCAATCCAACCTCCTAATGCTATGAGGCTATGGCCTTTATATAGGCTTTTCTAAATTACAAATTGAAATGAAATTAAAAGCAAATTACAAACAAAATGAAAATTAACTATTCTAGATGATTCTTGTGGCCTTGATTGGTTGAGATTTATGGGCTTTGCTTGCTTGATTTGGATTAGCTTCATGAAGGAATTCTTGTCAAACAGGGCTCATTTTCACTGCTTTGGCCCAATGAGGGCGTTACTAGCAAACACGCCAGTACAAATGCATGTTGGCAACGTGCATGGCAATTTCCTGGGAGTGGAACATGGTCCTTGGGCGTTGTTGCCCAAGTTGTTGCCAAACACTTGCTTGTTCTTCATTCTTCACTTTTTATGCTTGATGTTGCCAAAACTTTGAGCATCAATCCTTTGTCTAAATATGAACTATGATATATCATTGGAAAGCTCTTGATGTCTACTTTCCAATGCCACTGAAATCACCTCATTTGGATATTCCTAGCTCAAGTTATGCTCCATTGAAGAGGACAAGGTTAGGCTGCCCTGGTTGGGCGTTTTTGTGGATAACGCCACCAATAACGTGCTCAACAACGCCCCTAGCCCAAATTTCTTGGCCTGGGCGTTGTTTCTGGAGTTGCCAAGGAACACGCCAGTTCATTTTGGCCCTGGCAACGTGTTCGACTCCCCCTCCTTGGCCTACTCATGCTTCCTTGAATTTCAACCTCATTTCCTTGTTTTTGGGGCCTAAAGATGACTCTGATTCGAGCTTCCATTTCATGCTCCACTATAGACTATTATATATGGTTGGAAAGCTCTAAATGTCAGCTTTCCAATGCAATTGGAAGCACTCAATTTGGACCTCTATAACTCAAGATATCTTCCATTGAAGGAGGTAAGGTCAGGCTGCCTTGTTGGAGTTGTTGTGGATAACGCCCCTATATTCCAAGTTAGCAACGTGCTACCTCCATTCTTCACCATCCAAAGCTTCCTGGCGTTGTTACCAAACACGCCAATGCTTTCTTGAGTTGGCAACGTGCTCGATGCTCTTTCCTAGCTCCAAACATTGCTTCCCACGTTACCATTGAACACGCCTATAGAAGCTGGCGTTGGCAACGTGGTTAGCAGCTCTTCCCGGCGTTGGCAACGTGGTTGGCAGCTCTTTCTGGCGTTGGCAACGTGGTTGGCACCAAGACTTGGCGTTGGCAACTTGATTGGCACCAAGACTTGGCTGGCAGCACATTCTGGCGTTGGCAACTTGGCTGGCAGGACATTCTGGCGTTGGCAACTTGGCTGGCAGCACATTCTGGCGTTAGCAACTTGGCTGGCAGCACATTCTGGCGTTAGCAACTTGGCTGGCAGCACATTCTGGCGTTAGCAACTTGGCTGGCAGCACATTCTGGCGTTAGCAACTTGGCTGGCAGCACATTCTGGCGTTAGCAACTTGGCTGGCAGCACATTCTGGCGTTGGCAACTTGGCTGGCAGCACATTCTGGCGTTGGCAACTTAGCTGGCACCCAAGACTTGGTGCCTAGCCAAGCAACCATTTCTGGCGTTGCCAAGGAACACGCCAATGATAGTGGCGTTGGCAACGTGCTCGAGGTTGTTTCCTATGGTGCCAAAGTTGCTTGGCGTTGCCTTGAATAACGCCTATGGTTCTTGGCGTTGGCAACGCCCTCGAGCTCCTCTTCAAGGCTTCATTCTTG
>NC_029777.3:43663922-43664528 GCF_000817695.3 Arachis duranensis | reverse complement strand
ACGAATGCATCACATCCCAACACCAAACTTAGAGTTTGACTGTGGGGGCTCTTCTTGACTCTGAACTGAGAGAAGCTCTTCATGCTTACTCCCTTTTGTCACAGAGGGATGGCCATGTACCTTAAACACAAGGTAGTCCTCATTCAATTGAAGGACTATTTCGCCTCTGTTGACATCTATCACAGCTCCTGCTGTGGCTAGGAAAGGTCGTCCAAGGATGATGCATTCATCCTCTTCCTTCCTAGTGTCTAAGATTATGAAATCAGTAGGGATGTAAAGGCCTTCAACCTTTACTAACACGTCCTCTACTATTCCATAAGCTTATCTCAATGACTTGTCTGCCAATTGTAATGAGAACAAGGCAGGTTGTACCTCTATGATCCCCAGCTTCTCCATTACAGAGAATGGCATAAGATTTACCCCTGACCCTTAATCATATAGAGCCTTTTCAAAGGTCATGGTGCCTATGGTACAAGGTATTAAGAACTTTCCAGGATCTTGTCTCTTTTGAGGTAAAATTTTTTGAATCCAAGTATCTAGTTCATTAATGAGCAAGGGAGGTTCACTTTCCCAAGTCTCATTACCAAACAACTTGGCATTCAGCTT
>NC_029777.3:43663015-43663782 GCF_000817695.3 Arachis duranensis | reverse complement strand
TCCACCATTGTTAAAGCCTTGTTGAGGCTTTTGTTGATCCTTCCAAGAGAAATTTGGATGATTTCTCCATGATGAGTTATAGGTGTTTCCATAAGGTTCACCCATGTAATTAACCTCTGCCACGGCAGGGTTCTCAGGATCATAAGCTTCTTCAGAAGCTGCCTCTTTAGTATTGTTGGATGCATTTTGCCATCCATTCAGACTCTGAGAAATCATATTGACTTGCTGAGTCAACATTTTTGTTCTGAGCCAATATGGCATTCAGAGCATCAATTTCAAGAACTCATTTCCTCTGAGGCGTCCCATTATTCACGAAATTTCTCTCAGAAGTGTACATGAACTGGTTATTTGCAACCATGTAAATGAGTTCTTGAGCTTCTGCAGGCATTTTCTTTAGGTGAGTCAATGAGTTCTTGAGCCTCTTCAGGCGTTTTCTTTAGGTGAATAGATCCACCTGCAGAATGGTCCAATGACATTTTCAAAAATTCAAATAGACCATAATAGAATATATCTAATATGGTCCATTATGAAAACATGTCAGATGGACATCTTTTGATCAGCTGCTTGTATCTTTTCCAAGCTTCATAGAGGGATTCACCATCTTTTTGCTTGAAGGTTTGAACATCCACTCTCAGCTTCCTCAGCTTTTGAGGAGGAAAGAATTTATCCAAGAAGGCTGTGACCAGCTTATCCCAGGAGTCCAGGCTATCCTTGGGTTGTAAATCCAACCATATTCTAGCTCTGTCTCTTACAGCAAAAGGGAAAAG
>NC_029777.3:43661708-43662766 GCF_000817695.3 Arachis duranensis | reverse complement strand
GTTGGCTTTGTGAAGTCACCAAGCATTCTCCTTGCATTATTATTGTTTTCGGCTGCCATCTCCTTCTCTTGTTCTAATATTTCTGAAAGGTCACCTTTAGATTGTTGTAACTTAGCTTTTCTTAATTTTTTCTTCAGAGTCCTTTCAGGTTCTGAATCAATTTCAACAAGAGTGCCTTTATCCTTGTTCCTGCTTATATGAAAGAGAAGAAAACAAGAAAAGAAAAGAGGAATCCTCTATGTCACAGTATAGAGATTCCTTTATGTTAGTAGAAAAAGAAAGGGGAGAAGAATGTAGAAGAGGGGATTTGGATAATTAGATGGAGAGAGGTGAAGAGAAGTGTTAGTAATTAAATAAATAAATAGAATAAGAAAAGAGAGGGAGAATTTCGAAAACAATTTTGAAAAAGGGGTTAGTAATTTTCGAAAATTAGAGGTAAGATAAGATTAAAATTAAAATTTAAAACAAAAAAGAATTTTTGAAAAAGAGATGAGATATTATCGAAAATTAGAGAGGGAAAAGTAGTTAGGTGGTTTTGAAAAAGATAAGAAACAAACAAAAAGTCAAAGAGTTAGTTGAAAAAGATATTAAAATCAAATTTGAAAAGATAAGAAGATAAGATGTTAGATAAGATATTTTGAAATCAAATTTTGAAAAAGATAAAATTTTTGAAAAAGATAAGATAAAAGATAAAAAGATTTAATTTTTAAATTTAAAATTACTTACTTCACTAACAAGAAACTTCAAGATAAGATTATAGAACTTAAAGATTGAACCTTTCTTAACAAGAAAGTAACAAACTTCAAATTTTTGAATCAATCACATTAATTGTTAGCTAATTTTCAAAAATATGATATAAAGATAAGAAAAAGATTTTGAAAAAAGATTTTTGAAGCTTTCGAAAAATGGAAAAAAAATGAAAAAGATATAATTTTTTGAAAAAGATTTTGAAAAGATAAGATTTTTAAAATTGAAATATTGACTTGACTTGTAAGAAACAACTAATTTTTAAAAATTTTTGACCAAGTCAACCCAAAATTTCGAAAATTTGGAGGGAA
>NC_029777.3:43660253-43661564 GCF_000817695.3 Arachis duranensis | reverse complement strand
ATCAAAACACAAGATGCATGCAAGAACACTATGAATATCAAGATGAACACTAAGAACACATTGAAGATCATGATGAACATCAAGAACATAATTTTGCAAGATTTTTGATTCAAAGAAAACATGCAAGACACCAAACTTAGAAATCTTTAATGCATGGACTCTAACAAACGAAAAATGCATATGAAAAACAACAAACAACACAAAACAAGAAAAATCAAGATCAAACAAGAGGACTTATCAAGAACAACTTGAAGATCATGAAGAACAGTATGAATGCATGGGATTTTCAAAAAATATGCTAGAAAAAATTTTAAAAGCATGCAATTGACACCAAACTTAAAAGTTGACTCAAGACTCAAACAAGAAATACAAAATATTTTTTATTTTTATGATTTTATGATTTTTTTGGATTTTTATTAATTGTTTTCGAAAATAAAGTTTGGAAAAACGAAAAAGAAAAATTTTGAAAAATATTTTGAAAAGAAAATTACCTAATATGAGCAACAAGATGGACCGTCAGTTGTCCATACTCGAACAATCCCCGGCAACGGCGCCAAAAACTTGGTGGACGAAATTGTGATCCTCAAAGTTGGTCTCTTTGTATTTGTATTAAATCAAAAATACCCCAAAGAGATCATGGTGTGATAAATTGAGATCTCAATAATCCTTGGTGTGATCATAACTCCGTTCAACTTAACCAGCAAGTGTACTGGGTCATCCAAGTAATACCTTACGTGAGTAAGGGTCGATCCCACAGAGATTGTTGGTATGAAGCAAGCTATGGTTACCTTGTAAATCTCAGTTAGGCAGATTAAATTGGTTTATGATGAGTTCGAAAATTAATAATAAATAGAAAATAAAAGGGATAGAAATTCTTATGTAAATCCATAGTGGAAATTTCAGATAGGCGTATGGAGATGATGTGCTCCTCTTGTATCTCTACTTTCTTATTACATTCATCCAATCCTTTTTACTCCTTTCCATGGCAAGCTGTATGTAGGGCATCACCGTTGTCAATGGCTACATCCCATCGGAAGTGGTTGTCAGTCACGCGCGTTCATAGGTGAGAATGATGATGAGTGTCATGGATCATCACATTCATCAAAGTGTTGTGCAACGTATATCTTAGAATAAGAATAAAAGAGGATTGAATAAAAAGTAATAGTAATTGTATTGAAACTTGAGGTACAGCAGAGCTCCATACCCTTAATCTATGGTGTGCAGAAACTTCACTGTTGAAAATACATAAGTGAAAGGTTCAGGCATGGCCGAATGGCCAGCCCCCTGAATGATCAAAAGACCGAATGATCA
>NC_029777.3:43654302-43660053 GCF_000817695.3 Arachis duranensis | reverse complement strand
CACGAGTTGAGGCTTCTCTTGGAGTTGAACTCCAAGTTATAACGTGTTTTGGGCGTTCAACTCCGGATCATGACGTGTTTCTGGCGTTTAACTCCAGATAGCAGCATGTACTTAGTGTTCAACGCCAAGTTACGTCGTCAATTTCCGAAAAAAGTATGGACTATTATATATTGCTGGAAAGCTCTGGATGTCTACTTTGTAACGCCATTGAGAGCTCGTCTTGTGGAGTTTTGTAGCTCCAGAAAATCCATTTCGAGTGCAGGGAGGTCAGATTCCAACAGCATCAGCAGTCCTTTTGTCAGCCTTTTTCAGAGTTTTGCTCAAGTCCCTCAATTTCAGCCAGAAATTACCTGAAATCACAGAAAAACACACAAACTCATAGTAAAGTCCAGAAATGTAAATTTAACATAAAAACTAATGAAAACATCCCTAAAAGTAGCTTGAACTTACTAAAAACTACCTAAAAATAATGCCAAAAAGCGTATAAATTATCCTCTCATCAGCAGTCTACCCAGGATCTCG
This sequence comes from Arachis duranensis, assembly GCF_000817695.3. Lineage (NCBI taxonomy): Eukaryota > Viridiplantae > Streptophyta > Magnoliopsida > Fabales > Fabaceae > Arachis > Arachis duranensis. The sequence goes on along the minus strand of NC_029777.3, from coordinate 43,659,531 downwards.
GCCGGTACAACAAAGGCGTAGAAAGCTAGGACCAAAATGCTCTTAAGTCATTGAATGTCATATTGGTAAAAATGTCAAACGGGAAGTGGAGAATGTGCACTGACTATACCGATCTCAACAAAGCCTGCCCAAAAGATCCCTACCCACTCCCAAACATCGATGCTCTGGTGGATGCCTCCTCCGGATATAAATACCTCTATTTCATGGATGCATACTCAGGATATAACCAAATTAAAATGTACCCACCCGACCAAGAAAAAACCTCGTTCCTAACCCCAAAGGCAAATTACTGCTACATTGTTATGCCCTTCGGTCTTGATAATGCGGGAGCCACTTACCAAAGATTAATGAACAAAGTTTTTTCAGATCACATCAAAAAGATCATGGAAGTCTACGTAGACGACATGTTAGTGAAGATGCAAGATGAAAAGATGTTATTATCTGACCTAACGCAAGTATTCAACACCATAAGACGACACGACATGCGACTCAATCTCGCAAAATGTACCTTCGCAGTAGAATCTGGTAAATTCTTGGGTTTTATGATCACACATAGAAGAATCGAGGCAAACCCGGACAAGTGCAGGGCCGTACTCGACATGAAAAGCCCGACTTGTGTCAAAGAGGTACAACAACTCAACGGGAGGTTGGCAGCCTTGTCCAGATTCCTGGCCGGATCAGCAATAAGATCTCTCCCCTTCTACGCTACTCTAAGGAAAGGAAAGGAGTTTGAATGGACAGAAAAATGCGAGCAAGCCTTCTAAGACTTCAAAAGATTCCTGGGACGGCCACCTATACTAAGTCGGCCACAGGAAGGAGAACTACTCGCATTGTACCTCGTGGTGGGAAATCGGGCCATAGCCTCAGCACTGGTCTAAGAAGACAACAGCGGACAATAACCCATATACTTTATCAGCAAAGAATTACAAGGATCCGAGCTAAACTACCAGAAAATAGAAAAGATTGCTTACGCTATCATAATAGCATCTCGACGACTTCGCCCATATTTCCAGTCTCACACCATTAAAGTTCGGACAAACCAGCCCATAAAAAGGATCTTACAGAAAACAGACTTGACAGGCAGAATCTAGCAATGGGCAGTCGAACTGTCCAAATTCGACCTTTAATACGAAGCTCGGACGGCCATAAAATCTCAATATCTGGCCAACTTCATTGTGGAATTCACAGACACACCAGAAATCCCCACAGAATGGAATCTATATGTGGATGGTTCCTCAAATAAAATGGAAAGTGGCGCGGGCGTAATAATTGAAAGCGACCAGGGAACCCAAATCGAACTCTCCCTCAAATTCGGTTCCCTGCCTCAAACAATCAAGCGGAATATGAGGCACTACTAGCTGGTTTGAAGCTGGGTAGGGAGGTTGGAGCTCAAAAACTTATCGACTTCGGCGACTCACAGGTAGTCACTTCACAAATAACAGGAAGCTACCAAGCTAAAGATGGTTTCGTATATACCATTCGATGCCGTGATCTGTGCGTTAAGTGTTTTTAGGCTTTATATGGCAGAAATGGCTTAGAGGATAGAGAGGAAGCTTCAATAAATGGAAGGAGCACAAGAATTAAAGGAGACAACCAGTGAGGAGAGACGCGTGCGCGTACCTGACGCGTGCGCGTACCTGACGCGTGGGCGTACCTGACGCGTGCGCATACCTGACGCGTGCACGTGAATTGGAGTTCGCACGGCAACGCATGCGTGTGTCTGATGCGTACGCGTGACACACAAGGATGACCAGCGACACGTACGCATGACTGACGCGTACGCGTGACTGACGCGTACGCGTGACATGCGCTACTTGCAGAAATCGCAGAAAATGCTGGGGACAATTTTGGGCCAAGTTTGGACCCAATTTGCGGCTGAGAAACACATACTAGAGCCAGGGGACAAGCAGAGACTCAACACACATTCTCATTCGTATAGTTTTAGTTTTAGATTTAAATCTCAAAGAAAAATTACTACTTCCTCTAGGGTTCTTCACATTCATAGATTTCTAGTTTTATGCTTTTGATTTGAGATATTGAGAAGAGTTACTACCTCTGTTGAAGTTATTATTCTAGTTTGTTTTCTTATTCCTTTACTCTTTTTAATTGTCCATTTACCCTGTTCAGATACGTATGTTTATGATTTTGGGGATTTATTAATGCAAAGAACTATTTTTACTTTTAATCACTTCTTGGTTATTATTCAATTTATCATGTCTTCCTCTTATTCCCTTTATATGCCTGTGAACGTAGTATTCATGTCAATGGAGTAGACTCCCAACTTGCTTTAGAGGTTGATTAAAAGGAGACCCTTGAGTTGGAATACTCAAGTGATTAGTTAAATTGGAAGTTTTGGCTAACTCTCTAGGCACTAACGCTAATCCTTTCCAAGGGAGAGGATTAGGACTTGTGAATAATAGTTAGCTCAATCATTTGACTTTCCTTTATTTAGTAAGGGTTAACTAAGTGAAAACAACAACCTCTTGCTATTCCACTTAGGAAAATCCAACAAGGATAGAACTTCCAATTAATCTACCCCCGGTCAAGGCTTTTACTTAAATATATAAATCACTTTTAATTCACATTGTTTTAATTTACCATCATTAAATTTTCTGTTCCTCAACTCTCAAAAATTTCTTGGAAAACCCCTGACTAATAAAAAAGCACTATTTTGTCAACTTGTTGGGAGACGACCTAGAATTCATACTCTCAGTATTTTTATTCTAAAATTGTGACAACCCTTTCTAAGTTGATAAGCGGATTTTCGTCGATTAGGAACTGCACTCACAACGTTACTTCTATACTAATTTCTTGATCGGCTAATTTTCGCCATGTCAATATTCGAAAGAAACGTTTGCTTAATTGTAGTATTGATTTTAGAATTTTTATATTTTGTGGTAATTGTGTTGAGTATTGTCCAACAAATTGTTTATCAATGACTGAAGAATATGAACTTGCAGTTTATGATCGTCATGAATTGAATTATAATCAAATTGCTTTAGGCCGATTACCAATGTCAGTAATTGATGATTATACAATTCGAACTATTCTAAATAACAAATAATCAAAAATAATAAAATTGAACATTATTCTATTTTATATATCATATATATAAATAGATATGAAACAGATTAATATAAATTTAAAAAATAATAAGATTAAATAGAAAAACTATTTTATATTTTAAAATAATTTTATTCTTATTAAAATATTCTTTTATTCTATCTATTCCATTTTGATATCTGTTCTATAACTATATATCTATATAGATAGACTTATATTTAGTTATACTTATATAATAATATATAATTATATTATTATATTATATAGTTTTTCGACCTACTCTTTTGTATAACAAATGAAATAACATAAATCCCATAACTTAACTAGTACCTAATCCGACTTGTTAGGATTTGATGAAATTCAATGCGGAGAGAAATCTCGTAGATAGATTTCCTTGGTCGTATAAAAAAGGTCATGAATTTTCGATGCAATTATCTCTTATTTTACATATAATGGATTTACTTGAACCACTACATGATTTTCTTCTAGTCTTTTTGGGATCATGTCTTGTATTAGGAAGTTTAAGAGTAGTGTTCTTTACTAACCTCTTTTTTTCTACTTTTTCATTGGGACTAGTTCTTATTTGTATATTCTTATTTTATATTTTATTAAACTCCCATTTCGTAGATGCCATACAACTACTTATTTACGTGGGAGCTATAAACGTTTTAATCCTCTTTGCTATGATGTTCAAGAATGGTTCAGAATATCACCAAGATTTTCATCTTTTTGATGCATGAAAACTTGTCTCTCAACAAATTTCCCTTCGGCAAGTATACCGAATTATCATCAAGTAAAAACTCACAATAGAGTGAGGTCAAATTCTACAGGGATTGATTGATCAAGCAACTTTAGTTGGAAGAGTATGCTAGTTGAGCTAAACAGAATATAGTTTGAGAATTGCATAAAATTAAATGGCGGGAGAGTAAATAGCAGAAAATAAAGTATAGAATCTTAGATGGGGATTTGGAGAAATGAGCATGTAAATAAATGGCAGAAAGTAAAGAGAATGGGTAAGATCAGAAATGGGGAATTCATTGAGCTTAGGAGATGCTGTATTCTCCGGATCAAATTCATTTTCATCTCTTCCTCAATCAAAGCATCTATTGATCTCCTTGGCAATCTTAAGTGATTGGGTTCCAATTCCTTGGCAACCCAATCTCTTTAAGCTTGAACAATTGCCCAATTCCTTGATTTAATTGCTCATGGGAAGAAATGAAGTGTGGTCACCGATTATACCACATGTATTTCCAAATCAAAGTATTGGGAGGATTACATGTCACTATATCCGCCTAGACCCCAATTTAGTCCAACATGAGAAAGCATTTCTAGCATGATCTCCTCATCCCTTTTTCAAGACTTAGAGGAGATCCAATTATGGAGAATTTCTTTTCCAAGACAACTAACCAATTGAATTAAGATCGAAAGCTTTCTAGTAAATCAAAAGAGAGGAAAGAAGAAGAGAATGAAAACTATAATTGATCCATCAAATTACCACAGAGCTCCCTAACCCAATGAAAGGGGTTTAGTTGTTCATAGCTCTAGAAATGGAAAATGGCAGAAAAGAATACATCCTTAGCTAAAAGTGCAGAAAAGTAAATATACAGAGGGTAGATTTCCAAAGTGCCAAGCTCCTCTATAGTTCAAAACTACTCCTATATATACTACTTCTCTTGATCTTCTAGTGAGTTCTCCAAGTCCTGGATGTGGGCCTTAGATCTTGAGTTGAAGCAGTTACAATTTTTAGTGGGCTCAGTGGTGGACGAAATTGTGATCAATACTTTTCACAAATCAAATAATCCCCGGTAATGAATCCAAAAACTTGGTGTTCAATACCATGGCATAAACACAACTTCGCATAACTAACCAGCAAGTGTACTGGGTCGTCCAAGTAATAAACCTTACGCGAGTAAGGGTGGATCCCACAGAGATTGTTGGTATGAAGCAAGCTATGGTCACCTTGTAAATCTTAGTCAGGCAAACTCAAATGGGTATGGTGATATACGAATAAAACATAAAGATAAAGATAGAGATACTTATGTAATTCATTGGTAGGAATTTCAGATAAGCGTATGAAGATGCTTGTCCCTTCTGTCTCTCTGCTTTCCTACTGTCTTCATCCAATCCTTCCTACTCCTTTCCATGGCAAGCTTAAGCAAGGGTTTC
>NC_029777.3:43650501-43650964 GCF_000817695.3 Arachis duranensis | reverse complement strand
GTGTTGAGGTGATTGGTGAATGGGTGAAGAAGAGAGAGAGTGGTAGGGTAGGTGGGGATCCTGTGGGGTCCACAGATCCTGAGGTGTCAAGGAAAAGTCATCCCTGCACCAAATGGCATGCAAAAATGCGTTTCTGGCCAATTCTGGCGTTAAACGCCGGGCTGGTGCCCATTTCTGGCGTTTAATGCCAAGTGCTTGCCCTTTTCTGGCGTTTAACGCCAATTTGGTGCCCCTTTCTGGCGTTAAACGCCCAGAATGGTGCCAGACTGGGCATTAAACGCCCAACTGCTAGCCTTACTGGCGTTTAAACGCCAGTAGGTTCTTCCTCCAAGGTGTGCTGTTTTTCTTCCTGTTTTTCTTTCTATTTTTGCTTTTTCAATTGATTTTGTGACTTCTCATGATCATCAACCTACAGAAAACATAAAATAACAAAGGAAATATAGAAAAATATAACATTGGGTTG
>NC_029777.3:43649288-43650262 GCF_000817695.3 Arachis duranensis | reverse complement strand
GCTCTGTTTTGAGAGATGCTCTTCATGCTTCCTCTCCATGATGATAGAGGGATATCCTTGAGCCTCAAACATAAAGGATTCCTCATTCACTTGAATGATCAATTCTCCTCTATCAACATCAATCACAGCCTTTGCTGTGGCTAGGAAGGGTTTGCCAAGGATGATGGATTCATCCATGCACTTCCCAGTCTCTAGGACTATAAAATCAGCAGGGATGTAATGGTCTTCAACCTTTACCAGAACATCCTCCACAAGTCCATAAGCTTTTTTTCTTGAGTTGTCTGCCATCTCTAGTGAGATTTTTGCAGCTTGCACCTCAAAGATCCCTAGCTTCTCCATTACAGAGAGAGGCATGAGGTTTACACTTGACCCTAAGTCACACAAGGCCTTCTTGAAGGTCTTGGTGCCTATGGTACAAGGTATTGAGAACTTCCTAGGATCCTGTCTCTTTTGAGGTAATTTCTGCCTAGACAAGTCACCCAGTTCTTTGGTGAGCAAAGGGGGTTCATCTTCCCAAGTCTCATTTCCAAATAACTTGTCATTTAGCTTCATGATTGCTCCAAGGTATTTAGCAACTTGCTCTTCAGTGACATACTCATCCTCTTCAGAGGAAGAATACTCATCAGAACTCATGAATGGCAGAAGTAAGTTCAATGGAATCTCTATGGTCTCATTTTGACCCTCAGATTCCCATGGTTCCTCATTGGGGAACTCATCGGAGGCCAGTGGACGTCCATTAAGGTCTTCCTCAGTGGCGTTCACTACCTCTTCCTCCTCTCCAAATTCGGCCATGTTGATGGCCTTGCACTCTCCTTTTGGATTTTCTTCTATATTGCTTGGAAGAGTACTAAGAGGGAGTTCAGTAATTTTCTTGCTCAGCTGACCCACTTATGCCTCCAAATTTCTAATGGAGGACCTTGTTTCAGTAATGAAACTTTGAGTGTTTTGATTAGATCAGAGACCATGGTTGCTAA
>NC_029777.3:43648509-43649126 GCF_000817695.3 Arachis duranensis | reverse complement strand
TCATTCTCAAGAACTTCTTTCTTCTGACTAGTCCCATTGTTCACAGGATTCCTTTCAGAAGTGTACATGAATTGGTTATTTGCAACCATTTCAATCAACTCTTGAGCTTCTGTAGGCGTCTTCTTCAGATGAAGAGATCCTCCAGCAGAGCTATCTAAAGATATCTTGGACAGTTCAGACAGACCATCATAGAAAATACCTATGATGCTTCATTCAGAAAGCATGTCAGAGGGACACTTTCTTATTAATTGTTTGTATCTTTCCCAAGCTTCATAGAGGGATTCTCCTTCCTTCTGTCTGAAGGTTTTGACTTCCACTCTAAGCTTACTCAATTTTTGAGGTGGAAAGAACTTTGCCAAGAAGGCATTGACTAGCTTTTCCCAAGAGTTCAGGCTTTCTTTAGGTTGTGAGTCCAACGATGTCCTAGCTCCGTCTCTTACAGCAAAAGGGAATAGCATAAGTCTGTAGACCTCAGGGTCAACCCCATTAGTCTTGACAGTGTCACAGATTTGCAAGAATTCAGCTAAAAACTGATGAGGATCTTCCAATGGAAGTCCATGGAACTTGCAATTCTGTTGCATTAGAGAAACTAATTGAGGCTTAAGCTCAAAGTTGTT
>NC_029777.3:43646855-43647422 GCF_000817695.3 Arachis duranensis | reverse complement strand
CTACCCTTTTGGGCGTTAAACGCCCAGCCAGGCACCCTGGCTGGCGTTTAAAGGCCAGTCTGTCCTTTTTCACTGGGCGTTTTGAACGCCCAGCTTTTTCTGTGTAATTCCTCTGCTGCATGTTCTGAATCTTCAATTCCCTGTACTATTGACTTGAAAATAGAACCAAGATCAAATAAACAATGCATGCAAGACACCAAACTTAAAATAAGACACTAGACTCAAACAAGAAACATAAAATATTTTTGGTTTTTTTTTTTTGATTTTGTAGATTTTTTGTGTTTTTCGAAAATTAAGTGGAAAAGAAAATAAAGGTATCAAAATTCTTAATGAGAATCCCAAGAATCATGCAATGTTAGTCTAAAGCTTCAGTCTAAAGGAATTAGACATGGCTAGCCGAGCTTCAGCAGAACATTGCATTCAAGAGCTAAATTAATGAAGATCAATCAGCTTTGGTGATGATGAGAACATCACCTTGAAACACTAGAATTCATTCTTAAGAACTCTGAAGAAAAATACCTAATCTAAGCAACAAGATGAACCGTCAGTTGTCCAAACTCAACAATC
>NC_029777.3:43640769-43644841 GCF_000817695.3 Arachis duranensis | reverse complement strand
GTTTGGGCCATCAAATCTTGGGCAAAGTATAGACTATCATATATTTCTGGAAAGCCCAGGATGTCTACTTTCCAAAGCCGTTGAGAGCGCGCCAATTGGGCTTCTGTAGCTCCAGAAAATCCACTTCGAGTGCAGGGAGGTCAGAATCCAACAGCATCTGCAGTCCTTTTTAGTCTCTGAATCAGATTTTTGCTCAGGTCCCTCAATTTCAGCCAGAAAATACCTGAAATCACAGAAAAACACACAAACTCATAGTAAAGTCCAGAAAAGTGAATTTTAACTAAAAACTAATAAAAATATACTAAAAACTAACTAGATCATACTAAAAACATACTAAAAACAATGCCAAAAAGCGTACAAATTATCCGCTCATCACTCAGTTTGCAGAAAAGTGTGAGTTACGCATGGGCGTTAGTGATGTTAATGTTAAGTGAGATTGTGGGTTCGAGAACGTTAGAGGCAATCACCTTTTTCACCAACGTTCCAACCACATATAGCCCACGTTAACTCCAACGTTAGTGGCACAAACGTGACCACTAACGTTGCCTTATGAACCTTCGCAAGCGTTATTGGGACTCACCTTTCCCAATAACGTTGCCTTGTGCCCCTGGTCCCTACGTTAGAGTTCACGTTAGTGTAACTAACGTGGCTCTTAACGTGGGCATGCCTCATCTTCGAGAGCGTTAGTGACACTTACCTTTGTCACTAATGCTCCAAGTGCCCCTACTCTCCACGTTAGAGCTCACGTTAACTAAGTTAACGTGGCCACTAATGTGGTAGTGAATGCCATCTCCAACATTAGTGACAAAGGTGAGTGTCACTAACGTTGGCTCATCAATCTTAGCTCCACGTTAACTTTCACGTTAGTGGGCTTTGATGACAAATCATCATATGCCTATTTTTCAAGCTAATTTCACTTGTTTCACTAGTTTTTATGCACTTTCTTGCATTCTAAGTAAGTAATTTGGAATGGAAATGCATGGTTTCTTTGAATCAAACAACCACCATTTAATTGATGCTAAATCATGAAGTTTAAAGCTAAATTTAGTTGATTTTTAATGATTTATAAACCTTGTGAATTTGGTGATATTTTGATTGATTGTTTTGATTATTTGTAGGTGAAGAAAAGAAGAACACAAGAAAGTGTGGCCTAAGAAGCATGGCCCAAAGAATAAAAGAGTGTGGCAAAGGAAACAATGAAGCATGGCGCATGGAAGGAGGAAGCATAGTGCTCTCTTCAGGAGTGGAGCACTCTTTCAAGGAAGCACAACAATGGACCAAGGAAACAAGGCTCAATGTTCTGCTCCCCTTGAGAGCGGAGCACAATTTGGGAAACAAGAAACAAGGGAGGAAGAACATTGCTCCGCTCTCCTTGAGAGCATTATCGGGCTCCATCCAAAATAATTCAAAGAAAAAAAGGTTTGCCAATGCTCTCCCCAAGGATCGAACCAAGCATCTAAGGGAGGAAGGGGAGCGCTACTCACAAGGAAAATAAGCCACACTTGGCCAAAATGCCACCTCCAAGGATCGAACAGAGCACCTTAAGGAAGCAAGGAGCAAGGCGCTACAAGAAACCAAGGAAATTTGCACCAAAAAGCCACCCAGCAAATTTCGAACTTGGGACCTCCCCTTGGAAGCACCAATGCTCCGCTCCCAAGGAGAGCAGAGCGCAACATGACACGGCCAGGGAGCTTGGTGCGCACATCATGACACGGTCTAGGAAGCTTGGCGCGCACAACATTGACACGGGCAGGATACACATGCAAGGCTCCACTGCTCCGCTCTCCATAAGAGCAGGGCAATCTCCTGTTGCCTCACAAGCCTTGGCACGCAACAAGGATCCCCACACAAAGCTTCAATGCTCCGCTCCCCACAAGAGCAGAGCATCCTCCTGGGAGCAACACTTGGGCTAAATTCACTTAAAAATCAAATTTAATTCAATTCTTCATCCATCTTTTAAGCCAACCCAAATTCTAAAATCCAAGAATAGAAAGTGTATAAATAGAAGCTAGTTTGATTTAGTTAGGACTTTTACCTTCAATATTTTTCTTTTACTTTTACCTCTAGACTCACTTTAAAATTTTCTGAACTTTCATTTTCATTTTAGAGCTTTTACTTTTGAGTTTAGATCTTAGAGAATTGGGAAGGGGAATTGATCGCTCTTCTTCCTTGTTCTTGTTTGAGCACTTTTTATTTTTCTTGCTTTGGATCTTGGGTGGAGAATTGAAGAACTTCTGTTTCAATCTCACCTTGAGATCTCTTGTTTACTTTCTCTGCATAATTGAATTTCACTTTCCGTTTACTACTTCATCTTCTATTCTTCCTGCAATTTACTTTTCTTTATTTCTTTTGCAATTGTTCTTGTTGGATCAAGGAAGGATTTGATATCTAGACTTGTTTTCTAGTCTCTTCCACTCCTGAGATCTTCAACCATCTTTTATTTTGCTGCAATTAAGCACAAGTCATTTTCTGTTTTACGTTTCAAAGCATTCTACCTTTACTATTTGAGATCTACTTCAATTCAATTCATCTTCTACTCTTCAGTTTAATGAAATTTACTTCTGTTTGTTTAAATTCTGCAATCCCAATTCCCAATTCCTTTTATGATTCAAGCAATTTACATTTCTTGCACTTTAAGATTCAGTTATTTACATTTCTTGCAATCTAAGTTTCTGCAATTTATATTTCTTGCACTTTAAGATTCAACCTCTTTAATTTCTCTGCACTTTAATTTTCAGTCAATTACCCCTCTCCCTTTTCATTTCAAGCAACTTAGCTTCTGTCAATTACAAACCACTCAACCAATACTTGTTTGCTTGACTAAATCAATCACTAAACTGAAATTGCTCAATCCTTCAATCCCTGTGGGATCGACCTCACTCATGTGAGTTATTATTACTTGATGCGACCTGGTACACTTGCCGGTGAGTTTCGTGTTGGATCATTTTCCACACATCAAGTTTTTGCATGTTATTCTTCTTCCGCAGAGACTTCTTCTCCAATAATAGCCTTCCATCTGACTTCTCTTCTCAACCTTCAGAATTTGGAACCTCTCTTCTTTCCTGTGACATGCAAACCAATATAAGGAACACACAGTGGTACTTTTTGAAAATTGAGTGCAGTTAGTTGAGACAAAATTTCAAACAGTTAGTGTGTTAATAGAGGCAAATCTTCAAACAGTTAGCATGTTAGTAAAAAAAATAAGAAAGACAATGCTAGTTTGATCCAACACGAAACTCCCCGGCAACGGCGCCAGGCTTAACGTGACCACTAACATAGGCAATGCTAGTTTGATCCAATGTTAGTGACAAAGGTGAGTGTCACTAACGTTGGCATTGTTCCTCTCTTCCATGTTAGAGTTCACGTTAACTAAGTTAACGTGACTCTTAACGTGGTTCAATGCCACATTTTGGAGCGTTAGTGGTGTTCATATTTACCACTAACGTTGAAGCTTTCTTTGTCTCCACGTTAACTACCACGTTAATTTAGTTAACGTTGCAATTAACGTGGGCTTATGATGGCTTCGTAGGCGTTATTGGTGATCTCTTTTCTCATTAATGTTGCAAGCTCTTTCCCATTCCACGTTAGTGGTCATGTTAACTAGGTTAACGTGGCTATTAACGTGGTTCTTCCTTGCTTCCTGATGAGCGGATAATTTGTACGCTTTTTGGCATTGTTTTTAGTATGTTTTTAATATGTTCTAGTTAGTTTTTAGTATATTTTTATTAGTTTTTAGTTAAAATTCACTTTTCTGGACTTTACTATGAGTTTGTGTGTTTTTCTGTGATTTTAGGTATTTTCTGGCTGAAATTGAGGGACCTGAGCAAAAATCTGATTTAGAGACTAAAAAGGACTGCAGATGCTGTTGGATTCTGACCTCCCTGCACTCGAAGTGGATTTTCTGGAGCTACAGATACCCAATTGGCGCGCTCTCAACGGCGTTAGAAATTAGACATTCTGGGCTTTCCAGCAATATATGATAGTCCATACTTTGCCCGAGATTTGATGGCTCAAACTGGCGTTCAAAGTCACCTTCAGAATTCCCAGCGTTAAACGCCGGAACTGGCACAAG
>NC_029777.3:43637529-43639502 GCF_000817695.3 Arachis duranensis | reverse complement strand
CCAGTACACTTGCTGGTTAGTTGTGCGAAGTTGTGTTTATGCCATGGTATTGAACACCAAGTTTTTGGATTCATTACCGAGGATTATTTGAGTTGTGAAAAGTATTGATCACAATTTCGTGCACCAAGTTTTTGGCGCCGTTGCCGGGGATTGTTGAGTTTGGACAACTGACGGTTCATCTTGTTGCTTAGATTAGGTATTTTTTCTTCAGATATCTTAAGAATGAATTCTAGAGTTTCATGATGATTTGTTGAAGTCTGGCTGGCTGTGAAGCCATGTCTAATTTTATTTGACCGAGGGTTCAACTTATCATCACAAGAGCTTGTTGAATTCTATCAATCTTGCTGTTGGAGCAGTGATCTGCTAAGGCTTGGCTGGCCATTGGCCATGTCTAGTGTCTTGGACCGAAGCTTTCTTTGAAAGCTTGGCTGGCTGTGAAGCCATGTCTAATTCCTGGACCGGAGTCTTAGACTAAACATTGCATGATTCCTGGAATTCTCATTAAGAATTTTGATAGCATGATTCCTGGAATTCTCACTAAGAATTTTGATATCTTTATTTTCTTTCTTTTTCCACTTAATTTTTGAAAAAAAAAACACAAAAAACATTACAAAATCATAAAATCCAAAAATTTCTTGTTTGAGTTTAGAGTCTCATTTTAAGTTTGGTGTCAATTGCATGCATTCATTCGTGTGTCTTAAGGATCTTCAAGTAATTCTTGATGATTTTCTTGCTCTGACCTTTGAACTCTCTTGACTTGAGTGTTTTGTTGTGTTTCATATGCATTCTCATTTTGTTGGTGTCAGTAGTATACAAACTTCTAAGTTTGGTTTCTTGCATGCATTGTTATTTGATTTTAGTTGCATTTTGATTATTCCTCATCATTAAAAATCCAAAAATACTTTTAATTCGTGTCTTTTCAAGTCAATAATACAGAGAATTGAAGATTCAGAACATACAGCAGAGGAACTACACAGAAAAAGCTGGGCGTTCAAAATGCCCAGTAAAGAAGACAGACTGGCGTTTAAACGCCAGCCAGAGTGCCTGGCTGGGCATTTAACACCCAAAAGGGTAGCAGTTTGGGTGTTAAACGCCAGAATGTGCACCATTCTGGGCGTTTAACGCCAGGATGGCACAAGAGGGAAGATTTTGTTTTCAAATCAATTTTTTTTTAGTTTTTAAAATCTTTTCAAAATCAAATCTTTTTCAAATCATATCTTTTCAATCAAATCTTTTTCAAAATCAATTTTTTTCCATTTTCAAGGATACTTGCTATCAATTAATGTTTTGATTCAACATTTCAAGTACGTTGCCTTTTCTGTTGAGAAAGGTTTAATGTTTGAATCATATCTTTTCTTGTTAGCCAAGTTATTAAGTTTTAAAAATCAAATCTTTTTAAAAATGTTTTTCAAATCATATCTTCCTAATCACATCTTTTTCAAAATAGTTTTTAATCAAATCTTTTTAATTTCTAATTTCAAAATCTTTTTCAAAAATCACTTGATTTCTTTTTCACTCTTATTTTCGAAAATCAATTAAGGTTTTTCAAAATGTTTTCAAAATCTTTTACTTTTCGAAAATTACTTCCCCTCTTCTCACATCCTTCAATTTATGGACTTACACTATTCCTCAATGAACAATTCGAACTCCATCTCTCTTGATAAGTTTGAATTCTTCTACTTCTGCCTTCTATTTTTCTTTTCCTCTGACACCTTAAGGAATCTCTATACTGTGACATAGAGGATTCCATATTTTCTTGTTTTCTTCTCTTTCATATGAGCAGGAGCAGAGACAAAGGCATTCTTGTTGAAGCTAACCCTGAGCCTGAAAGGACCTTGAAGCGAAAGCTAAGAGAAGCTAAAGCACAAATCTCTATGAACGGAGGTGGTTGTCAGGCACACGTTCATAGTTGAGGACCTAACAGAAATTTTCAAGGAAGAAGAAGCCATGGCAGCCGAAAACAACAACAATGC
>NC_029777.3:43634555-43635506 GCF_000817695.3 Arachis duranensis | reverse complement strand
AAGGTTGATGATCATGAGAAGTCACAAAATCAATTGAAAAAGTAAAAACAGAAAGAAAAACAGAAAGAAAAATAGCACACCCTGGAGGAGAACGTGCTGGCGTTTAAACGCCAGTAAGGCTAGCAGATGGGCGTTTAACGCCCAGTCTGGCACCATTCTGGGCGTATAACGCCAGAAAGGGGCACCAGACTGGTGTTAAACGCCAGAGAAGGGCAAGAACTTGGCATTAAACGCCAGAAATGGGCACCAGCCCAGCGTTTAACGCCAGAATTGGCACAAAGGGTATTTTTGCTCGCCACTTGGTGCAGGGATGACTTTTCCTTAACACCTCAGGATCTGTGGACCCCACAGGATCCCCACCTACCCCACCACTCTCTCTCTTCTTCACCCATTCACCAATCACCTCAACACCTCTTTCCCAAAAACCCCTCACCTATCAAATCCCATCTTTCTCTTCACCACTCACATCCATCCTTCATCAAACCCCACCTACCTCACCATTCAAATTCAAACCACTTTCCCTCCCAAACCCACCCTCCCATAGCCGAACCCTACCCCTCTCTCCACCCCTATATAAATCCATCTTCACTCCTTCATTTTCACACAACCTAAACACTACTTCTTCCCCTTTGGCCGAACCACAAAGCCATCTCCATCTCCTCTATTTCTTCTTCTTCTACTCTCTTCCTTCTTCTTTTGCTCGAGGACGAGCAAACCTTTTAAGTTTGGTGTGGTAAAAGCATTGCTTTTTGTTTTTCCATAACCATTTATGGCATCCAAGGCCGGAGAAACCTCTAGAAAGAGGAAAGGGAAGGCAAAAGCTTCCACCTCTGAGTCATGGGAGATGGAGAGATTCATCTCAAGGGTGCATCAAAAAGAGTGAATATCCGGAGATCCGACATGAGATCCGAAGAAGAGGTTGGGAAGTTCTTACCAACCCCATTCAACAAG
>NC_029777.3:43633999-43634267 GCF_000817695.3 Arachis duranensis | reverse complement strand
AAAGAGAGATTCAAGAGGAAAGCCGGTTCAATTGAGAAGGCATGACCTCAAGCCCGTAGCTAGGGATGGTTGGAGTTTATCCAACGCTCAATCATTCCCACTAGCAACCGGTCCGAAGTTACTATAGACCGAGCAATCATGATCCATAGCATCATGATTGGAGAAGAAATAGAAGTTCATGAGGTGATATCCCAAGAACTTTATAAGGTGGCGGACAAGTCCTCTACCTTGGCAAGGTTAGCCTTTCCTCATCTCATTTGTCACCTCT
>NC_029777.3:43633368-43633849 GCF_000817695.3 Arachis duranensis | reverse complement strand
CCTCAAGGGATGCACTTTCCTCCACAAAACTATTGGGAGCAAATCAACACCTCCCTAGGAGAGTTGAGTTCCAACATGGGACAACTAAGGGTGGAGCACCAAGAACATTCCATTCTCCTCCATGAAATTAGAGAAGATCAAAGAATCATGAGAGAGGAGCAACAAAGACAAGGAAGAGACATTGAGGAGCTCAAGCACTCCACAGGATCTTCAAGAGGAAGAACAAGCCGCCATCACTAAGGTGGACCCGTTCTTTAATTTCCTTGTTCTTTATTTTTCTGTTTTTTTTCGAAAATCATGCTTATGTTTATCTATGTTTGTGTCTTGTGATCATTAGTGTCTTAGTGTCGATGCCTTAAAGTTATGAATGTCCTATGAATCCATCACCTATCTTGAATGAAAAATGTTCTTAATTGAAAAAGAGAAGAATTGCATGAATTTTGAATTTTATAATAGATTAATTATTTTGATGTGGTGGCAA
>NC_029777.3:43632566-43633265 GCF_000817695.3 Arachis duranensis | reverse complement strand
GGCTCTTGAAAGAATGATGAAAAAGGAGAAATGTTACTGAGGATCTGAAAAATCTTTAAAATGATTCTTGAAGCAAGAAAAAGCAGTGAATAGAAAAAAAAAGTAGAAAAGAAAACAAAAGAAAAAGAGAAAAAAAGGGAGAAAATGAAAAAAAGAAAAGAAAAGAAAGAAATAAAGTTGTGATCCAAGGCAAAAAGAGTGTGCTTAAGAACCCTGGACACCTCTAATTGGAAAAGCTGAGTCACAATCTGAAAAGGTTCACCCAATTATGTGTCTGTGGCATGTATGTATCCGGTGGTAATACTGGAAGACAGAGTGCTTTGGGCCACGGCCAAGACTCAATAAGTAGCTGTGTTCAAGAATCATCATATTTAACTAGGAGAATCAATGACACTATCTGGATTCTGAGTTCCTAAAGAAGCCAACCATTCTGAATTTCAAAGGATAGAATGAGATGCCAAAACTGTTCAGAGGCAAAAAGCTAAAAGCCCCGCTCATCTAATTAATACTGATCTTCATAGATGTTTTTGGAATTCATTGCATATTCTCTTCTTTTTATCTTATTTGATTTTCAGTTGCTTGAGGACAAGCAACAATTTAAGTTTGGTGTTGTGATAAGCGGATAATTTATACACTTTTTGGCATTGTTTTTAGTATGTTATTAGTATGATCTAGTTAGTTTTTAGTATATTTTTATTA
>NC_029777.3:43611765-43631673 GCF_000817695.3 Arachis duranensis | reverse complement strand
AGCTTGCCATGGAAAGGAGTAAGAAGGATTGGATGAAGACAGTAGGAAAGCAGAGAGACGGAAGGGACCAAGCATCTTCATACGCTTATCTGAAATTCCCACCAATGAATTACATAAGTATCTCTATCTTTATCTTTATGTTTTATTCATCATCCATAACCATTTGAGTTTGCCTGACTAAGATTTACAAGGTGACCATAGCTTGCTTCATACCAACAATCTTTGTGGGATCGACCTTTACTCGCGTAAGGTTTATTACTTGGACGACCCAGTACACTTGCTGGTTAGTTGTGCGAAGTTGTGTTTATGCCATGGTATTGAACACCAAGTTTTTGGATTCGTGCACCACTTCCTTTGTCCTGAAATCCAGCAAATAAAGTGCATCAAAGCTCTAGTCAAAGTTATGAGATTATACATCATTAATTTTTCATTCAATTCTTGCAAAATCCTCCTGAAATCATGTGAAATTCACAATAGTTGCTTGAATCAAGGTGTGAGTGTATTTTCATCCAAAACTTGCCTTATTCTCTAAGAAAATGCATGAAACTACCTTAAAACAGTAAAGAAAAGGTTAGTGAAACTGGCCTAGATGCCCTGGCATCACAACACCAAACTCAAAGCTTGCTTGTCCCTAAGCAGGTACTGGAACATAGGAATAATGAATGAAAGAACAAGATGAACAATAATAAAGTAAAATTCCTAGTTTATGGGGTTTCATGCATAGCAGCTTAGGTTCATTCCTTTACCAGGTTTTAGGCCTTTATCATGCCATTGAACACTTGCTTACTTACATCCCTTGAGACTTCCTAGTTGTTGATCCTTCCTTCTTTTGTTATCTAAAGATTTATTGCATTCTTCTTTTGGCTAAGTGCTCTGTAAGAGGGCGACTTTTTATGATAAGCTTTCAGTCAACACTTCCGAACCAGTTGGTTCAAGGTGCTAGGTGTTAAGACACCCCTAAGGACTTACTCCCTCAAGTCTCTTTCTCTGATACATACACACCACAGGCACATGGTTTGTTATTTTTCTTTCTTGAGACCTTGGTGTCCAGCACCTCTTTGGGTTACTAAGTGTTCTGTAGCAAGGGTCACTACTGATAGTGGACTTTCAGTTGATAATCCCGGATTATTTAATCCAAGTTACCAAGTGATGAGGCACCCCTAAGTGCTTATTCATCCAAGCAAATCCCTTGCACATGAACACCACAGACACATGCCTCAATCTTAAAACCCTTGATGCCTAGCATTGTTTCTTATTATGTTTCTTTCCTTTTCACTTTTGTTGCTCTTTCTCTTTTCTTATTGGGATCTTATTATTTAGTTAGTCTCATAGGATGTGTTTCAAGCATAGGATTCAGGATAGATAGTTGCCTTCTTTCCTTGTTGGTGAACCAACTTAGCTAACTAATCACCCTACCACAAACATTCAGAACTCACTTCACAAAATAACTCCACTCTTGTTCTTATCACAACGTTTTCTTTTTGATTAACTTAAAGGACAAGCATACAAGTAAAAAAAGCGGAAGTGCAGGAAGGACAATAGACTAGCACACTTGGATGTGAATAAAGAGGAATAAGCAGAATATGAAGATTTCTTTCAATCAATTTTCAATTAAAGTTCTGCATTTCGAGACAGTTCGATACAACCTTATGATGTCTTCCTTGGTATTCTCATCCTAGAATTTGCATCCTTGTCTGTTTCCTTGGATGATGAGGTATGATCATTCGCTGAGATTAATTGAATTCTTGTAACATTATTGGAAGTTGCTTGTTCCCCAAGCACTTGGAAAAGAGTTAGCATGCATGTGTGCTTGTGCGTTTCTGAACTTAATTTGGTGTGTGAACACCAAACTTAGTTCTTTTCTTAATTCAGCAAATTGAATACATGCAGAAACCTTGTGTGCTTTTATTAAGAAACGACTATAAGGTTAGACAGACAACTATGCATTAGAGGTTAGACCTCTGTCAAGTGAGTTCTCTGGTTGCTAGAGCAATGCTTTATCACTGAAGGGTTGCAATGCACTCTTCAGCTGGCGTTTTTTGTGGAACACCAAACTTAGAGTCCTATATTCACCCTTGAAATGTTTTGGTGTGTGATACCAAACTTAGCTCCTCACACTACAGAAAATTCAACTTGAAGTTTTTATTGAGAAACTTATGACAGGAGAATTATCTCAGGTTGGGTTGCCTCCCAACAAAGCGCTTTTTTAGCGTTGCTAGCTCGAAGATTGGTCCTTGTCAAGGTGGTTGGTAGTGCTTAAAATCTTCCCCCCTTGCAGTGAATCTGTTTCCATTGGCTTTGTTAAGCAGTTCCACATGTTCCAGAGATAAGATTTTGTTGATAGTATATACTGGAGGTAGCTGAGATGGAATAATGGGGAGGTGAGGTGGTATAGATGGAAAGTATGTAGAGACCACTTCATCTCCTGGCGAGAAATATTCTGTAGGGATTTTCTTGTTTTTCCATCCCCTTGGGCCTTTTTTTCTTGTGTCCCTTGATGTCAATTTGTTCCTTGTGGTTTCCTCTTTGAGAATGGTTTTGTTGCCTATTTCATATGACTCTGGTGGGTCTGGTTCCTTTTGGATTGCACTTGGTTGATGTTCTTTCTGATCATAGTGGTTGTTAGCCACAGGAGTTCTTAGGGTTAGTGCTTGAGCTCCCTTGTTTGACTCTTCCTTCAGCTCTTTGTTATCATGATCTGCTTCTTGTGAGAGTTTGAAAACATTGAAGGTGAGCTGCTCATCATGTATTCTCAATACTAGCTCTCCTCGCTCCACATCTATAAGTGCTCTGGCTGTGGCTAAGAATGGCCTTCCCAGAATGATGGGGTGAATAGGATTCTCATCCATTTCCAGGATGACAAAATCTGTGGGGAGGAAGTAGTTCCCAACCTTCACTAACACATTCTCAACCACTCATAATGCCTGCTTTTGGGTTTTGTTAGTCAGTTTGATGATTACATCTGTCGGTGTTAGCTCATTGATTTGAAGCTTTTTCATGAGGGATAGAGGCATTAAGTTGATGCTCGCTCCTAGGTCACAGAGCCCCTTATCAATCATTGTCTCTCCTATAGCACAGGGAATGTGGAAACTCTCTGGATCCTTCTTCTTTGTGGGTGGCTCTATTTGAATGAGAGCACTGGAATCCATGTTCATCTTTATTGTTTGTCCACCCTTCAATGAAGTTTTTCTGGCTAGTAGCTCCTTTATATACTTGATGTAGGAGGGCATTTGCTGGAGGGCCTTAATGAATGGTATATTTACATCAAGAGATGCAAACATGTCGAGGAACCTTGAATACATTCTCCATGCTACACCACCCTTAAGCCTGTGGAGGAAGGGTGCATATGGGTTCAGTATCTCCCTCTCCTTCAGCTCTTCCTTGAGTGTGAGTTGAGGTGCAGAGTTTCTTTCTTCATGATTTTCCTTTGGACTGTCTTGGAGGTCTTCTACTTCCTCCATACTCCTCTCATCACTTGTGGTGATCATCCTACATTCTTCCCACCTTACTTTCTGATGCCAGGGCATCTAGGCCAGTTTTACTGACCTTTTCTTTACTGTTTTAGGGTAGTTTCATGCATTTTCTTAGTGAATAAGGCAAGTTTTGGATGAAAATACACTTACACCTTGAGTCAATCAACTATTATGAATTTCATATGATTTCATGAGGATTTTTGCTAGAATTGCATGATAAATTGATGATGCATAATCTCATGACCTTTAGAGCTTTGTTACACTTTATTTGCTTGATTTCAGGACAAAGGAAGCAAGGAAGAACCACGTTAGTACTAACGTTAATCTAGTTAACGTGAACACTAACGTGGAATGGCAAATAGCTTGCAATGTTAATGAGAAAAGTGATCACCAATAATGCCTACGAAGCCATCAATAGCTCACGTTAATTGCCACATTAACTTAGTTAACATGGTAGTTAACGTGGAGACAAAAGAGAACTCCAACGTTAGTGGGAAACGTGAACACCACTAATGTTCTACTCTAACGTTAGTGGTAAACGTGAACACTACTAACGTTCCAAGACTTGGCAATGAGCTACGTTAAGAGTCACGTTAACTAAGTTAATGTGAACTCTAACGTAGAAGAGAAGAACAACGCCAACGTTAGTGATACTCACCTTTGTCACTAGCGTTGGATCAACTAGCATTTCCCACGTTAGTGGTCACGTTAAGACCACTAACGTGAGAGTTAACGTGGAGTTGAGGATTGATGAGCCAACGTCAGTGACACTCACCTTTGTCACTATCGTTGGAAGATGGCATTATTACTACGTTAAGAGCCACGTTAACTTAGTTAACGTGAGCTCTAACGTAGAGAATAGAGGCACTTGGAGCGTTAGTGACAAAGGTAAGTGTCACTAACGCTCTCGAAGGTGAAGCATACCCACGTTAGTTACACTAACATGAACTCTAACGTAGGGACAAAAGGCACATAGCAACATTATTGGGAAAGGTGAGTCCCAACAACGCTTGCGAAAGGGGTATAAGCCAACGTTATTGGGAAAAGTGAGTCCCAATAACGTTAGCAAAGATATAGAAGGAAACGTTAGTGGTCACGTTAGTGCCACTAACGTTGGAGTTAACGTGAGGTATTTGAGGGTGGAACGTTAGTGGAAAAAGTGATTACCACTAACGTTCTCGAACCCACAATGTCATTTAACGTTAATCTCACTAACGCCCATGCCTAATTCATACTTCTCTGCAAGCTGGGCCCACTAAAGATTAGAACTGCTTCAACTCAAGATCCAGAGCCCACATCCAAGACTAGAAGAACTCACTAGAAGATCAAGAGGAGTAGTATATATAGGAGTAGTTTTGAACTATACAAAAGCTTGGCACTTTTGAGAACTACTCTCTGGATATTTACTTTTCTGTACTTTTAGCATGGATTCTTCATTTCTGCCATTTTTTATTTCTATAGCTGTGAACACCTAAACCCCTTTCATTGGGTTAGGGAGCTCTGTTGTAATTTGATGGATCAATTATAGTTTTCATTCCTCTTCTTCTTTCTTCTCTTTTGATTTACTAGAAAGCTTTTGATCTTAATTCAATTGGTTAGTTGTCTTGGAAATGAAACTCTCCATAATTGGATCTCCTCTTAGCCTTGGAAAAGGGATGAGGAGATCATGCGAGAAATACTTTCTCATGTTAGACCAAATTGGGGTTTGGGCGGATATAGTGACATGGAATCCTCCCAACACTTTGATTTGGAAATACATGTGGTATAATCAGTGACCATACTTCATCTATTCCCATCAGCAATTAAATCAAGGAATTGGGCAATTGTTCAAGCTTAGAGAGATTGAGTTGCCAAGGAATTGGAACTCAATCACCTAAGATTGCCAAGGAGATCAATAGATGCTTTGATTGAGGAAGAGATGAAAATGACTTTGATCCGGAGAATACAACATCTCCTGAGCCCAATGAATTCCCCATTTCTGATCTTACCCATTCTCTTTATTTTCTATCATTTATTTTCATGCTCATTAGCCCAAATTCCCATTTAAGATTCTGCACTTTAATTTCTGCTATTTACTTTCCCGCCATTTAAATTTCTGCAAGTTCCCAAACTAAATTCTGTTTAGCTCAACTAGCATACTCTTCCAACTAAAGTTGCTTAACCAATCAATCCTTGTGGGATTCGACCTTACTCTATTGTGAGTTTTTACTTGATGACAATTCGGTATACTTGCCAAAGGGAAATTTGTGAGAGACAAGTTTTCATGCATCAAGTTTATGGCGCCGTTGCCGGGGATTGATTTTGAATCAACAATGATTAAGTTGGAAGTTCACTAGATTGAGCATTTTATATTTCTTTGTTTGTTTATTTAATTCAGTCAATTTCCTCATCCCCTTCACCCTCTTTGTTTTTCTTTCTTTTTTTGTTAATTACAATTTTGCTCACTAACCCACTAACTGTTTGATAATTTGCATCACTCACACTAACAATTACTCTAACAAGAATAGTCTCTTTATTTTATCTCTTGCTGTGTGTTTTGTTAGTTGTATGACAAGGAGAAGAGAGGGAGCTTTAACTTCCTTCGATTCAGAACCTGAAAGGACCCTCTGAAGACTAAGGAGGGAAGCAAGAGGGAAGGAATTGTTGGTGCTGAGGAAGAAGAAGAGTACTTTGAACCCAACATGGAAGAGAATTTAGAAAACAATCATGAAGAAGAAGCTCACAACCATGCTAGAGAAGGCCCTGCAAACCGTGTTGGGCAAGAAAGGAGAGTTCTAGGCTCCTACATTAATCCTAATCTAGGGAACTGTGAAAGTAGCATTCAGAAGCCCACCATACATGCCAACAACTTTGAACTAAAATCCCAGCTCATCACCTTTGTTCAGAACAATTGTTCATTTGGAGGAAGTGCTCAAGAAGACCCCAATCAACACCTAACCACCTTCTTGAGAATTTGTGACACTGTGAAGTCTGATGGAGTCCACCCGGATGTCTATAGGCTGCTCTTGTTCCCTTTTTCACTCAGGGACAAGGCATCCAAATGGCTTGAATCCTTCCTAAAGGAGAGCTTAACAAATTGGGAAGATGTGGTGAACAAATTTTTGGCACGATTCTACCCTCCTCAAAGAATCAAAAGGCTGAGAGCTGAGGTGCAGACTTTCAGGAAATAAGATGGTGAGACTCTCTATGAAGCATGGGAGAGGTTCAAGGACTTAACAAGAAGATGCCCACCAGAGATGTTCAATGAATGGGTTCAACTTCATATTTTCTATGAAGGTCTTTCATATGAGTCAAAGAAGGCCGTAGATCATTCATCAGGAGGCTCTCTAAACAAGAAGAAAACCATTGAAGAAGCCATAGATGTCATTGAAATAGTTGCTGAGAATGACTACTTCTATGCCTCCGAAATAAGTAACACTAGAGGAGTAATGGAGCTGAACCACATGGATGCATTGCTAGCTCAAAATAAGATGATCACCAAGCAACTAGTAGATCTTACGAAGAAGGTGGAGGAAAACCAAGTTGCAGCAGCCATCACTTCATCACCAGCTCAAGAAGGAGTGAATATAGGAGAAGAAGGTGACTGGGAGCAAGCCAACTATGTTGGAAACTCACCTAGACAAATCCATGATCCATACTCCAAATCTCACAACTCTAGATGGAGAAATCACCCCAACTTTGGGTGGGGAAATCAACAAGACCAAGGTCAAGATCAGAGATACTACAACCTCAACTCCAACAACAATGTAACTCACCAACACACCTCACAAAGATCCTATCAACATTCACCTAACCAACCTTCTCAACCACATAATCTCAACCTACCATCTCTAACAGATGATAGACTCTCAAAGATTGAGGCTCTACTTGAAAACTTATGCAGAGAAGTCCAAGACAATAAGGTGTTTAAGGAAGAAGTGCGAGCCAATATCAAAAACCAAGGAGAAAACATCAAGAGATTGGAGTCCCAAGTAGGGTATCTATCTCAACAAATTTCCAAACCTACTGATGGATTTCCCAGTGACACAGAGAAGAATCCAAGGGGAGAAACAAAGAAAGTGAGGTGGGAGGAATGTAAGATGATAACTACAAGTGATGAGAGGAGTATGAATGGAGTAGAACATCTCCAGGATGATCAAAAGGAAAACCAAGAAGAAATAAGCCATGAACTTCAACCCATACTCAAGGAAGAGCTGAAGAAGAAGGAGGTATTGAACCCATATGCACCTTTTCCCCAAAGGCTTAAAGGTGGTGCAGCAGGGAGAATGTACTCAAGGTTTCTCGATATGTTTGCATCTCTTAATGTAAATATACCATTCATTAAGGCCCTCCAACAAATGCCTTTCTACATCATGTATATAAATGAGCTACTAGCCAGAAAAAGTCCATTGAAGGGTGGACAGACAATAAAGATGAACAGGGATTGCAGTGCTCTCATTCAACCAGGGCCACCCACAAAGAAGAAGGATCCAGGAAGTTTCCACATTTCTTGTGCTATAGGTGAAACAAAGATTGACAAAGGGCTTTGTGACTTGGGAGCAAGCATCAACTTAATGCCCCTCTCCCTCATGAAGAAGCTCCAAATCAATGAACTAACTCCTACTGATGTAATTATCAGTTTGGCTGACAAAATTAAAATACATGCAATAGGAGTAGTTGAAAATGTGCTGGTAAAGGTTGGGAGCTACTATCTTCCTATAGATTTTGTTGTCCTGGAAATGGATGATAATCCTATTTACCCCATCATTCTGGGAAGGCCATTCCTAGCCACAGCAAGAGAACTCATTGATATAGAGTGAGGAGAGTTAGTGCTGAGAATACATGACGAGCAGCTCACTTTCAATGTTTTCAACTTCTCACAAGAAGCAGATAATGATGACAATGAGCTGATGGAGGAGCCAAACAAGGAAGCACAAGCACCACACATAAGGACTCCTATGGTCAACAACCAATGTAATCAAAAGGAGAAATAGCCAAGTGTAATTCAAAAGGAACCAGACCCACCAGAATCACATGAAATAGGCAACAAAACCATCCTCAGAAAAGAAACCACAAAGAACAAGTTGGCATCAACGGACACAAGAAAAAAAGTCCCAAGGAGCTGGAAAAAGAAGAAAATTCCTACAAAGATTTCTCGCCAGAAGATGAAGTGATTTCTACATACTTCCCATCTATACCACCTCACCCCCCCACCATTCCATCTCAACTGCCTCCAGTGTACACCATCAACAAAATCTTGTCCTTAGAGCATATGGAGCTTATCAAAAAAGCCAATGGACATAGGTTCACTGCAAGGGGAGAAGACTTCAAGCACTATCAACCACCTTGACAAGGACCAAACGTCAAGCTAATGAAGCTAAAGAAGCGCTTCATGGGAGGCAACCCATGTTCTATACCCTCTCTCTTAAATCTCTAATAATAGTAATA
The DNA here is from genome assembly GCF_000817695.3 of Arachis duranensis. NCBI lineage: Eukaryota > Viridiplantae > Streptophyta > Magnoliopsida > Fabales > Fabaceae > Arachis > Arachis duranensis. The sequence goes on along the minus strand of NC_029777.3, from coordinate 43,622,773 downwards.
AGACAAATTTCATGGATTTTTAAATCAATTTTGACAACCAATATAAGACCCATTTACATGCAGCGTATAGTACATGGTAAGTTTGGTGTTCAAAGCACACCAAGTGGGGTTTGAACACACTTTATGAGGAAAAATTCATTCCCCAAATTTGTTGCACCATGTGATCACAAACAATTTTAGTGTACCAATGTTGCATGCATGGGAAGCTTAATGGTTGATTGATTTGCATTCATGGAAAGCATTTAGTCATTTAAAAACAAAAGAAAAAGATTTTTTGTTTAGTTAGTTCACACTTTAAAGTTTCCCACCAAAAATTTCAAATAACTGATTGCACTTTCTCTTCGTGTATAGGGAATAAAAAAAAGACATTGATGGTACTTGATAGGACAATTGAGGAAGGGAAATTCGGCCAGTATACCAAGGGAATCTCACACTTGTCTTCATGGGGAATGTCCTTGGAAGTGTTGCCATGCAACATTGGGAGTGGATAGTTTTGGAGACCGAACCAAGACCCTCATAAAGGAGGTGATCCTTGTGCTCATTCAATCCAAAGACCCCAACCGTCCACTATCAAACAACACCATTAATCCACACCCTTCAATCAATTGTCATCTTCCTATATAAACCCTTTCACACAATCTCCCCGTACACACTTCATATTCTTACCCTTCCCACTTCCTTCTTTCGGGCATACAAACTTCATCCTCCACCAAAGGACTCACATACACCCACCTATCCATCTTGAGATTAACCACCACATCAACTATCTTACATGGCATCATCAAGCTCCAAGAGACGAAAGGGGAAGGAACCCATAGAACATCCTCCTTTTGATGAAAAGCGATTTAGAACCTTTCATCATGCACTCCAGTTTGGGTGGATGGTTGACAAAAAAATCATTTATGAACTAGGCTTTCAAGTCACACGAATTGAGTGTCCAGAAATCACAGAGAAGGTGGAGCAACATCGATGGGAGCTCCTCCCCGATCCGATCACAAGGGTGAACACAACTCTAGTGAGAGAGTTCTATGCAAATGCAGTCAGACAAGATAAGGCGGATGAATCCTATACAAGTTTTGTGAGAGGAGTCATGGTGGATTTTAGTCTCATGACCATCATGAGAATGCTGAAATTGCGAAGCATACCTTTTGCAGAGGAGAGCTATCACTCGAGAATGGACAACAAACCCAATTATGACCAGATTATACAGGATATATGTGTGCAAGGAGCAGATTGGGAAAGAGGCCCCAAGAGGAAGCCCAAATTTATAAAAAGAGGAGATCTCCTCCCTGTGGCTAAAGGTTGGTTCGAAATTTTAAGGAGATCTATCCTCCCAGCCGAAAACAACTCAGAGGTAAACCTTAAGAGAGTAACGATGGTGCAATGCCTAATGAAGGGAGGAGAGATCAAGGTTCATGAACTCATAGCCCAAGGCATTCGGAAGCTTGCTGAGAAGAGCGATTTTGGAGGAAGGTTGGGTTATCCCAGCACTATTCTCCGTCTTTGCAACCAGGCTAGGGTGATATTTGAGGATGAAAACCCCGAGTGGATAAAGGTTGGCATTCCACTCACTTATCGTCGGATGCATGCTGCTGCAACTCCACTACCTCCATGAAGGGTAAAAAAGAGGCCAGCCCATCAAGCGGAAGAAGAACAACATCCACAGGAGCAAACCCCAGCCACCTTAAGCATGCACCAATTACAAGAGGCTATTGATACCTTATCTAGGCAATGCATGGAAAATCAAAGGGCACAAAGGGAGTTTCAAATGCAATTAATGGACCGCCAAGAAAAATCACTCTCTAGATGGATGAATAAGCAAGGGGAATGGCAAAAACAATTGATGGATCAGCAATTGGAACAAGGGAGGCAATGGAGTGAATCCTTCTATAACTTGAACCAAAAGCAATATCAACAACAAGAAGCCATCCAAAGGCTAATCAAGATCCAAGCACATCAAGGTGCACACATTCATGAGATGCATAGGAAACAAAGAGAACAGGCAGATCTTTTCGATGAATACAGAGTATTTTTAGAAGGAGTCTACATGAGTGAGACTGGATATCATGTGAATACCCAAGCCAGACTTGGGTATCTAGTCAGACAACTACCTATTTTGCATCCAGGGATCACAAAATATGAGGATGTAAAGAATGAATTAGCACGAGTGGATCGCGAAAGGGCCGAACAAAGTCATGAGTCAGTAAGGAAGGCACTAGAAGATTGGAAAATAGCTAGAACAAATCGGATGAGAGGAAGCACAAGCAGACAAAGTGAGCTTAAAAATGGCAAGGGAGCAGAAGAACATGAGCATACCAATAAGTGAAAGGTGATGAAGTTCCCTCTTGGTTTTACCTTTTTCAAAGCTTTAAATAAGGAAAATCATGTATGAAATAGAACATGCTTCCATGGTAGCTTAGGATTTTCAATTCTGCATTTAAGTTTCATTGCTTAGGTTAATGGTTATTGAGCTTAATGTCTCAAGTGTTCACTTTCACCTTTCTTACTTGTATGCTTATCCTTTAAGTTAATCAAAAGGAAAATGTTATGAAAAGAACAAGAGTGGAGTTATTTTGTGAAGTAGGTTCTAAATGTTTGTGGTAGGATGATTAGTAAGCTAAGTTGGTTCACCAAATGATGCCAGGGCATCTAGGCCAGTTTCATTGACCTTTTCTTTACTGTTTTAGGGTAATTTCATGCATTTTCCTAGTGAATAATGCAAGTTTTGGGTGAAAATACACTTACACCTTCATTTAAGCAACTATTGTGAATTTTGCATGAATTCATGAGATTTTTGCCAGAAATGCATGAGAATTTGATGATGCATAATCTCATGACTTTGGCTAGAGCTTTGATGCACTTTAATTGCTTGATTTCAGGACAAATGAAGCATGGAAGAACCACGTTAGCATTCACGTTAACTTAGTTAACGTGACTACTAACGTGGGATGGCAAAGAGCTTGCAATGTTAATGAGAAAAGTGATCACCAATAACGCCTGCGAAGCCATTCATAGCTTACGTTAAGAGCCACGTTAACTAAGTTAACGTGGTACTTAACGTAGAAGAAAAAGAGGACTCCACATTAACGAGAAACGTGAACTCCAGTAACGTTTCTCTTCAACGTTAGTGGTAAAGTAAACACCACTAACGTTGGGAAACTAGGCAATGCCCCACGATAAAGAGTCACGTTAACTTAGTTAACGTGAACTCTAACGTGGAAGAGGATCAACAACGCCAACGTTAGTGACACTCACTTTTGTCACTAACGTTGGATCATTAGCATTGCCTACATTAACTCTCACGTTAAGATTGTTAACGTGAGAGTTAACGTGTAGTTGAATTCAAAGAACCAACGTTAGTGACACTCACTTTTGTCACTAACATTGGGAAATGGCTTCATTACTACGTTAAGAGCCACGTTAACTTAGTTAACGTGGGTTCTAACGTAGGGACTTAAGGCAATTGGAGCATTATTGACAAAGGTGAGTGTCACTAATGCTCTCGAAGGTGATAGAGACCCACGTTAAGAGCTACGTTAGCCAAGCTAACGTGAAATCTAACGTAGGGGCAAGAGGCAAGCAACGTTAATGGGAAAAGTGATTCCCATTAATGTTTGCGAAAAGGGGCACAAGCCAACGTTAATGGGAAAGATGAGTACCATTAACGTTGGTCAAGGATTGAGTAAGAAACATTAGAAGTCACGTTAAGATTTCTAACGTTGGAATTAACGTGGGAATATAAGGGTGGAACGTTAGTGGAAAAAGTGAATGCCACTAACGTTCTCGCACTCAAAATATTACCCAACGTTAATCTCACTAAATGCCCAAGCCTAATTCATATTTCTCTGCAAGATGGGCCCACTAAAGATGAGAATTGCTTCAACTCAAGGTCCAAAGCCCACATCCAAGACTTGAAGAACTCATTAGAAGATCATGAGGAGTAGTATAAATAGGAGTAGTTTTGAACTAGAGAGAGGCTTAGCACTTTTGGGAACTACTCTCTGCATATTTACTTTTCTGTACTTCTAGCATGGATTCTTCTTTTTTGCCATTTTTCATTCATAGAGCTATGAACAACTAAACCCCTTTCATTGGGTTAGGGAGCTCTGTTGTAATTTGATGGATCAATTATAGTTTTCATTCTCTTTCTTCTTTTTTTTCTCTTGATCTTACTAGAAAGCTTTCGATCTTAATTCAATTGGTTAGTTGTCTTGGAAAAGAAACTCTCCATAATTGGATCTCCTTTGAACCTTGGAAAAGGGATGAGGAAATCATGCTAGAAATGCTTTCTCATGTTGGACCAAATTGGGGTTTGGATGGATATTGTGACATTTAATCCTCCCAACACTGTGATTTGGAAATACATGTGGTATAATTAGTGACCACACTTTTATCTCTTCCAATGAGCAATTAAATCAAGGAATTGGGCAATTGTTCAAGCTTAGAGAGATTGGATTGCCAAGGAATTGGGATCCAATCACTTAAGATTGCCAAGGAGATTAATGAATGCATTGATTGAGGAAGAGATGAGAATGAACTTGATCCGGAGAATGCAACATCTCCTAAACCCAATGATCTCCCCATTTCTGATGTTACCCATTCTATTTACTTTCTGCCATTTAATTTCCTGCTCATTACCCCAACTCCCCATTTAAGATTCTGCACTTTAATTTTTGTTATTTACTTTCTAGTCATTTAAATTTTAGCATCTCAATCTCAATTCTATTTAGCTCAACTAGCATATTCTTCTAACTAAAGTTGCTTGACCAATCAATCCCTGTGGGATTCGAGCTCACTCTATTGTGAGTTTTACTTGACGACAATTCGGTATACTTGCCGAAGGGAAATTTGTTAAGAGACAAGTTTTCATGCATCAAGTTTATGGCGCCGTTGCTGGGGAATGATTTTGAATCAACAATGATTAAGTTTGAAGATCACTAGATTGAGCAGTTTTTTTTTCTTTTTGTTTAGTCTATTCAGTCAATTTCTGTAGTTGTTTTGATTTCTTCCTCACCCCTGCACCCCCTTATTTGTTTCGTTCTTCATTTCTTTGTTTATTATAATTCAGCTCACTAACCCACTAACTGTTTGATAAATTGCATCACTCACACTAATAATTACTCTAACAAGAATAGTCTTCACTATACCTCCTGTTGTGCAAGCTATTTGTTGTATGACAGGGAAAAGAGAAGGAGCTTTAACATCCTTTGATTCATAATCTGAGAGAACCCTTTGGAGACGACGAAGGGAAACAAGTGGAAAAATGATTATTGGTGCTGAGGAAGCAGAGGAAGAGTATTTTGAACCCAACATGGAAGAGAATTTGGAGAACAATCATGAAGAGGATGCTCATAATCAAGGCCATGCCAACCGTGCTGGGCAAGAAAGGAGGGTCTTAGGATCCTATGTCAACCCTAATCCTGGAAACTGTGGGAGCAGCATTCAGAAACCCACCATACATGCCAACAATTTCGAGCTAAAACCCCAGCTCATCACTTTGGTGCAAAATAATTGCTCATTTGGAGGAGGTGCTTAAGAAGATCCTAACCAACACTTGACCACCTTTTTTAGGATTTGTGACACGGTGAAGTCCAATGGCGTCCACCCCGATGTCTATAGGTTGCTCTTGTTCCCCTTTTCACTCAGGGACAAGGCATCCAAGTGGCTTGAATCCTTTCCAAAGGAGAGCTTGACCAATTGGGAAGAGGTAGTGAACAAGTTTTTGGCAAGGTTTTACCCCGCTCAAAGGATCAATAGGCTGAGAACTGAAGTGCAGACGTTCAGACAGCAAGATGGGGAGACACCTTATGAAGCTTGGGAAAGGTTCAAGGATCTAACAAGGAGATGCCCACCAGAGATGTTTAATGAGTGGGTCCAACTTCACATCTTCTATGAAGGTCTTTCATATGAGTCAAAGAAGGTTGTGGATCATTCATCAGGAGGTTCTTTAAACAAGAAGAAAACCATTGAAGAGGCCATAGATGTCATTGAAATAGTTGCTGAGAATGACTATTGCTATGCCTCTGAAAGAAGCAACACTAGAGGAGTAATGGAGCTGAACCACATGGATGCACTATTAGCCCAAAACAAGATGATCACCAAGCAGCTAGTAGATCTTACAAAGAAGGTGGAAGAGAACCAAGTTGCAGCAGCCATCACCTCATCACCAACTTAAGAAGGAGTAAACATAGGAGAAGAAGGTGACTGGGAGCAAGCCAACTATGTAGGAAACTCACCCAGACAAGTCCATGATCCATACTCTAAAACTTACAACTCTGGATGGAGGAATCACCCCAACTTTGGATGGGGAAATCAACAAGACTAAGGGCAAGATCAGAGACGCCACAACTTCAACTCCAACAACAATGCCACTCATCAAAACACCTCACAGAGATATTACCAACATCCATCTAACCAACCTTCTCAACCACCTAATCTCAACCCACCATCATTAACAGATGATAGGCTCTCAAGGCTCTACTTGAAAACATATGCAGAGAAGTCCAAGACAACAAAGTGTTTAAGGAAGAAGTGCGAGCTAATATCAAGAACCAATGAGAAAACATCAAAAGATTGGAGTCCCAAGTGGGTTATCTATCTCAACAAATTCCCAAACCCACTGATGGATTCCCAGTGATACAGAGAAGAATCCAAGAGGAGAAACAAAGAAAGTGAGATGGGAAAAATGCAAAATGATAACCACAAGTGATGAGGGGAATATGAATGGAGTAGAACACCTCTAAAATAACCAAAAGGAAAGCCAGGAGGAAGGAAGTTGTGCAACTCAGCTTACATCCAAGGAAGAGCTAAAGAAGAAAGAGGTGCTGAACCCATATACACCTTTTCCCCACAGGCTTAAAGGTGGTGTAGTAGGGAGAATGTACTCAATGTTTCTTGATATGTTTGCATCTCTAGATGTAAATATACCATTCATTAAAGCCCTCCAATAGATGCCCTTCTACATCAAGTATATTAAGGAGATACTAGACAGAAAGAGTCCATTGAAGGGTGGACAAACAATCAAAATGAACAGATATTGTAGTGCACTCATTCAACCAAGGCCACCCACAAAGAAGGAGGATCCAAGGAGTTTCCACATTCATTGTGCCATAGAAGAAACAAGGATTGACAAAGGGCTTTGTGACTTGGGAGCAAGCATCAACCTAATGCCTCTCTCCCTCATGAAGAAGCTTCGAATCAATGAACTAACTCCTACTGATGTAATTATCAGATTGGCTGACAAAACTCAAAAACAAGCAGTAGGGGTGGTTGAAAATGTGCTGGTGAAGGTTGGGAGCTACTATCTTCCCACAGATTTTGTTGTTCTGGAAATGGATGAGAATCCTATTTACCCCATCATTCTGGGAAGACCCTTCCTAGCCACTGCTAGAGCATTCATAGATGTAGAACGAGGAGAGTTAGGGTTGAGAATACATGATGAGCATCTCACTTTCAATGTCTTTAAACCCTCAGAAGAAGCAGATCATGAAGACAATAAGTTGATGGAGGAGCTAAACAAGAAAGCACAAACAACACACTTGGAAGTCCCATTAGTTGGGAAGCCATATAGTCAAGAAGAACCATGTTCAAGGATGATCCAAGGGGAACCAGAACCATCAGAGTCATGCAAGATCAATAACAAGAATCCACTAGAGAAAGAATCCATAGAAATCAAGACAACATCAATGGAAACAAAGAAGAAAGTTCCAAGGGGATGGAGAAATAAGAAAATTCCTATAAAAAATTTCTCACCAGGTGATGAAGTGATTTCTACATACTTTCCATCTATACCACCTCACCTCCCCACTATTCCATCTCAGCTTCCCCCAGTGTATACCATCAACAAAATCATGTCCTTAGAGCATATGGAGCTTATCAACAAAGCTAATGGACATAGGTTCACCGTAAGAGGGGAGGACTTCAAGCACTATCAGCCACCTTGACAAGAACCAAACGTCAAGCTAATGACGTTAAAGAAGCGCTTCATGGGAGGCAACCCATGTTCTATAAATCTTTTCTTAAATTTCTAATAACAGCAATAAGGTAATTTCCATGGAAAGTTCAAATCAATCTTGACAACTAACATAAAGCCCCTCTACATGTAACTTATAGTACATGATAAGTTTGGTGTTTAAAGCACACCGACTGTGGTTTGAACATACCTTATGAGGAAAGTTCGTTCCCCAAACTTGTTTTACCATGTGATTACAAACAAGTTTGGTGTACCAACGTGCATGCATGGGAAGCTTAATGTTTGTTTGATGTGCTTTCATGGAAAACATTTAGTCATATAGAAACAAAAGAAAAAGAGAAAGGAATATTTTATTAGTTCACACTTTTTCCCACCAAAAATTTCAAATAACCCATTGCATTTACTTTTCGTATGTAGGGAATCAAAAAGGACAATGATGGCACCTGATAGGACAATTGAGGAAGGGAAATTCGGCCACTACACCAAGGGAATTTCACACTTGTCCTCACAGGGAATGTCCTTGGAAGTGTTGCCATGCAACATTGGGAGTGGACAATCTTGAGGACCGAACTAAAACCCCTTGGGAAGTAGTGTCTTAAAAGGATGAGAAAGAGTCATCTTGAAAATCAAATCACTCAGTTCATAAATATGATGATCCTTGTGCTCACCTTGCACCAAACCCCAACCGTTCACCATCAAGGCCATGCAATTGATCTACACCATTCAACCACCACCACCCATCTATATAAAGAACCTTCACCAATCCAGTCTCTCTCAAAGATTCATCAAACGCACCTCTTCCCCTTTTTCTCAAAACACATTCCTTCAAGAATCATTCTACCTCAACCCAACCGAACTCCATCTTCAACCTTTTAACCTTTACTATTCAATTCTCACTCATGGCAGCATCAAGCTTCAATAGGTGAAGGGGAAATGAACCAATGGAGCAGCCTTCCTTCGGCACCAGGACATTCAAAATAGTCTTCCATAAGCACGAGTTCGAGCGAATAAAGGACAAAAAGATACTGCCTGAATCAACCTTCTAGTTCGATGAAGATGAGTGTCCACAAATTCGGGAGAAGATTGAAAAGAGGGGTTGGGAAAAGCTCACTAACCCAGAAGCAAGAGCAAATGCAAATCTCATCAGGAAATTTTATGCAAATGTGGTTATAGAAGACAAGACCACAGCCCCCACCTTCAAGAGCTATGTAAGAGGAATAGAGGTAGATTTTAGCCCCAATGCAATCACTAGAGTTCTCCACTTGAAATTCCCACGTTTTGTTGACCTTGGTTACCAAGAAAGAATAAATAAGGGCACCGACAATGATGAATTGGAAGAGATCGTGGGTGACATATGCATTGTGGGATCTGACTGGGAAAGGTATTCAGATAAGAGACCCCGGTTCATCAGGAGAAGAGACCTCATCCCGGAAGCCAAGGGTTGGTTTGAGCTTGTGAGACGATCTATCCTTCCAGCAAAAAATAATTCTGAGGTCAATATTACTCTAGCTACCATGGTACACTGCTTGATAAAGGGTGGAAGCATCAATGTGCATGAAATTATAGCTGAAGGAATCCAAGAATTAGCCAAGAAGAAGGATTCAGGTGCTAGACTTTGGTACCCCAGCACCATCCTTAGATTATGCATGAAAGCCAAGGTAGTCTCTGAGGACAGCAATCCAACTTGTATAGGTCTTGGGAGATCACTTACACTCCAACGCATAACCCATGTGACTCCAGCTCAACAGCAGAAAAGACCCCATCTAAGGAAGAGGACATCAGAAGAAGCACAAGAGGAAGAGCCCCTCCAAGGAGAACCCTAACCCACGGAATATCATCAAGAAGGATATCATGACCCAACCAACATCAACTTGGGTCACATCCGAGGATCCATTGATGATTTGTCAAGGATATACATGGAAGGACAAGAACAACAACTGCAACTTCAATCTCAGAGAATGGATCGGCAAGAGGAAATGCTAACAAATTGGATGAATCAACAAAGGGAATGGCAGAAACAACTAATGGAACAGCAACAAGAGCACTATTCCCAGCTTACTCAAGCCATCAATCAAGTGTCTGAAAGGCAAGAAAGCCAAGATAAACGCCTCCAGGAACTCAATCAACGCCAGATGAATCAGATGAAAGCATTTAACGAATTTAGTGTGCTAAATGAAGGAAGGCAACTGCATCGAGAAGAATTCAGCATTAACACTCAGGCAAAGTTAAACTATGTGGTTGAGCATATGCATCACCTGCACCCTGACATCCCAAGCTATGAGACAGTTCACAAAAACTTAACTGAACAAGAAGAAGGGAAGGAGAAATAGCAAAAGGAAGCATTAAAGAAGAAGGTAGAGGATGCCGGTTTCTGAAAAAATTTAATGGGTAAGCGCAAGGGGAATGGAGACTCAAGTAATCAAGGAGAATCCCAAGGGAGCAGAAGAGAATGAGCATACCAACAAGTGAAAGGTGGTGAAGTTCCTTCTTAGTTTACCTTCTTTTCCAAAGCTTTAAATAAGGAAAATCATGTATGAAATAGAACATGCTTCCATGGTAGCTTAGGATTTTCAATTATGCATTTAAGTTTTATTGCTTAGGTTTATGTTATTGAGCCTAATGTCTTGAATGCTCACTTTCATCCTTCTTACTTTTATGCTTGTCTCTTTAAGTTAATCAAAAAAGAAAATGTCATGGGAAGAACAAGAGTGGAGTCATTTTGTGAAGTGTATTCTGAATGTTTGTGGTAGGATGATTAGTAAGCTAAGTTGGTTCACCAAGAAAGGAAAGAAAGCAACTATCCATCCTAAGTCCTATGTTTGAGACACATTCTTTGAGGCTAGCTAACCAATAAGATCCCAACAAGAAAAGAAAAAAAGTAATACAAGTGAAAATAAGAAAGGAAACACAATAAGAAACAATGCTAGGCACCAAAGGTTTCAAAATTGAGGCACGTGTCTGTGGTGTTTATGTACAAGGGATATACTTGGATGAATAAGCTCTTAGGGGTGCCTTATCACTTGGTAACTTGGATTA
>NC_029777.3:43608125-43611681 GCF_000817695.3 Arachis duranensis | reverse complement strand
TTACAGAGCACTTAGTAACCCAAAGAGGTGCTGGACACCAAGGTCTCAAGAAAGAAAGAATAACAAACCATGTGCCTGTGGTGTGTATGGGGGAAAGAGACTTGAAGGAGTAAGTCCTTAGGGGTGTCTTAACACCTAGCACCTTAAAACCAACTGGTTTGGGAGTGTTGGCTGAAAGCTTATCATAAAGAGTCGCCCTCTTACAAAGCACCTAGCAAAAAGAAAAATAAACTTTGAAAAATAAAGAAGAGAAGGATCAATAAGAAAGAAGCCTCAAGGGATGCAATCAAGAGAGTGACTAGGGATTTGATAAAGGCTTGAATCCTAAAAGGAAAGAACCTAAGTTGCTATGCATGAAACTCCATGAACCAGGAATGCTACTTCCATTTTATCTTCTTGTTCTTTCATTTCATTTTTCTTATACTTCAGTACTTGCTTAGGGACAAGCAAGCTTTAAGTTTGGTGTTGTGATGCCAGGGCATCTAGGCTAGTTTCACTGACCTTTTCTTTACTGTTTTAGGGTAGTTTCATGCATTTTCTTAGTGAATAAGGCAAGTTTAGGATGAAAATACACTTACATAAGGCAAGTTTTGGGTGAAAATACACTTACACCTTCATTTAAGCAACTATTGTGAATTTTGCATGAATTCATGAGATTTTTGCCAGAATTGCATGAGAATTTGATGATGCGTAATCTCATGACTTTGGCTAGAGCTTTGATGCACTTTAATTGCTTGATTTCAAGACAAATAAAGCATGGAAGAACCACGTTAGCATTCACATTAATTTAGTTAACGTGACTACTAACGTGGGATGGCAAAGAGCTTGCAATGTTAATGAGAAAAGTGATCACCAATAACGCCTGCGAAGCCATTCATAGCTTACGTTAAGAGCCACGTTAACTTAGTTAACGTGGCTCTTAACGTAGAAGAAAAAGAGGACTCCACGTTAACGAGAAACATGAACTCCAATAACGTTTCTCTTTAACGTTAGTGGTAAAAGTGAACACCACTAAAGTTGGGAAACTAGGCAATGCCCCACGTTAAGAGTCACGTTAACTTAGTTAACGTGAACTCTAATGTGGAAGAGGGTCAACAACGCCAATGTTAGTGACACTTACTTTTGTCAGTAACGTTGGATCATTAGCATTGCCCACGTTAACTCTCACGTTAAGATTGTTAATGTGAGAGTTAACGTGGAGTTGAATTCAAAGAACCAATGTTAGTGACACTCACTTTTGTCACTAACATTGGGAAATGGCTTCATTACTACGTTAAGAGCCACGTTAACTTAGTTAACGTGGGTTCTAACGTAGGGACTTAAGGCAATTGGAGCGTTAGTGACAAAGGTGAGTGTCACTAACGCTTTTAAAGGTGATAGAGACCCACGTTAAGAGCTACGTTAGCCAAGCTAACGTGAAATCTAACGTAGGGGAAAGAGGCAAGCAACGTTAATGGAAAAAGTGATTCCCATTAACGTTTGCGAAAAGGGGCACAAGCCAATGTTAATGGGAAATGTGAGTCCCATTAACGTTGGCCAAGGATTGAGTAAGAAACGTTAGAAGTCACGTTAAGATTTCTAACGTTGGAATTAACGTGGGATTATAAGGGTGGAACATTAGTGGAAAAAGTGAATGCCACTAACGTTCTCGCACTCAAAATATTACCCAACGTTAATCTCACTAAATGCCCAAGCCTAATTTATATTTCTCTGCAATCTGGGCCCACTAAAGATGAGAATTGCTTCAACTCAAGGTCCAAAGCCCACATCCAAGACTTGAAGAACTCACTAGAAGATCATGAGGAGTAGTATAAATAGGAGTAGTTTTGAACTAGAGAGAGGCTTAGCACTTTTGGGAACTACTCTCTGCATATTTACTTTTTTGTACTTCTAGCATGGATTCTTCTTTTCTGCCATTTTCATTCTTAGAGCTATGAACAACTAAATCCCTTTCATTGGGTTAGGGAGCTCTGTTGTAATTTGATGGATCAATTATAGTTTTCATTCTTTTTCTTCTTTCTTTTCTCTTGATCTTACTAGAAAGCTTTCGATCTTAATTCAATTGGTTAGTTGTCTTGGAAAAGAAACTCTCCATAATTGGATCTCCTTTGAACCTTGGAAAAGGGATGAGGAAATCATGTTAGAAATGCTTTCTCATGTTGGACCAAATTGGGGTTTGGATGGATATTGTGACATTTAATCTTCCCAACACTTTGATTTGGAAATACATGTGGTATAATCAGTGACCACAGTTTCATCTCTTCCCATGAGCAATTAAATCAAGGAATTGGGAAATTGTTCAAGGTTTAGAGAGATTGGATTGTGAAGGAATTGGGACCCAATCACTTAAGATTGCCAAGGAGATTAATGAATGCATTGATTGAGGAAGACATGAGAATGAACTTCATCTGGAGAATGCAACATCTCCTAAACCCAATGATCTCCCCATTTCTGATCTTACCCATTCTATTTACTTTCTGCCATTTAATTTCCTGCTCATTACCCCAACTCCCCATTTAAGATTCTGCACTTTAATTTCTGTTATTTACTTTCTAGTCATTTAAATTTCTGCATCTCAATCTCAATTCTGTTTAGCTTAACTAGCATATTCTTCTAACTAAAGTTGCTTGACCAATCAATCCCTGTGGGATTCGACCTCACTCTATTGTGAGTTTTACTTGATGACAATTCGGTATACTTGCCGAAGGTAAATTTGTTGAGAGACAAGTTTTCATGCATTACCAAGCAAGGAAAGAAAGCAACTATCTATCCCAAGTCCTTTGCTTGAACACATCCTTTGAGACAAACTCAACAATAAAATCCCAATAAGAAAAGAGAAGGAGCAATAAAAGTGAAAAAGAAAGAAACACAATAAGAAACAATGCTAGGCACCAAGGGTTTCAAAATTGAGGCATGTGTCTGTGGTGTTTATGTGCAAGGGATATACTTGAATGAATAAGCTCTTAGGGGTGCCTTATCACTTGGTAACTTGGATTAACTAATCCAGGATTATCAGCTGAAAGTCCACTATCAAGAGTAACCTTTGCTACAAAGCACTTAGTAACCCAAAGAGGTGCTGGACACCAAGGTCTCTCAAGAAAGAAAAATAACAAACCATGTGCCTGTGGTGTGTATATATGAAGGAAAGTGACTTGAGGGAGTAAGTCCTTAGGGGTGTCTTAACACCTAGCACCTTGAACCAACTGGTTCGGGACTGTTGGATGAAAGCTTATCATAAAGAGTCGCCCTCTTACAGAGTACTTAGCTAAAAGAAGAAGGTAATAAACTTTGAAAAAGAAGGAACGATCAACAAGAAAGGAGTCTCAAAGGATGCAATCAAGAAAGTGACCAAGGAATTGATAAAGGCTTGAAACCTAAAAAGGAAAGAACCTAAGTTGCTATGCATGAAACCCCATAAACCTGCTATGCATGAAACCCCATAAACCAGGAATTTTACTTCTATATTATCTTCTTATTCTTTCATTTCATTCTTCCTATGTTTCAGTACTTTCTTAGGGACAAGCAAGCTTTAAGTTTGGTGTTGTGATGCCAGGGC
>NC_029777.3:43573423-43608093 GCF_000817695.3 Arachis duranensis | reverse complement strand
TAGTTTCATGCATTTTCTTAGTGAATAAGGCAAGTTTTGGATGAAAATACACTTACACCTTGAGTCAAGCAACTATTGTGAATTTCATATAATTTTTCATGAGGATTTTTGCTAGAATTGCATGATAAATTGATGATGCATAATCTCATGACTTTAGTTAGAGCTTTGATGCACTTTATTTGCTTGATTTCAGGACAAAAGGAAGCAAGGAAGAACCACGTTACTACTCACGTTAATCTAGTTAACGTGAACACTAACGTGGAATGGCAAATAGCTTGCAACGTTAATGAGAAAAGTGATCACCAATAACGCCTACGAAGCCATCAATAGCTCATGTTAATTGCCACGTTAACTTAGTTAATGTGGTAGTTAACGTGGAGACAAAAGAGAACTCCAACGTTAGTGGGAAACGTGAACACCACTAACTTTCTACTCTAACGTTAGTGGTAAACGTGAACACCACTAACGTTCCACGACTTGGCAACGAGCTACGTTAAGAGTCACGTTAACTAAGTTAACGTGAACTCTAATGTAGAAGATAAGAACAACGCCAACGTTGGTGACACTCACCTTTGTCACTAACGTTGGATCAACTAGCATTGCCCACGTTAGTGGTCACGTTAAGACCACTAACGTGAGAGTTAACGTGGAGTTGAGGATTGATGAGCCAACGTTAGTGACACTCATCTTTGTCACTAACATTGGAAGATGGCATTACTACCACGTTAAGAGCCACGTTAACTTAGTTAACATGAGCTCTAACGTGGAGAATAGAGGCACTTGGAGAATTAGTGACAAAGGTAAGTGTCACTAACGCTCTCGAAGGTGAAGCATACCCACGTTAAGAGCCACGTTAGTTACACTAGCGTGAACTCTAACGTAGGGACAAAAGGCACATAGCAACGTTATTGGGAAAGGTGAGTCCCAATAACACTTGCGAAAGGGGT
This sequence comes from Arachis duranensis, assembly GCF_000817695.3. NCBI lineage: Eukaryota > Viridiplantae > Streptophyta > Magnoliopsida > Fabales > Fabaceae > Arachis > Arachis duranensis. Next base: position 43,607,146 of record NC_029777.3, on the reverse strand, counting down.
ATAAACCAACGTTATTGGGAAAAGTGAGTCCCAATAACGTTAGCAAAGATTTAGAAGGCAACGTTAGTGGTCACGTTACTGGTCACGTTAGTGCTACTAACGTTGGAGTTAACGTGAGGTATTTGAGGGTGGAACGTTAGTGCAAAAAGTGATTGCCACTAACGTTCTCAAACCCACAATGTCACTTAATGTTAATCTCACTAACGCCCATGCCTAATTCATACTTCTCTGCAAGCTGGGCCCACTAAAGATTAGAAATACTTCAACTCAAGATCCAGAGCCCATATCCAAGACTTGAAGAACTCACTAGAAGATCAAGAGGAGTAGTATATATAGGAGTAGTTTTGAACTATAGAAAAGCTTGGCATTTTTGAGAACTACTCTCTGGATATTTGCTTTTCTGTACTTTTAGCATGGATTCTTCTTTTCTGCCATTTTTTATTTCTAGAGCTATGAACAACTAAACCCCTTTCATTGGGTTAGGGAGCTCTGTTGTAATTTGATGGATCAATTATAGTTTTCATTCTTCTTCTTCTTTTGATTTACTAGAAAGCTTTCGATCTTAATTCAATTGGTTAGTTGTCTTGGAAAAGAAACTCTCCATAATTGGATCTCCTCTGAGCCTTGGAAAAGGGATGAGGAGATCATGCTAGAAATGTTTTCTCATGTTGGACCAAATTGGGGTCTGCACGGATATAGTGACATGTAATCCTCCCAACACTTTGATTTGGAAATACATGTGGAATAATCAGTGACCATACTTCATCTCTTCCCATGAGCAATTAAATCAAGGAATTGGGCAATTGTTCAAGCTTAGAGAGATTGGGTTGCCAAGGAATTGGAACTCAATCACCTAAGACTGCCAAGGAGATTAATAGATGCTTTGATTGAGGAAGAGATGAAAATGACTTTGATCCGGAGAATACAACATCTCCTGAGCCCGATGAATTCCCCATTTCTGATCTTACCCATTCTCTTTTTTTTGTCATTTATTTTCATGCTCATTACCCCAAATTCCCATTTAAGATTCTGCACTTTAATTTCTGCTATTTACTTTCCCGTCATTTAAATTTTTGCAAGTTCCCAAACTAAATTCTGTTTATCTCAACTAGCATACTCTTTCAACTAAAGTTGCTTGACCAATCAATCCTTGTGGGATTCGACCTCACTCTATTGTGAGTTTTTACTTGACGACAATTCGGTATACTTGCCGAAGGGAAATTTATTGAGAGACAAGTTTTCATGCATCACTTTCTTTGTTTTTCCTCTTGGGTTCTTCTCTGTGTCACTTGGAAAACCATCAGTCGGTTTGGGAATTTGTTGAGCTAGATACCCTACTTGAGACTCCAGTTTCTTGATGTTTTCCCCTTGGTTTTTGATATTGGCTCGCACTTCCTCCTTAAACACCTTATTGTCTTGGATTTCTCTACATATGTCTTCAAGTAGAGTCTCAATCTTTGAAAGTCTATCTGATACGTAAAAATTTGATTTCACGTACAACCGGCAAGTATACCGGGTCGCATCAAGTAATAAAACTCACTAAGAGTGAGGTCGATCCCACGGAGATTGGTAGATTAAGCAACTTTAGTTAAATGGTAAATTTAGTTAAGCAAACATGGTTTTGATTTTATGAGCATTGTGATTTTTTGAACATAACTGTAGGAATTTAAATGACAAGGAATTTAAAGAACTTGAATATAGAAATAAAATGAAAGTAAATAACGGAAACTTAAAATGCAAGAAACTTAAATGACATCAAAGATAAATTGCAAGGAATTAAAGGTTGCAGAAATTTAAAGAACATAAGAGTAAAGAGCAAGAATTAAAGGAACAGAATGTAGATGACAAGAATAATAAATTGACAGAATGTAGAAGGGAAATGGGGTGATGGGTGTTCAAACAACTAGAAGCAAAAGAAATAAGAATTAATGATGGGGAGGATCATTAGGGATCAGAGATGCAAGTTCTCATGAATTGATGTTGATCAATTCCTTCTCAATCATGGGTATAGATCCATGGCAAGTGGGTAATTGAATCCCAATCTCTTGGTGATTCAATTTCTCTCAACATAACCAATTGCCACTCTCGTGATCTAATTGTTCATGAGAAGAGATGAATCTCAATTTCTAATCCAAGCCACACAATTTCCAGAATCTCAACTTAGGGAGGTTACATCTCACATACCAACCAAAGTGTATTGATTAAGGAGATTATGAAAGGATGAACTCTAAACTAAACTATGTGGTTCATTTCTCAAATTCACCACACAATTCATATAGATTAACCCCTCTCTCGATGGTGGTTGAATCTTTAAAGAACAAGAGTTTCCTCTTGGATTAACCACTTGAATTGAGAAGGAGAAGATGATTCATCAATGCATTCAAACAAGCAGAGCTCTTCCCCCTAATGAAAGTGGGGTTTAGTGAATCATAGCTCCAATTTCAACAACAATTGCCATAAATGAAAATTAAACTCAGTGTGTAGAAAGATGAAGAATAAAGAGGAAATGCTTAAAGACTCAAAACTCAAGAAGAAAAGTTCCAAGAAACCAAAAATAGCTCTCCGGGTATCCTCCCGGAAGTGCTAGAGAGTTCTCCAAGTAAGTGCTAAAAGTCTAGAATTTTAAGTGTCAAAAAGTCCTTCACAAGTACAAACTCCTTCTCTATTTATATTAGTCCTAAAACTCCTTCAAAGATCTTTAATTGGACTAGCAATGTGGGCTTCCTCTTTGTTGAATTCTTGGCTCAATGGAAGAAGTGTTGCTAGACTTGGAAGGAGGAGTTCATTCATGATGCTTCTGGCCCAATGGCTTGGCGTTTTTGCCAATAACGCTAACCTTAATGCACGTTGGCAAGGTGCATCATGTTTTCCTGGGAGTGAGCTTTCAGACTTGGGCGTTGCTAGCCCAAGTTGTTGCTAACAACTTGCTTTTCTTCTTCTTGACTTTACTTTCATGCTAAATGTAGCCCAGAATTTGAGTGTCAATCCTCTGCTTCAATATGGACTATTATACATCATTGGAAAGCTCAGAGTGTCTTCTTTCTAATGTACTTGGGATCATCTCAATTGGATTTTTCTAGCTCAAGTTATGTTTCCTCAAAGAAGGTAAGGTCAAGCTGCCAAGTTGTTGCCGAAAACGCCTCTTTCCTCCCACATTGGCAACGTGCCCAGCCTCCCAAGGCTGAGACATGAGGTTGGCGTTGTCACCAAACACGCCCCCTTGTTAGCACGTTGGCAACGTGCTCGTGCTCCCTCCAGGGCTAATTTCTAGCCTTCAACTTTGCTTGTCACATTGCCTTAGAAAACGCCTTTAGAAGCTGGCGTTGGCAACGTGCTCGAGTGCTTCTCAACATAGCTTGTTACGTTGCCAAGGAACACGCCTTTAGAATTTGGTGTTGGCAACGTGCTTCACACCCTTCCTACCCAAGCCTTCTTGCCGCTGGAGTTGTCACCAAACACGCGCTTGTTGGTGGCGTTGGCAACGTCCAAATGAGCTTTCCAAGTTGCTTGGCGTTGCCTTCAAACACTCACCCTTTCTCCAAGTTGGCAACGCCAACAACTCCTCTTCTTCTTGCCCAGTTTGCTTCATTCTTCTTCAATGCTTTCTTGTTTCATCACCTATCATTAACAAGGGAAATAGCTTCAAAGTCTTACCAATCCATGCAATTAATTTCATGAGATTCATTCATACTCATTCATTTATGTATTCCTTAAATCATTTGCATGAATTTGGCTACAATCAACATGTTCCTTGGTATTCTCATGCATGAAGACAAAACTCATAAAAAGACTTGTTTATTTAGAGAAAATGAGTGAAACTAAGCTAAAACCAACTAAACTAACTAGCTAATATAGTAAATATGCAATTGCATCACAACACCAAACTTAAAGTGTTGCTTGTCCTCAAGCAAAAGATAAAAGACTTTGTCACAAGAATCTAAGATGTAAGACTTGAATGTTTTACCAGAGAGTACTTTTTTCATTAAGCATGTCATCCTCACTTGTGTGGTCATTAATTTATTGTAATTGAACACGGCTATTCAACTTTTTCAATTAAAATGCTTGCTTCAATACTAAATTGGTTAACTTCACTAGACTTTTTTCTATACCGTAGCACATGATCCTTGAACCATTCTTTACTTGATGCTTTTCTCTTTTTTTTTATATTCCTTCTTATTTCAAATGAGCTCGAAATCTTGTCTTAAGGCAGCTCTTTAGCATAAGCTTTCAATCAACAATCCCAAACCAGTTGGTTTAAGTTGTTAAGTGTTGAGACACTCTTAAAGATTTACTAACTCAAGCCTCTCTCCTTAACACATTCAATCACAGGCATTGAAATTTTATTTGGATAGTGGTGTCCAGCACCTCTTTGGGTTGCTAAATGTTCTGTTATAGAGCTACTCTTGATTGTGAGTTTTCAATCGATAATCCCGAGTTAGTTAACTCAAGTTATCAGGTGATGAAGCACCCCTCGGATTTACTAGCTCAAGTATATCTCTTAACACCAATCACCACAGACACATATCCAAATTTTGTCATTGATGCCTACCCTTTCATTCTTTGTTCTTTATTTTCTTTGTTGTCAAGGTTATTTGTGCTTTTACTTATAAAGTCTTGTAACCCTTAACCGACTAGTCTTGTATAAGCAAGCATTCTTTTGAATTTCTTGAGCCTTGATTCTTTCACAATAAATATATATATGCTAGCACTTTTCTATGGGACAGCATGATTCTTTTTAAGCTAGAATTCTCTCTGTTCTTGCTCAAACTACATCTCTTATTCCATTGACAAGTAAAATTACTTAAGACAAGCAACCATTCCAAACCTGTGAGTGGTGATGCATGGAATGGGCAACATAAAAGAAAATGCATCCTAGAAGGTATACCATATTTCAGACATACATCTTCTTTATTTAATAAAACATAAAGAAAAACAAAGGAACTTCACCACCTTTAGTCTTCATGTCCCTTTTTCTTTGCTCGATTCTCCTTGCTTTCCTTTGCCCTTTGGGTCTTCTTTGTTTTTCTTTCTCAGTTCTCCTTGTTGTTTCGTTGTTGAGTCCCCCTTTGGATCTTCTTTTTTTTTCTTTTCAGTTCTCCTTGTTGTTTTGTTGTTGAGTCCCCCTCTTCTCTTTGCCATACTCCTGAGCTTATCATTGTTTCCTTTAGCCTCTGAGCATTAAATCTCACCCTTGCAAGTTCCTGCTCTTCAAATATCTTGCGAGCTTCATTAAAACTTTTAATTTGTGGGTTGAGTAATGGGGGTGTGGAACAGAGGTAACTGAGCTTTTCTTGGGTGCATATATCATAGTCAAGTCTGTCCTTATGCCTGGCTTCCCTGAACATTCTGCTTTCATTGAACTCTTTGTGAAATATATCATGTCTAGCATCCAACCTATGGAGAAGCTCCCTTTGTTGAGCTTGCTCTTTCCTTAGTTGAGCTTGTTCTTGTATTACTTTCTCCATGGCTCTTTCATATTCAGCAGTTGAATTGTTGATGGCTTCATGCATCTTGGCATATTGTTCTTGTTGTAGTTCCATCATGTGTGTTTGGTATTCATTTTGTTGGCTCATCCATTGAACTTGAACCCCTCTTTGTTGATCCATCAATTGCCATAGGTCCCTTTGTTGCTGAGCTTGTTCCTCTTGGTTTTTTTGAATTTGTGAATATTGCCCAAAGATTCCTTCCAAAGCGGCTTGGAGTTGATTCATGTTTAAGGTATGGGGTTCCTCCATTTCTTGAGGCTCTTCCTCTTGTCTTGCTTCTTTCCTTTTCTTTCTTCTTGCTAAAGGTTGCCTTTCCAATTGGGTTGTGGTGACAAATTCCAACCTTTCTCGGGTGAGAGGTTTTCCAATAGAGACCACATCAGTTTCTTCAAATTCTTCCAAAGGCACTCCAGCTTCTTCACATAAGCGCAGAATGGTACTAGGATATCCTAGCCAGCTGTCCTGTTTGACCTTTTGAGCTATGTCAATGATGTTCTTGGCTATAATATCTCCAACATTGATTTCCCCTCCTTTCATTATACAATGGATCATTATTGCTCTATTCACCGTTACCTCAGAATTATTTGAAGTGGACATCAATGATCTCCTCACTATGTCATGCCATCCTTTTGCTTGAGGTATGAGATCACCTCTCCGAAGTTTGAGTGGTTGTCCATGTGAATCCAACACCCAATCCGTGCCTACTCTGCATAAGTCACTTAACACATCCATATATCTTGGGTCGTTTTCAACCCTTTCTTCATAGCTAGCTTGTTTGAACCGTTTTGGTTTGACCTTTAGCACCCTGTTAATGGTGTCCGGACTAAAATCAACAGTAACCCCTCTTACATAACTCATGTATGGTTCTTCATCATCAAATTCTCTTATCACATTAGTGTAGAACTTATGGATGAGAAGCATGCTCACTTCTTGAGGTTGGTTACAGAGAAGCTTCCATCCCCTCTTCCTGATTATTTTTTGTATCTCAGAGTATTCCTCTTTCCTTAGCTTGAAAGGTAACTCTGGAACAACATCTTTGCTTGACATCCAACTAAAGATGCGCTCATTGTGTTTGGATTTGAATCTTCTTCGATCATAGGTGTTTTGTCCTTCATCTTCTATGGGTTGCTTGTCCCTCCTATCCCTTGATGATGAGGCCATTGAGATTCACTTGCAAGGGTTGAATCTCCCACACCAAACTTAGTTGAATGCTTGTCCTCAAGCATAAAGAAAATGTTTGTGAATGTAGAGAGATATATGATGACAAGGTAAATTAGACAAGCTAGAAAATGATGGTGAGGGGGAATGGGGTGTTTCGGTTATGTTGAGAGATGTAGTGCATCATGAGTTTTGTTGGGTAAAGAGGAGGTCCAAAGCTAACATTTGTGAAGAACGGAATGAGTTGGAAGTTGAGTGTGAGTTCGGCTGATGAAATGGGGTGATGGAGAGGTAGAAGGATGAGTGAGGATAAAGTGAGGTTTGATGAATATGGTTGAAGTATTTAAAGTGATGTTTGGTAGGGAGGCATGGTTTTAGTGATTTCCGTGGTGGGATGCATGGTTTTAGTGGTTCGGTCATAGCATGGGGAGCATGCTTCCTTGTGCCCAATGCATGTTGAGTTGTTTTTTCCAATGCACAAGATTCAAGACTCATGTGACTTTCTCTTCCTTGTGTATCCGTGACCTCCCTTCCAAGATTCCCCATCACTTCTTTCTTTCTTTCCTGCAACAAAATTCCAAAATCTTGAGATTCTTAAAGTGACATTACTAGCTAGCAACTTATGATGATATTCCTATGCAAAGTTGACTAAGCAAAAATTAAAAATTTATGAATTGATTCCCTACTCTACTTTTTCTAGCATTATTGATGTATGTAAAGACACCAAACTTAGTTTGTGACTAAGTGTTCTATGGAGTTAACTCCAAAGATGGCCACACCAAACTTAGTATCTTACCTACCATGTATGCTATTTCAATCTCTTTTTCTCGGTTTTTTTTTTATAAAATGAACTCTCTTATTATTGACTACTAAAGCATAAAAATAAAAATAAAAGAGAACTCCTGTGCATGGGTTGCCTCCCATGAAGCGCTTGTTTATTGTCCTTAGCTTGACAATGCAACTTCCTTGCTCATGTTAGCATTTGCACACTTTCTTCCTTGCTCCAGGGACCACCAAAATAATGCTTCACCCTATGTCCATTAGCTGTGAAGGTCTGTTTTGAGGCTTCATCAAGTAATTCTACATAGCCATGAGGTGATACTTTGATGATGGTGTATGGATCAGTCCATCTAGACCTCAGCTTCCCAGGGAAAATCTTCAATCTTGAGTTGAATAACAACACCCTTTGGCCTGGTTCGAATGTTCTTTGGGAGATCCTCTTATCATGCCATCTCTTTGCTCTCTCTTTGTATATTCTGGCATTTTCATATGCCTCCAATCTGAACTCCTCCAATTCATTGAGTTGTAGCAACCTCTTCTCTCCTGCTGCTTGAGCATCTAAATTCAGAAGTTTGGTAGCCCAAAAGGCCTTATGTTCAAGCTCCACAAGGAGGTGGCATGCCTTTCCATACACCAGCTGAAATGGAGAATTTCCTATGGGTGTCTTGAAGGCTGTCCTGTATGCCCAAAGTGCATCATCCAGCTTCCTAACCCAATCCTTTCTTGTTGTCCCCACAGTTTTCTCCAAAATCCTCTTTAGCTCTCTGTTGGCAAGTTCAGCTTGCCCATTGGTTTGTGGGTGATACGGGGTGGCTACTTTGTGAGTAACACCATATTTGTGGAGTAAAGAATTTAGTTGCTTGTTGCAGAAGTGGCTTCCCCCCATCACTTATAAGTCCTTTGGGCACTCCAAATCTAGCGAAGATGTTCTTCTTGAGGAATTGCAAGACCACATTGGTATCACATGTGGTGGTGGCTATTGCTTCTACCCATTTGGAGACATACTCTACTGCTACCAAGATGTATTTGAATGTGTAAGATGGAGGAAAAGGTCCCATGAAGTCTATTCCCCACAGATCAAAGAGTTCCACTTCCAAAATGAACTTCTGCGGCATTTCATTTTTCTTTGACAAACCCCCTGTTCTTTGACATTCATTGCAATGGCTCACAAACTCTCTAGCATCCTTGAAGATTGAAGGCCAGTAGAAGCCACTTTGGAGGACCTTTGCAGCTGTTCTTTCAGCCCCAAAATGACCACCATAACTAGAGTTGTGACAATGCCATAGTATGTTCTTCATCTCACCCTCTGACACACATCTTCTTACCATTCCATCTGGGCATCTTTTGAACAAAAATGGCTCATCCCAGAAGAAGAACTTAGCCTCATGCAGCAGCTTCTTAACTTGTTGTTTTGTGTACTCTTGTGGAATGATTCTTCCTGCCTTGTAGTTGGCCATGTCTGCAAACCAAGGGACGTGTTGAATTTGTAAGAGGTGCTCATCTGGAAATTCTTCATTTATTGATTGAAGGTTGTCTTGGCATGCATCTTGTGGTAGCCTTGATAAGTGGTCAGCAACTTGATTTTCATTGCCCTTTCTATCTTTTATCTCAATGTCAAACTCTTGTAGGAGTAGTACCCATCTGATGAGCCTTGGTTTGGCATCCTGTTTTGACATAAGATACTTAAGAGCAGCATGGTCAGTATACACTAAAACTTTAGATCCAATTAAATATTGCCTAAACTTATCAAAAGCATATACCACAGCTAGTAGCTCTTTCTCTGTTGTGGTGTAGTTTTTTTGAGCTTCATTCAATACCTTACTTGCATAGTAGATAACATGAAGCTTCTTTTCCTTCCTCTGCCCCAACACAGCACCAATTGCAAGGTTACTTGCATCACACATGAGTTCAAAAGGTAGTCCCCAACTTGGGGGTGTGATGATTGGTGCTGTGGTGAGCTTAGCCTTTAGAAGTTCAAAAGCATGTTTGCATTCATCATCAAAGAGAAAAGGATTGTCTATCACCAGCAAATTGCTTAGTGGCTTTGCTATTTTGGAAAAAATCTTTGATGAATCTCCTATAGAATCCAGCATGCCCTAAGAAACTTCTAACGGCTTTCACACTAGTTGGCAAAGGAAGTTTTTCTATAATTTCTACTTTTGCCTTGTCAACTTCTATACCTTTTCTTGAAAATTTGTGACCAAGAACAATGCCTTCAGGTACCATGAAATGGCATTTCTCCCAATTTAAAACCAAATTGGTTTCTTGGCACCTTTTCAAGACTAGGGTAAGATGGTGCAAGCAAGCATTGAAAGAATCACCAAAGACAGAGAAATCATCCATAAATACTTCAATAAATTTTTCTACCATGTCTGAGAAAATTGATAGCATGCATCTTTGAAAGGTAGCTGGGGCATTACACAGTCCAAATGGCATTCTCCTGTATGCAAAGACTCCAAAGGGACAAGTAAAGGAAGTCTTCTCTTGATCCATGGGGTCAACCACAATCTGATTATACCCAGAATATCCATCAAGAAAACAGTAATAGGCATGGCCAGCCAACCTTTCAAGCATCTGGTCAATGAAAGGGAGAGGAAAGTGATCCTTTCGTGTGGCATCATTCAGCCTCCTATAATCTATGCACATCCTCCACCCTGTCACCGTTCGTGTTGGAATAAGCTCATTCTTCTCATTAACAATGACAGTCATACCTCCTTTCTTAGGTACTACTTGCACTGGACTGACCCACGGGCTGTCAGATATGGGGTAGATGATCCCAGCTTTACACAACTTCAGGACTTCCTTTTGAACAACCTCCTTCATTATAGGATTCAATCTTCTTTGAGGTTGTACCACTGGTTTGGAATTCTCCTCTAAGAGTATCTTGTGCATGCATACGGCAGGGCTTATGCCTTTCAAGTCATCAATGGTCCATCCCAACGCCTCTTTGTGAGCTTTCAATACTACAAGGAGCTTTTCTTCTTCCTCCGCACTCAATGTAGAATTGATGATCACTGGGAAGCTGTCCTTTTCACCATGAAATGCATATTTAAGATGAGGGGGTAGTGGTTTCAACTCTTGTTGTGGTGCCTCTTCTTTCATAGCTTCACTTGGTTCCTCTGATGCTTCCAATTTGTTCTCTTCTTGTCCTTTAATGTTCTGGACTTTCTCCTGTTTCACTTGATGGTTTGTGTCAAGTACCTCTTCAACCAAAGAATCCACTACATCAATCCTCATGCAACTTTCTTTCTCAACGGGGTGTTGCATTGCTTTGAAAACATTTATGGTCATTTGCTCATCATGCACTCTGAAAATCATTTCTCCTTTTTCCACATCAATGATTGTTCTAGCTGTAGCCAAAAAGGGTCTACCAAGAATGACTGAGTTGTTTCCCTCTTCATCCATATCTAAGACCACAAAATCAGCTGGGAATATAAAGTTTCCCACTTTCACCAAGAGGTTCTCAACTACTCCATTTGGTATTTTGATGGATCTGTCAGCAAGTTGGAGTGACATCCTTGTGGGTTTAAGCTCTTCAATCATCATTTTCTTCATCATGGTAAGGGGCATTAAGTTAATGCTTGCTCCCAGGTCACAAAGTGATTTGTCAATGGCCATGCTCCCAATCGTGCAGGGTATGAGGAAGCTGCCAGGATCTTTGAGTTTTGGGGGTAGCCCTTTTTGAATGATGGCACTGCACTCTTGAGTGAGAATCACCGTTTCTTTCTCTTGCCAACTTCTCTTCTTGGTGATCAATTCCTTAAGAAACTTTGCATATAATGGCATCTGTTCCAGAGCTTCTGCCAATGGGATGTTGATTTCAAGTTTCTTGAAGATTTCTAAGAACCTTGGGAATTGTTGGTCCTTTGCTCCTTTATGTATCCTAGTTGGGTATGGAAGCTTGGGTACATAAGCTTTTACTCCTTCATTTTTGTTTTCTTGTTGTAGATTCACATTCTCCTTGCTATCATGGTTGCTTCCTTGACTGGGTGGTTTGTCTTGTGGCTTGACAGCCTCTTTGCCTTTGTTAGATGTTGAAGCCTTTTCTTCATCCTGCCTTTCCACTTGTATTTCCACTGTGTCTTGCTCTTTGGGTTTTATTGCTTCTTTATTCGAACTTTCTCCAACTACCTTGCCACTCCTTAACTGCAGAGCTTTACATTCCTCTCTTGGGTTGGGTATTGTATCACTTGGGAGAACATTGGTTGGTCGCTCAGCTTGTTTGGCTAATTGTCCCACTTGTCTCTCAATATTTTTCATGGTGGCCTCATGTTCCTTTTGTCCCTTAGCTAAGGCTTGAGTGGTTTGAGCAAGTGCTTGCAAGGTTGCTTCAAGATTTGAGATTCTGGTCTCATGATGGTCAATTGGGGGTATGATAGGGGTTGATTGTTGTTGGAAGTTGTTGGGCAGATTAGTGTGGTAATTTTGTGAGTAATTCTGTGAGTTGGATGTTGGTGCAGGAAAGTTATTTTGGTGAGTTTGTGAATTAAGATGAGGTGGTTGATATGTGTTTTGTGTTTTTCTATATTGGTTAGTGTTGTTGGCATGGTAATTTTGGTTATTTGTGTTACGGGTGTGGTTGTGGTTGTTGTTCTTTTGCCAATGGTTTTCACCCCACTTTAGATTGGGATGATTTTTCCAAGATGGGTTGTATGTATCACCATGAAATTCATCCTGAGAATTTGAAGTATTCTGCATGTACTGAACTTGTTCTTGTGGCTGTTCAACAGTGGTCCCTTCACCTTGGCTCCATTCAAGTGATGATTGATTTGTTGTGTTCACTGATGCTAGTTGCAAACCATCCATTCTCTTTGTTATCATTTCCATTTGTTGTTGGATTTGTTGGTGCATTAACTTATTTTGTGCCAAGATAGCGTCAACACCTTCAAGCTCCATTACGCCTTTCTTTGGGGCAGGATTATGTTGCCTCTCTGATGAGTAATAATACTGATTGTTTGCCACAATCTCAATGAGGTATTGAGCCTCTTCGGCAGTTTTCATCATGTTGAGTGATCCTCCTGATGAGTAGTCTAGTCCCTTCCTTGCTTCTAAGCTTAAGCCTTCATAGAAGTTTTGGAGTTTGACCCAATCACTAAACATGTCAAGTGGACATCTTCTCATTAGTGCCTTATATCTTTCCCAGGCTTCATACAATAACTCCCCTTCCATTTGTCTGAACGTTTGAACCTCCGTCTTCAGCTTGATGATTCTTTGAGGAGGGTAGAACTTTGCTAGAAATCTGCCCATCACGTCATTCCAATTATTGAGGCTTTCCTTGGGGAATGACTCTAGCCATTGAGTGGCTTTGTCCCTCAAAGAGAATGGGAATAGCAGCAGTTTATAGACATCTGGATGCACTCCATTTGTCTTCACTGTATTGCATATCCTCAGAAAAACAGACAGATGTTGATTTGGGTCTTCAAGAGGTCCCCCTCCATAGGAGCAATTGTTCTGTACCAAAGTGATGAGCTGAGGTTTCAACTCAAAGTTGTGGGCATGAACATTTGGTGTAGCAATACTGCTCCCACAATGTCTTGGATCAGGGATGGTATAAGAAGATAACACCCTTCTAGGTGGTCCATCATTGTTGTTGACCCCTCCAGGAGGATTGTGCATCTCGTCCTCCATGACTTGGTCTTCTCCCTCTGACTCCTCTTCACCAACTATTCCCTTTCCTCTTTCTGCTCTCCTTACCCTTCGAAGGGTTCTCTCGTCTTCAATATTAAGTCTATTGACTCCTGACATACACGAACAAAACCAAAGTCACAAGTGAGACACTCCAGAACTAGAGTGGAATTGGAGTTAGTGAAACAAAGTATCAAACAGTTAGTGGGCTTAACAAAAACACTAAAAAAATGCTTAATCTAAACCACCTTTCACTTAATCATTGTCAATCTTTTCCAATCCCCGGCAACGGCGCCAAAAACTTGATATGTAAAAATTTGATTTCACGTACAACCGGCAAGTATACCGGGTCGCATCAAGTAATAAAACTCACTAAGAGTGAGGTCGATCCCACGGAGATTGGTAGATTAAGCAACTTTAGTTAAATGGTAAATTTAGTTAAGCAAACATGGTTTTGATTTTATGAGCATTGTGATTTTTTGAACATAACTGCAGGAATTTAAATGACAAGGAATTTAAAGAACTGGAATATAGAAATAAAATGAAAGTAAATAACGAAAACTTAAAATGCAAGAAACTTAAATGACATCAAAGATAAATTGCAAGGAATTAAATGTTGCAGAAATTTAAAGAGCATAAGAGTAAAGAGCAAGAATTAAAGGAACAGAATGTAGATGACAAGAATAATAAATTGACAGAATGTAGAAGGGAAATGGGGTGATGGGTGTTCAAACAACTAGAAGCAAAAGAAATAAGAATTAATGATGTGGAGGATCATTAGGGATCAGAGATGCAAGTTCTCATGAATTGATGTTGATCAATTCCTTCTCAATCATGGGTATAGATCCATGGCAAGTGGGTAATTGAATCCCAATCTCTTGGTGATTCAATTTCTCTCAACATAACCAATTGCCACTCTCGGGATCTAATTGTTCATGAGAAGAGATGAAGCTCAATTTCTAATCCAAGCCACACAATTTCCAGAATCTCAACTTAGGGAGGTTACATCTCACATACCAACCAAAGTGTATTGATTAAGGAGATTATGAAAGGATGAACTCTAAACTAAACTATGTGGTTCATTTCTCAAATTCACCACACAATTCATATAGATTAACCCCTCTCTCGATGGTGGTTGAATCTTTAAAGAACAAGAGTTTCCTCTTGGATTAACCACTTGAATTGAGAAGGAGAAGATGATTCATCAATGCATTCAAACAAGCAGAGCTCTTCCCCCTAATGAAAGTGGGGTTTAGTGAATCATAGCTCCAATTTCAACAACAATTGCCATAAATGAAAATTAAACTCAGTGTGTAGAAAGATGAAGAATAAAAAGGAAATGCTTAAAGACTCAAAACTCAAGAAGAAAAGTTCCAAGAAACCAAAAATAGCTCTCCGGGTATCCTCCCGGAAGTGCTAGAGAGTTCTCCAAGTAAGTGCTAAAAGTCTAGAATTCTAAGTGTCAAAAAGTCCTTCACAAGTACAAACTCCTTCTCTATTTATATTAGTCCTAAAACTCCTTCAAAGATCTTTAATTGGGCTAGCAATGTGGGCTTCCTCTTTGTTGAATTCTTGGCTCAATGGAAGAAGTGTTGCTAGACATGGAAGGAGGAGTTCATTCATGATGCTTCTGGCCCAATGGCTTGGCGTTTTTGCCAATAACGCTAACCTTAATGCACGTTGGCAACGTGCATCATGTTTTCCTGGGAGTGAGCTTTCAGACATGGGCGTTGCTAGCCCAAGTTGTTGCTAACAACTTGCTTTTCTTCTTCTTGACTTTACTTTCATGCTAAATGTAGCCCAGAATTTGAGTGTCAATCCTCTGCTTCAATATGGACTATTATACGTCATTGGAAAGCTCAGAGTGTCTTCTTTCTAATGCATCTGAGATCGTCTCAATTGGATTTTTCTAGCTCAAGTTATGTTTCCTCAAAGAAGGTAAGGTCAAGCTGCCAAGTTGTTGCCGAAAACGCCTCTTTCCTCCCACGTTGGCAACGTGCCCAGCCTCCCAAGGCTGAGACATGAGGCTGGCGTTGTCACCAAACACGCCCCCTTGTTAGCACGTTGGCAATGTGCTCGTGCTCCCTCCAGGGCTAATTTCTAGCCTTCAACTTTGCTTGTCACGTTGCCTTAGAAAACGCCTTTAGAAGCTGGCGTTGGCAATGTGCTCGAGTGCTTCTCAACATAGCTTGTTACGTTGCCAAGGAACACGCCTTTAGAATTTGGCGTTGGCAACGTGCTTCACACGCTTCCTACCCAAGCCTTCTTGCCGCTGGAGTTGTCACCAAACACGCCCTTGTTGGTGGCGTTGGCAACGTCCAAATGAGCTTTCCAAGTTGCTTGGCGTTGCCTTCAAACACTCACCCTTTCTCCAAGTTGGCAACGCCAACAACTCCTCTTCTTCTTGCCCAGTTTGCTTCATTCTTCTTCAATGCTTTCTTGTTTCATCACCTATCATTAACAAGGGAAATAGCTTCAAAGTCTTACCAATCCATGCAATTAATTTCATGAGATTCATTCATACTCATTCATTTATGTATTCCTTAAATCATTTGCATGAATTTGGCTACAATCAACATGTTCCTTGGTATTCTCATGCATGAAGACAAAACTCATAAAAAGACTTGTTTATTTAGAGAAAATGAGTGAAACTAAGCTAAAACCAACTAAACTAACTAGCTAATATAGTAAATATGCAATTGCATCACAATCCTCGGTTAGTGATGGTGGGTTGGGATTAGGTGGTGTTGATAGGACCTCTGTGAGGGATGTTGGTGAGTTGCATTGTTGTTGGGGTTGTGGTTGTGGCATCTCTGGTCTTGGCCTTGGTCTTGTTGATTTCCCCACCCAAAGTTGGGATGATTTCTCCATCCAGAGTTGTAAGTTTTGGAGTATGGATCATAGATTTGTCTAGGTGATTTTCCAACATAGTTGGCTTGTTCCCAGTCACCTTCTTCTCCTATATTCACTCCTTCTTGAGCTGGTGATGAAGTGATGACTACTGCAACTTGGTTTTCCTCCACCTTCTTGGTAAGATCTGCTAGCTGCTTGGTGATCATCTTATTTTGAGCTAGCAATGCATCCATGTGGTTCAGCTCCATTACTCTTCGAGTATTGCTTCTATCAGAGGCATAGAAGTAGTCATTCTTAGCTACTATTTCAATGACATCTATGGCTTCTTCAATGGTTTTCTTCTTGTTTAGAGAGCCCCTGATGAATGGTCTACACCCTTCTTTGACTCATAAGAAAGACCTTCATAGAAAATGTGAAGTTGAACCCATTCATTGAACATATCTGGTGAGCATCTTCTTGTTAAGTCCTTAAACCTCTCCCACGCCTCATAGAGAGTCTCACCATCTTGTTGCCTGAAGGTTTGCACCTCAGCTCTCAGCCTGTTAATTCTTTGAGGAGGGTAGAATCTTGCCAAAAAACTTGTTCACCACATCTTTCTAATTTGTCAAGCTCTCCTTTGGGAAGGATTCAAGCCACTTGGATGCTTTGTCCCTGAGTGAAAAAGGGAACAAAAGCAGCCTATAGAAATCTGGGTGGACTCCATTAGACTTCACAGTGTCACAAATTCTCAGGAAGGTGGTTAGATGTTGATTGGGGTCTTCTTAAGCACTTCCTCCAAATGAGCAATTGTTCTAAACAAGGGTGATTAGCTGGGATTTTAATTCAAAGTTGTTGGCATGTATGGTGGGCTTTTGGATGCTACTTTCACAGTTTTCTGGATTTGGATTGATGTAGAAGCCTAGAACTCTCCTTTCTTGCCCAGCATGGTTTGCAGGGACATCTCTAGCATGGTTGTGAGCTTCTCCTTCATGATTGTTTTCCAAGTTCTCCTCCATGTTGGTTTCAAAATACTCTTCCTCTTCCTCAGCACCAACAACTCCTTTCCCTCTTGCTTCCCTCCTTAGTCTCCGGAGGGTTCTTTCAGGTTCTGAATCGAAAGAAGCTGAAGATCCCTCTCTTCTCCCTATCATACAACTAACAAAACACACAGCAAGAGATGAAATGAAGAGGTTATTCTTGTTAGAGTAATTGTTTGTGTGAGTGGTGCAAATTATCAAACAGTTAGTGGGTTAGTGAGAAGAATTGTAAATAATAATAAAGAAAGAAAGAAAATAGAGGGAGTATAGGGGGTGAGGAAGAAACGAAACAAACTGAAGGTAAACAACTGAATAAAGTAAACAAACAAAAGAAAAATGTTCAATCTAGTGAACTTCCAACTTAATCATTGTTTATACAAAATCAATCCCCAGCAACGGCGCCATAAACTTGATGCATGAAAACTTGTCTCTCAACAAATTTCTCTTCGGCAAGTATACCGAATTATCGTCAAGTAAAAACTCACAATAGAGTGAGGTCGAATCCCACAGGGATTGATTGGTCAAGCAACTTTAGTTGGAAGAGTATGCTAGTTGAGATAAACAGAATGTAGTTTGAGAATTGCAGAAAATTAAATGGCGGAAAAGTAAATAGCAAAAAATAAAGTGCAAAATCTTAGATGGGGATTTGGGGAAATGAACATTGACGTGGCGGAAATTGGCGAGTTAAGAAATTATTAATAGAAATACGTTGCAAGTACAGTCCTTAACCAGCCGAAAATCCGCTGATCAATTTAAAAGAGTTGTCACAATATTGAAATTAAAATACTGGGAGTACGAATCCCAGGTCGTCTCCCAACGAGTTGCAGAAAGCTGTGCTATTTTATCAATCAGGTGTTTTCAAAAATGGTTTAGTTGATAAACAGGAAATTAATTTAGAGAATTTAATTAATTTTAAATAAAAGCCTTAACTGGGAGTAGATTAGTTGGAAGTCCTATTCTTGTTGAAGTACTCTCAAGATTAATTAATGATTGGGAGTTGCTCTGCTTAGTTATTCCTTACTAGGTAAAGGAAAGTCAAGCAAGTTGGAAAGCTATTTCTAGTCACAAGTCCTAATCCTCTCCCTTGGGAAGGATTAGTGTCAATGATTAGAGGGTGATCCAACAATAAATCCAATTATAATTTCTCTCTTGAGTGATTCAACTCAAGGTTTCCTTTCAATCATCTCCCAATCAAGTTATGTAACTACTCACTCATCATAATTATAAACTTCACAGAATCAATGGGGAAAATAAAAGAAGACATGATAAATAATAATGAAAGGGATTAATTGAAAATAACAATAGTCTATATTAATAACTTGTGAAAATAATCAAATGTCAACTTTGGAGGAATTAGGAATATGGAAGAATAAATGAAAAGTAAATAACAGAATATAATGACTAGTACCGGAGGTAGACTCTTCTCGAAAGCTAAAGCCAAAATCTTTCAAATCCTAATTATGAATGTTCCAGTGAGTAAAACCTAGGGGAGAAGTAAATTTAGATCTAAAAACTAAAAATTATGCGGAATGAATGTTGTTCCCTGTCTCTGCATGTTCCCTGGCTCTAATATGTGTTTTTGGGCCAAAAACTGGGTCAAAATCCGGCCCAGAAACTCTGCCAGCGACTTCTGAAATTCTGTAGATCGCGCACGTCACGTGGCCGCGTCGTCCACGCGTTCGCGTCACTCAGCGTTTCTCAAACCACGTGCGCGCATCATCCACGCATTCGCGTCGTTCATGCAGCTTCCAATCCGCGCGGTTGCGTCAGGCACGCGAGCGCATCACTGTTATTTCTTCCATTTTACGCGGTCGCGTCAGCCATGCGACCGCGTGACTTCTCGCTGGTTATCTCCTCAATTCTTTGTGTTCCTTCCATTTTTGCATGCTTCCTTTCCATCCTTTAACCCATTCCTGCCATGTAATTCCTGAAATCACTTAACAAACATATCAAGGCATCTAATGGTAATAAGAGAGGATTAAATAAAAGAAAATAAAAGCCAAAGAAGCATGTTTTCAATCACAGAATATTTTTATGAAGGAATTTTAATTACATGAAAATCATATGAATAAGTGGGCAAAGACTTGATAAAACCACACAATTAAACACAATATGAATCATAAAATAGTGGTTTATCAAGCATGTAAATAAATGGTAGAAAGTAAAGAGAATGGGTAAGATCAGAAATAGGGAATTCATTGGGCTCAGGAGATGTTGTATTTTCCAATTCAAATTCATTTTCATCTCTTCCTCAATCAAAGATGAGTTAAACCTAGATCTAAGAGGAGAGATTAACCTAAATCTAATCCTATTTCTAGAGAGAAGTGAGAGCTTCTCTCTCTAGAAACTACTTCTAAACTAATCCTAATGTGTATGAATGAACTTCATACATGTCTCCCCTTTCAATCCTGGGTCCTTTAAAGTTCTTTGGCACCAAAATTGGTTGCAACTCGGCCCCACAGCTTCCCAGAAATCGCTGGGCACGAGTTCTGTTTAAAAATCACGTGCGGCCTTTGGCACTAACGCACACGGTACACGTACGCATCCTTGGTCGATATCGCAATGTGCGCGCGAGCACTTTGTGCGCGTGCGCGTCCTTGGACGAGATCAGTTCTTTGGCTTTTTGTGCTTCTCTCCACTTGCATGCTTACTTCCTTACTCCTTTGATCAATTCCTAGCCTATTTTAACATGAGATTACTAGCAAACACATCAAGGCATCTTATGGAATCAAGGATGAATTAAAATGATCAAGGTAAAGGCTTAAAAAGCATGTTTTTACATTCAAGCACAAATACGGGAGAGATAACAAAACCATGCTAATTCATTGGCTAAATGTGAGAAAAGGTTAGCAAAATACTCTAAATTCAACACAAGATAAACCCTAAAAACGGGGGTTTATCAACCTCCCCACACTTAAGCCTTAGCATGTCCTCATGCTAAAATAAGAAGGAACTAAGGGGTATGACATTTATTAAATGTAACTAAACTATATGAACCTATCTAAATGCAATTACATATAATGAATGAAAATGCTTGGTCCAAACACGTCAATTCCCAAGAAAACATGTGTAAGCACAAGAGCTAGGGCAATAGGAATCAAGTCCAAACCACAATTGCATTGGATTATCAAAAAGAGTCATAAACTTACATGGATATAGTTGATAGTGGTGAAAAACATGTAATTGAGCTTGGGAACCCTCACCGGATGTGTATCTGCTCTTTTCACTCAAGTGTTTAAGGGTTAATTCACTCAATTCTCTTCTAATCATGTTTTTCCAAGATTTGATCTTCTTCTAACAATTAACATTTAATCCAAGCATGCATACATTCATCATGAGGTCTTTTCATAGGTTGTAATGGGGCTAGGGTCAAGCTAAGATCATATATGGATAAGTGGACTAGAATTTGTATCTTTGATGAACTTAAACTTTCCCACCTAACCTATATAATTGAATTCTAACCTAACTACCCATCTTTCACATTTCATATACTCGTGCATTTTATTTTCATTTCACAACACTTATGCATTGATCTTTTATTGAACTTTTTTTGCTTTGGGGCATTTGTCCCCTTTTATTGCTTTTCTTATCCTTTCTTTTTCTACATTTTTTATTCTTTTCTTTTCTTTTTCGCATTTCTTTTTTTTTCTTTTGATTTTCTTGTCATTTTTCTTTCTCCTTTTCTTTCAAGAATAACAATGCATAAGGTCTTACACTTAATCAATACATGAACATACATCAATTCCCAAATATAAAAATACAAAACATCTTTTTTATCCCAACCAATGTTCCCAATCCTCACTAATCTTGAAAATAAGCACTCTCACTAGCCTAAGCTAATCAAAGATCCAAACAAGGGATTTTTTATTATTTTTCACTTTAGCGCTTGTAATGTGCTAAAATGAAGAATAATTAGGTTAAGCATAGGCTCAAAATTGGCTAACAAAGGTTGGTAAAAGGAAAAGCTTATTTGGTTAAGTGAGCTAATGGAATAATAGCCTCAATCATATAAATGCATGAATACAAGGAATAATTGGACATATAGAATTAGGCAAATTAAGGATCACAATAATAGAAAGAGAACAATTGCACACAAGAAGGGAAAATATGTGGTTATAAAATATAACTACATCAATAGGCTCAAAACTCACTTGCTTGTGTTCTTAGCTCAAAACATGCTTCACAAAATATAGAATTTAGCAAGGCTCACAAAATTTTTCCAATCAATTGGGTTGGTGCCCTATAGTTAAGTTCCTTAAAAAAATCTCAATATTTGACTAAGCATTGTTATGATTGAGAAATTCTAAAAATTCCCTAGTTTACCCTTTCCTTTTTCAATCAAAAACAAATTTTTTATGCAAAATAATTTCTAAAAGGGTTAACTAGGTCTTGACAATTCCAAAATAGTTTATAATCACAACCATAAGCTAAAAGAAAAATATGCAAAAGTATATAAAGAAAAATCCAACTAAAAGTATAAAATCTAGCATCCAAAACATCTAATAATCCAAAATATGAAACAACTAAGGTAAAAGTATCCAAAAATAAACCAAAGTGACACACATATACAAAAGTGCACACAATAAGATAACTAGGTAATATAACTAGGAAATATGCCAAAATGTTCACCGGTCCTCTAATGGTGCCACCGGCAACCTCCCCACACTTAAGATCAAGCATCGTCCTCGATGCTAATCCTAAGGATCAGGGATAGGTACACCGGTCGGCTCTGGCTCTGGCTGTGGTACCGGCTGATGCTGAGTCTCCTGAGTTTGAGGTGGTATCTCTATGTGAACCGGCTCCCCCACATGAGTACCCTCGTCATGTAAATCGGCATGCTCCTCCTCATGAGTCTCCTCATCTGAACCGGAGGACTCTGGAAGAGGGGGTAGCTCAAGGCCCTAGGCCACAAACATCTGGTCAATCCGATCCAGGCAACGCATGATTTGGTGCTTGCTGCGCTCCATGAACTGGAAGAGTCGCTGAACCAGTAAGTAAGTCGGCTGAGGTGCTGGTGGTGGTGGTAAAGGAAGTGCTGCTGCTGAAGTAGATGCTCCTCTAGGGGCTGATGATGAAGAGGGTCTAGCTCCCTCAACTACTGCTCTAACCTGAGATCGGTGTAGGGAGGCAGGCTTCTCATGCACCCAGGATCCATATGGAATAGTAACTAGCTCCTTCGCAGGGAGTGGTGGGGGTGGCGATACATCATCCTGATGCTACGAAACTCCGGCCTCTGAATCATCTGAGTGATCATAACCGGGAAAGGAAAGGTGCCTCGGATATGGGCTCTCCACATAAGTCGCCTGATCATCTGGGGGTAATAAACCACTTTCCTTTCTAGCACACAACTGATCAAGATCAGCAAAGCAACTGGGATCTCTGTAAAATGGGTAGTAGGCATGAGGTAGTGAGCAAAGATCTGCTGCCAACTCTTGGCCTCTCGGCTCAGATAACTGAAGTACATCCCCTTGGGTGTCGTGTTATCAGCATCCATAACCCAAGGGTCCTCTGGAGTGGCTACCACTGCTCTCAGTGCATCAAAATCGAAGGTCATGCAGTGAAGCTCTATCTCAGCCTATAGGAAGGCATCAATGTCACCGGTCTTAGGCCGGCAGGTAAGGGCATCCTTAATGGCCTGCTCTGTGATAGGTATCTCAATCCTTCTAAAAAGTACCGAGTCAAGGGTGTGGCAGAAGAAATTGCAGTAAAATTCTTGCACCCAAGACCGGTTCACCCGGCTCAACTCTCTATCTACAAAAGCTAAACCCATCCGGTCAATGTGTTAGTGGATGATGTCGGTCAAATCCGATGGGATAACTAGCTTCTTCTCAATATTCAGATTCTTTGAATTGTAGGTTGGGAATCTGACTTCACAGTAGAGATTGGAAAATTTGACCGTATCCTGAGCCGGTAGTAATTAGTTTGCTTTATCTATGTCATTTAGAGGGTTTTGAGCATAAGCTAGAAGTGAGGCAAAAGTGGGGTCTGGTGTTCTCTTCCTCTTTTTGGAAGATGATGCTTTCCCTTTTCTTTTGTCTGACATCCTAAAAAATAGAATCGAATAAAATATAGCAGTTAAGCAAATAGCATGAAGCAAGTAGAAGCATGTTCAAGATGTAAGATGGAAGGCAAGCAATCATGGTGTGGACTACATTTTGAAAACTTAGAATGGATGTAAGCACAGAAAATGTAGCCATAAACCAAGAATTCAACATTTCAATCAATGTAACATAATGCTCATGTATTAGGCACATTCATCATCATAACACGAAAGAATGGTTAAAGAATCAAGTAAAAAATGAAGTTAGTGTTAAGATGGAAACTTGCCTAATAAAATAGAATTGTGAAATATGTACAACAATCATGTTCACACTCATGAGGGTATGGAATTCTCAAAAATGCATGAAAATAAACTCGAAATAGTTGGTGTTACAAGCAATAAAATGCAATTGTGCAACTATCCAATGATGAAAACTAAGCTGAGTTAAAAGGAAGTTGCATAATCAAAGCATACCAACTATTGTAAGAGGATGAACATCATGTAATGATCACAGAAATCAAAAATAAGTATGGGAATGCTGGCCCAAAAACCCCGGGCATTGAACTTGGAGTGAGTTAGGAAAAAGGTTAAGCTGTGAGTGCCAAGTTCAATCCCGAGATTAGTAAATGAAAGTGAAATAGTTTTATCAAAAATTGGGCAGCATTCTGGCTTAAAATTGGACGTTCCCGAATAGCAAACATGGCACAAATAGTATGATTACAACATCAATTAAACACAGCAGCAATGATATAGCAGCAAGGTAATACGAGTATGAATACAGAGCATCTCAAAAGTAGCATTCAGCAGATAGGTAATCAAACTGAGAATGAACACAAACGGAGCAATTATCAGGCCTAGAATCTTCTAACCACATTCTAGCTACCTAACCGCAGTTATCTCTATCTATCCTAACATGCAAAATCAACTTCTAACTAACTAAAATTAACAGTAATGAAGAGTAGAGAAAACAGAGTTGAGTCAGGTAACCTTGAGGCTGGGCAAAATCAGAAATGGGGGTGGGTAGGCAACAGAGCAGAGGTAGAGAGAGAGGTGCCGCCTCAGATGGTGGCGGTGGAGCTGTGGCAGCAGAGGAGCACCGACGGTCGCCGATTGTGGCAGTGAGAGAGAGATAGGAGATGGGTGGGAGAGAGAGAGGGTGAGAAAGAGAGACGAGGTGAGGGTGATGGTGAGGTCGCCGCGGCTGTCGTCGCCGGCGGCGGTGAGGGTTGGAGGTGTGACAGGGAAGAAGAAGGGGGGAGGATAGGAGAGCTACAGAGAAGAAGGAGTAAGGGGTCTGCGCGAGTGTGTGTCGCGCCTTAGGGTTATCCCTCTTTTCGAATCGACGCGGGCACGCACATCGCGCATCCGCGTACATTGATGAATTTTGGGAAGGCGACGCGTGCACGCCTTGAGCGCTTACGCATGCTAGGAGAGAATTGGGAAAAGTGCGTGTGCGTACAGTGCGCGCACGCGTGCTAGGAGTTGGGCTGGAGGCTTAGCGTGAGCCCAGAGTTGGCGTAACTCTCTAGATTTTGGCTTGGAAGTTGCATCACCAGATCGGCGCGCACATGGCAAGTGCGCGGGCGCGCGCATACTCTTATGGACTCATGGGCGCGAAGGCGCGCAATGCACGTCCGCGCGATGGGAGGTGGGCCAGGGGCTTAGTGTTGGCCCAACACCAGCATAACTCTCTAAAGGATGTATGGGTTGCTGCTACCACCCTAGGGACGCGTACGCGGCAAGTGCACGTCCGCGTGCTTTCCCTTAATGGTTGATGGGCGCACACACACATTGTACGCGTTCGCATGGAACGAGTTGGGCTAAAGGTGCAATGTTCGCCCAAGAGAGGCCCATTTCTCTGGAAAATATATCGTGGTGCATCCGCTCATGGACGCGTGCGCGTGCGCGTAACGCGTGCGCGCGTGTCCTTCCCCTCTTTTTTTTCATTTGTTAAAAAGCAGCAAAAATGCCCAGGATCTCCCTATGATGCCTACAGCTCTTTATTAAATCAAAATCATACAATTCACAAAAATGGAATTTGATTTATTCATCTACTACTAAGCACAACATACATGTGACTATGCTAACAATCAATTTATTAAGGCAACTAAAATGAAATAGGGGAACTAGCTACAACGGTAACTCAAATCACTTATTAATGAAATCTACAAGAGAGTTGAAAGAGTATACCAATGTGGGGTGTCTCGCACCTAGCACTTTTAGTTAACATCCTTAAGTTGGACATTTGGGAAGCTCATTGTCATGGCGGCTTATGCTTGTACTCATCCTTGAATCTCCAAGGATCTTTGCTTCTCAATTGGTTGATAGAATTTCCAACCGTCTTCAGTATTGGATGAAGTTCAACCCATGATATGAGTTCCCGTAGTTGGTCTTCATTCTTCGATCTGGGATCCCATATCTTATTTTCGCACCCGTCTTTAATTTGATCTTCGTACTTTTTCTTTCCGGGTGGTTGACACATAGAATTCTCTTTAGCACACCAAGCCTTCCTTCTAGACCCATACAAAGTGGCATTCCTCCAATCATAGTTCCTACACCTTGAAGATTTGACCTTAATGAGCCCAATTCCTAACTTGCAACCACTACACAACTCCTTCTTACTTTTAATTCCACAAAGAGCTCTAAGTTGTCCATCCGTTTCATCAAACTATATTCAAGCGAGAAAGTAAAGCTTAGGGATAAGAATTTTACCCACTTGAATGTCATGGAGGATGGTGACTTGGGAAGGAAAGCTTCCCCACACTTAGACAATGCAAGATCTACTTTCCTATTCTCTTCTTTTGTTGCTTCCACCTCTTGACAAAGTTCTTCAATTTCAACCTTTTCCCTTTTATCCCTCGGCTTGGTGTTATCTTCAAGAATTTCGATTTCTTGCTCAATGGGAGGCGATTCAATTTTGGATAGGAATTTATTGATGAATAGATCCATCTCTTTATCAACCTCTTCATATTCTTCAATTTCAATATACACCATGCCATCTTTTTCTTCTTTGGGAGGTTGTGCACACTCTTCTACGGTTTCAACTTCATGTCTACTTGGAAGATATTCAACTGTAGATAGAAAATCCTCCATGATTGAATCTATTTCTTGATCAGCCTTCTCGTGTTCTTCAATCTTGATATGCTCCGGAGGTTGTTGAGATTCACATGGCGGTTCCGCATCTCTTAAATCTTGGACAACTTCCTCATTTTTTCCCATAAACATAGGCTTCTCCAATTGCTCAACTACTACTACTGATTCTTCCTTTTTCACCGAATTTTCCGATATCTTCTCTATGCGTTGCTCTTCCTTGGGTTCTTCACATGGGGTTACGGAAAAAAACTTGAGTATTTAAACATTGGTGGGCTAAAGCATGCACCACCTTGGTAAAGTTGGTTACAAACTCAAGTGTATCTCGCTTCATGGCTTCTTGTCCTTGAAGTAACAAAATGAGAGAATCATCTATTGGGACTTGGGGTGAATAGGAAGGTTCATTATTTTGGAGAAAGGGTTTATGGTAGGAAGGTGGTTCCTCTTGGTAAAATTGCGGAGAAGATGTGCATTGAGGTGGTTCTTCATAATAATCATGATAGGGTTGTGGTGGTTCTAGAGGTTCTTGCTCATATTGGTCATAAGAGTATGATATCAATGATTGGATACGGGTCACATAAAGGTACTTGGTAGAAAGGGGCTTCTATGTAGAGTTGAGCATCATGTTGAGGATAAGATTCATAGGCATATGGTGGTAGTTGATTATCACAAAAGGAGTCACCATAGCCATTGAATTGGCATGCATTAGGATGGGAATTATACCTATGAGTATCCGGAGGTTGTTGCCAATAGGAGTGATCAATTCCTTGAGGCTCCTCCCATCTTTGTTGGTTCCATCCATAATGAGTGTCATCATTGAAGTGCACATTTCCTACAACACAATTAGAGCCAAACTCATAGCCAAAGTGAGAATTCATTATGGAAAAACAAAGTAAACTAACAAAATCTAGTAATCAAACAAAAGCAACCTATTCAAAATATTCACATATGTACAATAACCAATAACATAACACCATTGCAAATCCCCAGCAATGGCGCCATTTTGATGATTAGATTTTTGACGATTTAGAATTTCACTAATGAAATCTCGTTGTAAAGTATAGTCTCTAAACCAAGCAATAATCCTTTCATACAAAAATTTGTTTGTCACAAGTATAAACCCCTAAAATCTATAAATCGAAGTATTTAAACCTCGGGTCGTCTCTCAAAGGACTTGCAGGGTAGTGTTCTTGTTATTGGTTACGGACTTGTTTATTTTGGGGTTTTAGATGAGAAACATGAATAGTAAATGGTAATGAGATTTTAATAACAAAATGGTCTTGGCAAGGTTTGGTTGTCAAGGGTCTTCATCATTATCACTAGCCACAAGTATGGTAGTTGCAAGGATTAACCCCACTTAGTCATCCTTTAATCAAATAGCAAAGGAAAGTCAAGTGAGTTACATCAATCCAAGTCCATAAGTCCTAGCTTTTCACTATTTGGATTAATGAAGGCTAGAGTCAATGGTTATCAACTATCAATCATTTGGACACTAGTAACTCAAGAAATCCTAAGTTACCTTCTCAAGCCAAGAACATAAAATTCTATTCTAACATCCTTTCAAGCATTTCATCAAACACTTGGAACGTATAAAAGAAAAGTATAGTAAATCACAACAAGAATGAATTCTAACTACAATCGAATGCAAAGAATTAACAGCAACAATCAAGGAAATCACAATTATCATGAATTACCTCAAATTGCATTATTGAAAGAAAACAAAAGAACAACAATAGATCCAGAACAAAATGAAGGTTTACAATGATTAAAGCATAAAACTAGAAAGAAGAAGAGTAGAGGAGTAAGAATTGATAGAGGAAAAGTAAATCAAAGCATGAGTTAAACCTAGATCTAAGAGGAGAGATTAGCCTAAACCTAATCCTAATTCTAGAGAGAAGTGAGAGCTTCTCTCTCTAGAAACTACTTCTAAACTAATCCTAATGTGTATGAATGAACTTCCTACATGCCTCCCCCTTCAATCCTTGGTCCTTTAAAGTACTTTAGCACCAAAATTGGTTGCAACTGGGCCCCACAGCTTTCCAGAAATCGCTGGGCACGAGTTCTGTTTAAAAATCACGTGCGGCCTTTGGCACGAATGCACACAGTACGCGTACGCGTCCCTGGTCGATATTACAATGTGCGCGTGCGCGTCCTTGGACGAGATCAGTTTTTTGGCTTTTTGTGCTTCTCTCCACTTGCATGCTTACTTCCTTGCTCCTTTGGTCCATGCCTAGCCTATTTTAACCTGAGATTACTAACAAACACATCAAGGCATCTTATGGAATCAAGGATGAATTAAAATTGTCAAAGTAAAGGCTTAAAAAGCATGTTTTTACATTCAAGCTCAAATACGGGAAAGATAACAAAACCATGCTAATTCATTGGCTAAATGTGAGAAAAGGTTAGCAAAATACTAGAAATTCAACACAAGATAAACCCTAAAAATGGGGTTTATCAGATGCCTGATTAATGTGCCTTTGGAACTATGTTTTAAGCTTACGAGCTTGGTTTAAGTGTTTTAGGTTAGAAATCTAGCGGATTTTTCTTGGTTTTAATGTGTACTCATTCAACACTATCGTTTCTTTGATGTATTGTTACTTTTTCAAAGTTGCCAAGTGTTTGGTTAAGTTATTGTTCTTGATTCTTTCTTTTTAAGTATGAATATTGTCGATTTTGCCAATTTGTGTAGATAATTAATGATGTTGTTGAAGCCTGTCAACTGTGTACCAAAAGAGAGTATGCCAGGTGGCTAGTTAAATTGAATTCTTCTCTTGAAAGGTTAGCTCCTAAAGCATGCACTGATTTCGAACTCTTTTCTCAAGAAAGATTTATTGCTTAAGCATGGCCTGACATCAATTAAAAGCTATTGGTGTCTTTCTAAGAACCCCAAATATAGGATTGCTCCAATATATCACTTTCCAAGTCTGTAGTTATTGCATTTGATGATGTTAGTATGGAAGACCCTGATTTTAGATCTATTCAACGTAAAAACTGTCAGAACTTTACTTCCCATGAAAGTTATTTATTTTACCTGTAGAAGTTTGAATACTTCCTTCTTAATTTGAGATTAAAGCCTTAGCAAAAGGTGGTGTAGCCTCCAATAAGTATTCAAAGGATAATTCTGGTTCTAGTAGATCGAACATCAAAGATAACATAAATTTTTGTCCTAATAGGTAAGTTTCAATTTATATGAAATCGATATTATACATTTTATAACAGACAAATTTAATTTTTCTTTTATTGATTCAGATTTATGTATACTGCAGATTCATCTCAAGACAGGATCTAATAGACTGGGAAGCTCAGTTGGAGTATGAATTTTTTTTTCTGGAGTTACTAATCAGGTTGGCCGTTTTCAAAATAACCAAATTTTGACTCATATTTAGTCCCAAAATGCACATAATAATTAGTAGAAATTAAAAAGTGAAGTCAAATTCATAAGTTGAAATTAATCAAATACGTAAAAATTATTAGTATTGAAATGTAAATAAACCACATCGTGAATTTTACAATTTGTTTTCTTTAGGCAATAACGAATGAGGACAAGTGTTCATATAATATACGTACCACTCAATACCAAAGCTTACTGATTTTCTATTTATTCAGTTGGAATTGAAGAAATTTAATAATTATTCTCTTTCTCTATAAAAAGCATATATAATTCCTGTCATTTTCACCTTTGGACAAAGGTTTCTTTAACTTTACGTGTCCAACTTCTTTAATTTATCATAATTGTTCATACTTCGGGTCGAGCTAGGTGACCCGGGCTGATTGAAGACACAAGCGACTGACTTCTTCAGGCTGGGTCGCACCCGACCTCTCCTTAAAAGTGTTCGGCCAAATCGCCACAAAGGCCCAAGCAGGCCCAAACGAAGGAACACAAAGACGCCAAAGCCTAGAAAGATAAGGTGGTTCCTCTAAAGGATAAGATAAGATAACTAACTTATCTTAAAGGCCACTCCACACTACTATAAATACACTGGAGTACCTAGGTATAATTCACACTCTGATTCTACTAAAAATCCTACCTAAAGCACGTGCTAACTTAAGCATCGGAGTCTTTTGCAGGTACCACCACCCTTCGGTGATCAAGGATCAGCAACTCCACCAGATCCAACAAGTCGGACACGACATCTCCGGCCACCACAGCAGATCTCATCCGAGATCGACCTCCAGTTTCAGGTAACCCTCAGAACATTGGCGCCGTTGCTGGGGAACCTGAAAGTCATTCCATCATCATAGCGGACAACCTTGACAACGACCATAATTCTGATTTAGAAAATAGAAAGCCGCATAAGAATGCAGACATCACACCAAAAGACGCACCTCAGCTAAACGGAGACAAGAACTCTCAAAATATAAAAATTTTAGATGCCCTTCTTGAACAGCAGGATCGTCTCAAGCAGCTCGAGCAGGAAGCGGAACACCCCAGCGCGAAGCCGAAAGAAACCTCCGGAGGGAGACAAGACGATGCCAAGAGTTTGAAGACAAGCTCCTAAAGTTCGAGGCCGACCTTAAAACCAAAACCATTCTGTCCAGTCACGAAGACAGCTCCCACAAAGATCAAGACCCATTCACTAAAGAAATCATGAAAGCTAAAGTCCCAAAGGACTTCAAAGCCCCCGACATGACCCCATATGATGGCACATCAGATCCAAGCCATCATCTTAGCAACTTCAGAAGCAGGATGTATGGTGAGAGAACTTTTGCGTGGTCTATGATTCAGAATAAATTCCCATTGCAAGTATAGCTTCTAAACCAACAAAAGTCCTTTCATACAAACGTTTTGGTTGTCACAAGTAACAAACCCCTTAAAATTGTTAACCGAAGTATTTAAACATCTAGTCGTCTTCTCAAAGAATTGCAGGGAGGTATGTTCTTATTATTGGTTATGGGTTTTGTAAATTGGGGTTTTGAGAATGAGGAATAAATATGGCAAATAATTTAAATGACAATTAAAATAAATAAATACTGTAAAGCAAATCCGTTGGCAAGGTATGAGAAATTGGAAGTCCAGACTTAGTTATTCTTATCAATAATAATGAAAGTTGAATCTTAATTCCACTTAGTTAACCTTTGCTGAAGCAAAGGAAAGTCAAGGGACTAATTAGTTTTACCTTCGAATCCTATTTATTTCCTACGAAAAGGTTGGGATTATTGAAGTTCAGTTCAATTAGCAAAGATAACAGTTATCAATTATGTTGAGCTAAGATAACTCCTGAGTTACTGATTTCTTAACCAAGACCAAAAGGAAGGAAATTAAATCTACTGGAATAAGAATGTCTTCAGATTGAGAATAATCAATGACAATAATAAAGAAAGCAATATTAAACTGAAATACCTCAAATAACATTAATTTGAAAGAGTAATCTGTAACGTAGAAGAATTCATAAACTGATTTGAAAAGCAAGTAATGAAAAAAGAATATTGAACCTGATAAGAAGATGAGATAAATTCCTAATTTCTAAAAATCCTAATCCTAAATCCTAAAAGAGAGGAGAGAGCCTCTCTCCCTCAAAACTAAATCATGGAAGGTGACTAAAAATTCCAGATTCCCTGAATGGATGCATTCTCACGCTTCATAACCTCTGGTCTATGCCTTCTGGACTTGGATTTGGTCCAAAAAGGGCTTCAGAATCCGCTATGAGCGTTTTCTGCAATTTCTGGTGTGTGGCCTCTGTCACGCGTCCGTGTGGGTCACGCGGTCACGTCAATTGGAGTCTTCCTTGTCGCGCGGTCGCGTCAGTCATGCGGCCACGTCATAGGTGTTCTTCTTTAGACGCGCGGTCGCGTCAGTCATGCGGCCGCGTCGCTACTTCTTCGCACTTGGCATGCGGCTGCGTCATCCATGTGGTCGCGTCGCTGCCAGTTTCTTCACAAACTCCGTTTTATGCTTTCCTTCCATTTTTGTATGTTTCCTTTTCCATCCTTTAAATCATTCCTACCTTAGAAGATCTGAAACTACTCAACACACTAATCATGGCATCGAATGGAAATAAAGGTAATTAAAATAATTAATTTTAAAGTATAGAAAACATGTTTTTCACATACATTGCATAATAAGGAAGGGAAAGTAAAACCATGCAATTAATATGAATAAGTGGGTGAAGGATTGAATAAATTACTCAAACTAAGCACAAAATATATCACAAAATATGGGTTTATCAACCTCTCCACACTTAAATAATAGCATGTCCTCATGCTATATCCAAGGTAAAAAGTAAGGTTGAAGTGGTGGAATGCCATGCAATGCAATTCTAATCTAAATGCAACTAACTAAATGCATGATGCAATTCTAATTTTATTCACTCATATATAAAGCTTACATGTAGTTAAATCAATTTATATTCTCAAGGAATCATATATATATAGCCAACCTTAGATAATGTTAAAGCATTTTTACACTTGAGATGGGAAGAAAAATATTTTATAAACTTGCAAGACAATTAACAAATTAAGCATAGATATATGTTTATGAGTTAT
Organism: Arachis duranensis; assembly: GCF_000817695.3. NCBI lineage: Eukaryota > Viridiplantae > Streptophyta > Magnoliopsida > Fabales > Fabaceae > Arachis > Arachis duranensis. The sequence continues at coordinate 43,574,615 of NC_029777.3, read as the reverse complement.
TGAACCCTCACTGAATTTTGTGTTTACTCTCTAATCACTCAGTGTTTATTGGGTTAATCACTCTATTCTTCTTTTTATCCTTACTTTCTATAACTTTGTTCTTCATCTAACCAATCAACAATTATAAAATATAGACATACCAAAAATCATGAGGTCTTTAATTAAGGTAGTAACGGGGCCAAGGTAAAGGTAAGGGTATATGTATAAGGCTAAGTGAGCTAATAAGTGAATCCTTAATTAGTCTAAGATCTCACCTAACATACATAATTTCTAAAGTAAAGCTTATTTACCTGTTTTCCCATATTTTTTCCACTTTTGATATTACATGCTCATATTTTATTTTTATTCTATGTGCATTGCTTTTTTTTTTTTTTTGATGTACATGGTAATTTAATTAATTTAATTTCACATGAGCATGTTTCCCAAAAATTCTTAATTTGGAACATCTTTATTATTTTCAACTTTCTACCCTGTTTTTCATTATCCATGTTCCCAATAGGTTTCCCCACACTTTAACAATACACAATTTCTATCTTAAGCTAACTAAGGATTGATGCCAAGGCATCTTAGGCTAGTTTCACTAGCATTTTCTGTTAGTTTTAGTTGTTTTATGCATTTTCTTGAGCTTAAAGTAACCAAGAATGGTTAAATGAACAACAAAGCAATGAACCATCCAAAACATTATGATTTTGATGCAAATTCCATGAGTTTTTAGTGATATTACTTGAATGCTATGAATGGATGAATTCTCATGAAATTTTGCAAGACTTTGATGCAATTAGACGTGTTCGACACTTTCTCCTCACCAAGAAGCATTTCCACGTTTAACCTCCAGTTTGACCTCAAACTGGAGGTTAAACGCCAGAATGAGAAAGGGCACTAAGAAGCATTCCACGTTTAACCTCCAGTTTGACCTCAAACTGGAAGTTAAACGCCAGGATGAAAAATGGCACTAATGAGCATTCCACGTCAAACTGGAGCTTAAACGTGTTATATGGAACAGCTTGACCATGCCTTCTTCAAACATAAATAACTTGAGCTACAAAACTCCAAATGAGGTGATTCAAAATGCATTGGAAAGAAGACATCTAGAGCTTTCCAAGCATATAATGCATGCATGGTGGATACTAAAAATTGAGGGAGAAAACAGCCCCGTAATGTGCATAGAAGAGCATAGTACCAACATGCAATC